>NC_092243.1:31531276-31691276 GCF_036320965.1 Panulirus ornatus | reverse complement strand
CAGCACTGCATGTGCTGCAATCGCTGAACTGCTTAGTGAAGTACGTAGACCATATACCTTTAAATAAACCGTATTTGTTGCAATAAGACTATGAGTTTAGACAGAAAAATGATAACTCGAAACTCCCTATATCAAAAAGACACATTTCATCATTATTTTAGTAAGTTTAAAGCTATGAAAATGATGGCATTTGAATGTATGATGATCATATCAATTGCTGCATGTATGCATGAGCATAAATTATCTCAGTCATATGATTTAATTTCAGAGCCAGTTTGCCCGCAATTCCACAGCCGCAGTTTCAGTGAGCAACGGTTTGTATACATTGTATTCATAACCTGGAGCTAGGTTCATGGTGTTTCATTTAACTGAATATTAAAGATTCAGTGTTAGTTTCAGTTTTCGGGAATATTATAGAATGATATTCAGCAGATGATAACAACTGGCAGGTCCATTTCTTGGTAAATCCTCTCCAGAAGTTGCTCTCACAGGAGTTCATGGGAAAGACAGACAACAAGAGGCACAAGGGGTACGTTGGCCCATGTCTAGGTTGTCTAGAAATGAGGATGAGGTGAAAATAAGCTTCATGGAATTCAATATGGTCACAACGAGAGGAAAATGCTTGTAAACGAGCTCTCTACTTTGTCTCCTGCCATGACACAATCAAAGCTACTGAAGGCTCCTGACACATGTACATTGTGCACCGGTGAAAGACGTCAAATGTCTAGAGATTATCTGGTCAATATAAAAGGATTCATATGTTATGCTCGTTTGTCCTAATACACATCATGTAATTACTTCAGTCAAGATAATTCTATCATTTATTTAGTCTTGAAGTCATTTGCAGTATCTTGATATTCACAAAACTTTGGTTCCTTTAAACTGTAATTTGCTCTTAATGACTTTCAATATTACTTTCTGTCTTGTGTAATCAGTCTAATATCTTTTATGTCTCTTTGGTATAGCTAGAAATGATTTGTTCATATTCCATAAACATTTATAATAGTTCCATTTCATTTTAGATTGTGCTCTTCCAGAAGCCTTGATTCTTGCGTAAACTTCATATAATGGTCTCTGCGGAACACATCATAAACAGAAGGTAACGACATTTCTTATCAGGTCTTACAAAGTCGTCTCGTAAAGGCCACGGATTCTCTCTTCTGGCGATCCCATAACTTCTCAGGAGCATATAATACTCCAGAAGCTAAGTTGCCCCCAAAAGTTGTCCACACTGTCCAAGTCTCAGATCTATATAATACGCAGACCACCAGAGCCATAGAGACACATTTTCGTCCTTCTGTCTTGAAAGTGGCAGAAAAAAAATCCAAATGAAGTAAGTCTGTTCATACACAAACCAGACACTCGCGCTTAATGATCTGCTATACTAACCTTGTCACAGTTGGGATCCATACTACCAAGGCAGAGCAGTTACATACATCAGCCTAAGCCCTTGATGAACCAGTCGTATGTACCGACAGACTGGGCAGCAGCATCGTATAACCTTCCATAAGCCGGCATATTGTCCTTGGAGACTAACGGTTCAAATAAGCTCATTGTCTCGTGCAAGACCATAAGAATTTACCGTAGGCTTGCCACATGTCACGTCTTCAGTCTTGAAGAATGACCCCTTGTGTCAAACGGCAAACACAGCCTCGTTCAGCCTGTAGACCATGGCATATACCTAACGACAGAATGACTCTCCAGTATCTTTTCAAGGCTAATAAACTGCTGACTTACCTCTTTCCCAAAAACCCTCGCATTCACCCCCCCCTCGCTATCCACTCCATAAGCAATCTAAAAAGCCATGGTGACATCACACACCCCTGCCGCAGACCAACCTTCACTGGGACAACTCATCATCATCTCTTCCTACTTGCACGCACGTCTTACTCTATTAATAAGAACTTATCACTGCTTCTACTAGCTTCACTCAAACGCACTGCATTCGTAACACTTTCTACAAAGCATTTCTTCCGACCTCATCATACGCTTACCCAAATCCATACATGCCACAAACAAATTCCACTATTTGGTTAAGTATTTTTCACTCATTTTTTCCAAGCAAACATTTGATCTACACATCCTCAGCAACTTCTTCAGTCACATTGTTCCTCCTCAAGTCTGAAGCTCTGTGCATGCCACCACCCTTTCAGGCACCATTTTCCAATATAACTTACCATGTATACTCAAGAAACATTCCGCTAATCCTCAGGCACTTATCATCATTCATACACATACTTAAAATTCTAAGTAATCAGAACAATAGTCAACCCTTTTCTTAGAAAGTTCAACCGCAGTCCCCTCCACTCTAGCCGCTCTACCACTCTACACCTTATGCAAAGTTTTCGCCACCTTTTTCCTGCCACCGGAACAATTGCCATAACTAACTGACGTCGCATACCACCACGTCCAAGACACCCCACATATGCCACCTGGTCAACAAAAACATTCAAAACTCACTCCGCCTCCTCACCTCATAACTTCCAGCTACCACTTCCCAAAATGCTCCTTTCTCTGATCTTTCCACTTTTTTTATCTAGTTTTTCTCGCGTTATTAAGCTTCCTTGAGGATATGTTCTTATTTTTCCTGAAATTTCTGATACTTGCTTATCTTAACTCTCATTTGACTTCATTTTCAATCCCTACACTTTCCTCGTGACCTGCCGTTTTCTCTTATACATCTACTCACTTCCAAGTCACGCCCATGCACCTCTCTTGTCTCTTCCACCATCACCGTTGCAACATCATCCCACAACTCATACCCTTTTCCAAGCGACTCTCTTCCACCTACGCTATGGTACACTTTCACTCGCACGTATAAGTCGAGCTTCGTTAGATTCCTCTCAATGCCTCAACGCTTCCCTAGATCTATCTGGCCTCACCTTCTGCCATTATTTTCTCAATAATCCCCTCTAGTAACTCTTCACAAAACCATTTTTTCAAACTCATTCCCTTCACCACATTTTTCCCGCTCATAGCATTCTTTTTTTTACTAAAGCCTTAACTAACCTTCATCCATACTCACACCAACAAGTGATCAGACACCACCACCAGCTGCCCATCTCAACACATTCATATGAAGATTCTGGTTTGCATTCTTAACGATTAGTGTGCAAATCAACCACGCAAACGCAAGCCTTCCTCAGCTCCACTCATCCTCATATACTTATGTAAGTTTGGATTTTTAAACCAAGTGTTCTCGAGTATCAGTACTTCCACATGGCATAACTCCACAAGCTATCCACCATTATCATTCACAACACTAGGTACCACATGCTCACTAATTGCACCATCAAATGCCATATTACCGACCCTTGCATTCAAATCACCCTTCACTGCTACTCGTCCCTTGCAACAAAATTACCAACATATACACTCAGCTCCTCTCAAAACACTCTCCTCTCTTTCCCGCTCCCTTTGTTTCCCGGGGCAGAAGCGCTAACAGTCACTCACCCCTCATACTTCACTTAAATGTTTTACCTGCATCAGTCTGGGCCTTGCTTACTTCCATATTATTTTTTGAATATTTTCCCAACTCCTCTTTCAGTAGTTGTGCTCCCCTTCCCTTAATATATCCTTAAAACACTCCTAAACCATTTATTCCCCTTTCCCTTATGCCTTATCATCATTATCGTTACAATTATCAATTATTATAATATTTTTTATCATCACTACCAATATTGTTATAATCACTCTAATTATAATAATAGTAATAATGATAATAATAATAATAATGATAATAATAGTAATAATAATAATAATAATAATAATAATAATAATAATAATAATAATAATAATAATAATAATAATAATAATAATAATAATAATAATGATAATAATAATAATAATGATAATAATAATAATAATAATAATAATGATAATGATAATAATGATAATGATAATAATAATGATAATAATGATAATGATGATGATGATGATGATTATGATATTGATAATGATAATTATAACAATGATGATAATTATGATAATGATAACAATAATGTGTATGTTTGATGGAATAATAGGCCCAACAGTATTATATGGTTGTGAGGCATGGGCCATACATAAGCTTGTACGGAGGAGGGTGGATGTGTTGGAAATGAGATGTTTGAGGACAATATGTGGTGTGAGGTGGTTTGATCGAGTAAGTAATGTAAGGGTAAGAGAGATTTGTGGTAATGAAAAGAGTGTGAGTGAGCAGAAGAGGGTGTGTTGAAATGGTTTGGACATACGGAGAGAATGAGCAAGGAAAGATTGACAAAGAGGATATATGTGTCAGAAGTGAGGAAACGAGCAGAAGCGGGAAACCAAATTGGAGGTGGAAGGATGGAGTGAAAAAGATTTTGAGCGATCGGGTCCTGAACATACAGGAGGGTGAGAGGCGTGCAAAGAATAGAGTGAATTGGAACGATGTGGTATACCGCGGTCGACGTGCTGTCATGGACTGAACCATCTTACGTGAAACGTCTGGGGTAAACCATGGGAAGGTCTGTGGGGCCTGGATATGGATAGGGAGCTGTGGTTTCAGTGCGTTGCACATAACAGATAGATACAGCGTGAGGGAATGTGACCTTTTTTGTTTGTTTTCCTGGCGCTGCCTCGCTAAAGTAGGAGATAGCGATGGTATTTCCTGTGGGGTGGGGTAGCGCCAGAAATAGATGACGGCAAGGAAGTATGAATATGTACATGTGTACATAAGTATGTCTGTGCATGTGTATGTATATGTATGTATATGTGTATACGTTAATACGTATATTTGTATGTATGTATATGTGTATGTTTTGATAAGCATATTTATAAGTATGCATATGTGCGTGCATGGGCGTTTATGTATACGTATGTATGAGTGGATGGGCCATTCTTCGTATGTTTCTTGGCGCTACCTTGGCGATCAAGTATGACATATATTAAAGGATAATATTAATAGCAATAATAATGATAATAATGATAATAAAAATAATATAGATAATGATATAATTATCATTATATTTATTGTTATTATTAGTGTTATTATTATTATTATCATTATCATTATTATAATTATTATCATTATTATTATCATTATTATCATTATTATTGCTATTATCATTATTATCATTATTATTGCTATTATCATTATTATTATTATTATTACTATTATCATTATTATTATTATTATCATTATTATTATTATTATCATTACTATTATTATCATTATCATTATTATTATTCTTATTATTATTATCATTATTATCATTTTCATTATCATTATTGTAATTATTATTATTATTATTATTATCATTAACGACAACTGTGATCAGGAAAGTAAGATCAAAGACGACTGATGATTACAGTATCTCAATTATATGAGCTCTCTTCTCTATTTTGTGATGTTTCATCTTTATTCCGTAAAGGGTACAAATGGATACCTCTGTTAATAACGATATCATGATTGACGGAATAAAACACCTACAGCGTTTCGTATGAAATTACCGAATTTTTTTTTTATTTTGCCAAACAGACTAAATGAAAAAATGCAGGTCATGATTAAATGATAATCAGATATGAAGGAAACGTAATGAACTTCGTTCTCATTCTCCCCAACCCATCAAATGCCGCTATAAGATACTTCTTAATTCTAAACTATTCTCTCTTTTTTCACAATCTATTTTCTTTCAGCCAAAAAACTGAGCACAAAATATAATTTACCCTATCTGACGAGGGATATTGTCGGGCAGGGGTGTGTGTGTGTGTGTGTGTGTGTGTGTGTGTGTTTGTTACGGGGCCTGAACATGCAGGAAGGTGAAAGGCGTGCACGGAATGGGGTGAATTGGATAGATGTGTATACTGAGGTCAATGTGCCATCAACGGGCAGAACCAGGGTATATTCAACGTCCGGGGTAATCCATGGAAATGTCTGTCGGGCCTAAATGTGGATATGGAGCCGTTTCGTGCGTTAGCGAGGTAGCGCGCTAGGATCAGATGAATAAAGGCCGAATTTGCTCACATCCCTTCTCTAGCTGTCATGCAAAATGCATCGAAACCACAGCACCCTGAGAGCCTATAAAGTTGTTTGATTTTATAAGGAACTGAAATTTAAAAAACACCTGAGTTGTTAATGTATTACCCAAAGGTTCGCGTTACTTGAAGGGTGTCGACTTCCCGAAGAAACCTCCTCAAAATATACCTTTTCATAAAGCCTTTTTCTAAAATCTTATCACGAATGAAACAGTTTTTGAATCTATATAAGTCTGAAGTGCTCGGTGTGACGCAGGGACGAGTGAAGTGACTGGTTGTTGTAGAACAATGATAGATCCACTGACGGGTGGGACTCAAATGTTGAGCTGGAAGTTTGCCGCTTGTACCACACACAGGAGTGGCTGGCTGGACGGGTAAAGAAATTGATCACATAGATATCTCATCGTTGTTTAATGGAAGGATCAGGAAAGTAAGAATAGAGACGACTGCTAATATCTTTATCATGTGAGGTCTCTTCTTTATTTCGTAATGCTTCATCTATGTTACGTAAATAGTACAAAAAAAGACAGCCTCTTTTAATGGCGATAATATATCATGATTTACGAAATAACGCCTACAGCGTTTATTGCGAAAATACAGAGAAAGTTCTTTATTTTGCGAAACAAATTCTAATGAAAAAAATACAGGTTATGATTAAATGATAATCAGATATGAGGGAAACGTAATGAACTTCGTTCTCATTTTCCCGAACCCATCACATGCCTCTGAAATATGATTTTTAATTCTAAACTTTTCCCTCTTTTTTGCAATGTACTTTTTTCAGCAAAAAGACTGAGCACAGAATATAATTCACCCTGTCTGACGGAGGATATTGTGATGGGCAGTCGTGTGTGTGTGTGTGTGTGTGTGTGTGTGTGTGTGTGTGTTTCGTTTGTGTGAGCATGTTAGAGTGTACTTATCTATCTATACTGTACTGGAAGGAAGCTTTACACACACAGACACACACACAGACACACACACACACACACACACACACACACACGCAGACACCCATTAGCCTTAGCCGTTTGTGTACCCGTGTGTATGTGTGTGTTTTAGCGAGGTAGCGCAAGGAAACAGACGAAAGAATGGCCCAACACACCCACATAAACATGCATATACATTCGTCCACACACTCGCATATACATACCTATACATTTCAACGTGTACATATATATACATACACGGACATATACATATGAACACATGTACATAATTCATACTTGCTGCCTTCATTCATTTCCGTCGCCAACCCGCCACACATGAAATGACAACTCCCTCCCCCCGCATGTGCACGAGGTAGCGCTAGGAAAAGACAACAAAGGCCACATTCGTTCACACTCAGTCTCTAGCTGTCATATATAATGCATCGAAACCACAGCTCCCTTTCCACATCCAGGCCCCACAAAACTTTCCATGGTTTACCCCAGACGCTTCACCTGCCCTGGTTCAATCCATTGACAGCACGTCGGCCCCGTTATACCACATCGTTCCAATTCACTCTGTTCCTTGAATGTCTTTAACCCTCCTGCATGTTCAGGTCTTGATCGCTTAAAATCTTTTTCACTTCAACCTTCCACCTCCAATTTGGTCTCCCACTTCTCCTCATTCCCTCCACCTCTGACAGATATATCCTCTCTGTCAATCTTTCCTAACTCATTCTCTCCATGTGACCAAACAATATCAAAACACCCTCTTCTGCTCTCTCAACCACACTCTTTTTATACCACAAATCTCTCTTATCCTTTCATTACTTACTCGATCAAACCACCTCACACAACATATTATCCTCAAACGTCTCATTTCCAACACATCCACCCTCCTCCACACAACTCTATATACAGCCAACGCCTCGCAACCATATAACATTGTTGGAACTACTATTCCTTCAAACATATCCATTTTTGTTTTCCGAGATAATGCTCTCGCCTCCCACACGTTTTTCAAAGCTCCCAGAACTTTCGCCCCCTCCACCACCCTGTGACTCACTTCCACATCCATGGTTCCATCCGCTGCCAAATCTACTCCCAGATATCTAAGATATTTCACTTCCTCCAGTTTTTCTCCATTCAAACTTACCTTCCAAATGATTTGTCCCTCAACCCTACTGTACCTAATAACCTTGCTCTTATTCACATTCACTCTCAGCTTTCTTCTTTCACACACTTTACCAAACTCAGTCAACAGCTTTTGCAGTTTCTCACCTGAATCAGCCACCAACGCTGTATCATCAGCGAACAACAACTGACTCACTTCCCAAGCCCTCTCATCCACAACAGACTGCATGTTTGCCCCTCTAATCGAAACTCTTCCACTCACCTCCCTAACAACCCTATACATAAACAAATTAAACAACCATGGGGACATCACGCACCCCTGCCACAAACCGATATTCACTGAGAACCAATCACTTTCGTCTCTTCCTACTCGTACACATGCCTTACATTTTCACTGCTTCTAACAACTTGCCTCCCAAACCATATATATTTAATACCTTCCACAGAGCATCTCTATCAACTCTATCATATGCCTTCTTCAAATCCATGAACGCTACATACAATGCCATTTGCTTTTCTAAGTACTTCTCGCATACATTCTTCAAAGCAAACACCTGATCCACACATGCTCTACCACTTCTGAAACCACACTGCTTTTCCCCAGTCTGATGCTCTGTACATGCTTTCACCCTCTCAATCAATACCCCCCATATAGTTTCCCAGGAATACTCAACAAACTTATGCCTCTGTAATTTGAGCACTCACCTTTATCCCCTTTGCCTTTGTACAATGGCACTATGCATGCATTCCAACAATCCTCAGGCACCTCACCATGAGTCATACATACATCAGATACCCTTAACAACCAGTCAACAACACAGTCCCCCCTTTTTAAATAAACTTCACTGTAATACCATCCAAACCAGATGCATTGCCGGCTTTCATCTTCCGCAAAGCTTTTACTACCTTTTCTCTGTTTCTCAAATCTTTCTCCCTAACCCTCTTACTTCGCACACCACCTCGACCAAAACACCCTATATCTGCCGCTCTATCATCTAACACATTCAACATAGCTTCAAAATACTCACTCCATATCCTTCTCACATCACATCTACTTGTTATTACCTTCCCATTTGCCCCCTTCACCGGTGTTCCCATTTGTTCTCTTGTCTTACGTACTTTATTTACCTCCTTCCACAACATCTTTTTATTCTCCCTAAAATTTAGTGATTCTCTCTCACCCCAACTCTCATTAGCCCTCTTTTCTTACCTCTTGCACCTTTATCTTGACTTCCTGCCTCTTTCTTTCATACATCTCCCGGTCACTTGCATTATTTCCCTGCAAAAATCGTCCAAATGCCTCTCTCTTCTCTTTCACTAATAATCTTACTTCCTCATCCCACCACTCACTACCCTTTCTAATCTGCCCACCTTCCACGCTTCTCATGGCACAAGCATCTTTTTCGCAAGCCATCACTGCTTCCCTAAATACATCCCATTCATCCCCCACTCCCCTTACTTCCTTTACTCTCACCTTTTTCCATTCTTTACTCAGTCTCTCCTGATATTTCCTCACAGAAGTCTCCTTCCCAAGCTCACTTATTCTCACCACTCTCTTCACCGGAAACATTCTGTCTTCTTTTCTGAAATCCTCTACAAATCTTCACGTTCGCCTCCACAAGATAATGATCAAACCTCCCTCCAGTTGCACCTCTCGGCACATTAACATCCAAAAGTCTCTCTTTCACACGCATATCAATCAACACGTAATCGAATAACGTTCTCTGGCCATCTCTCCTACTTACATACGTATACTTATGTATATGTTATTTATCTATCTATCATACCTTGTCGCTGTCTCCCGCGTTAGCGAAGTAGCGCAAGGAAACAGACGAAACATGGCCCAACCCACCCACATACGCATGTATGTACATACACGCCACACACGCACATATACATACCTATACATCTCAACGTATACATATATATACACACACATAGACATATACATATATACACGTGTATATAATTCATACTGTCTGCCCTTATTCATTCCCGTCGCCACCCCGTCACACATGAAATGACAGCCCCCTACCCCCAAATGTGCCCGCGGTAGCGCTAGGAAAAGACAACAAAGGCCACATTCGTTCACACCCAGTCTCTAGCTGTCATGTGTAATGCACTGAGACCACAGCTCCGTTTCCACATCCAGGCCCCACAGAACTTTTCATGATATACCCGACGCTTCAAATGCCCTGGTTTAATCCATTGACAGCACGGCGACCCAATCTATTCCTTGCACGCCCTTCCCCCTCCTGCATGTTGAGGCCCTGATCACTCAAAATCTTTTTCACTCCGTCCTTCCACCTCCAGTTTGGTCTCCCGCTTCTCCTTCTTCCCTCCACCTCTGACACATATATCCTCCTTGTCAATCTTTCTTCACTCACTCTCTCCATGTGTCCAAACTATTTCAACACACCCTCCTCTGTTCCCTCAATCACAATCTTTTACTTACCGCACATCTCTCCCATCCCTTCATCACTTTCTCGATTAGACCACCAAACACCACACATTATCCTCAAACATTTCACTTTCAACACATCCACCCTACTCCGCACAACACTATCTATAGCCAATGCCTTGCAACCATATAACATTGTTGGAATCACTATTGCCCTTAACATACCCACCTTTGCTCTCCGAGATAACGTTCTCGCCTTACACGCATTCTTCAACGCTCCCAGAACCTTCGCCCCCTCCTCCACCCCGTGACTCACTTCCGTCTCCATGGTTCCATCTGCCGCCAACTCTACTCCTAGACATCTAAAACACCTCTCTTCCACCTGTTGTTCTCCATTCAAACTCACCTCCCAATCAGCTTGTCCTTCAACGCTACCGAACCTAATAACCTTGCTCTCACTTACAGTTACTCTCAACTTTCTTTTTTCACACACTTTACAAGAACTAGTCACCAGCTTTTGCAGTTTCTTACCCAAATCAACCACCAGCACTGTATCATCAGCGAACAACAACTGACTCACTTCCCATGCCCTATCATCCACAACAGATTGCATACTTGCTCCTTTCTCCAAAACTCTTGCATTCAGCTTCCTAACCACCCCTTCCATAAACAAACCAAACATCACTTACCCTACCGCAAACCGACATTCACTGGGAACCAGTCACTTTCCTTTCTTCCTACTCGTACACAGGCCTTACATCCTTGGTAAAAACTTTTCATTGCTTCCAGCAACATACCTCCGACACCAAATAATCTTAAAACCTTCCCCAAAGCATCTCTATCCTTCCTATCACATGCCTTCTCCACATCCATAAATGCTACGTACAAATAAATCTGGTTTTCTAAGTATTTCTCACATGCATTCCTCAAAGCAAACACCTGATCGACACATCCTTCACCTCCTCTGAAACCATACTGCTCTTCCCCAATCTGATGCCTTGTACATGCCTTTACCCTCTCAGTTAAAACCCTTCCATACAATTTCCCTGGAACACTTAGCAAACTTCTACCTCTGTAATTTGAACATTCACTTTTATCCGCTTTGCTTTTGTACAACGGCATTATGCATGCATTCCAAAAATCCTCAGGCACTTCTCTGTGATCCATACATACACGGAATATACTCACCAACCAGTCAACAACACAGTCACCCCCTTTTTTCATATAATCCACTGCAATACAATCTAAACCTGCTGATTTGCCGGCTTTCATCTTCCGCAACGCTTTCACCACCTCTTCTCTGTTCACTCGACCCCGACCAAAACAACCCAAATCTGCCACACTATTATTAAACCATAGAACAAACCTTCAAAAGACTCACTTCATCTCCTTCTCATTTCATCACTACTAGTTATCACCTCACCACTTGCCATCTTCACCGATTCTCTCATTTGTTTTCTTGTATTACGCACTTTATTTACTTTCTACCAAAACATCTTTTTCTTCTCCTCTAACATTTCATACTCTCTCACCCCAACTCTCATTTGCCCTCTTTTTCACCTCTTGTACCTTTCTCTTCACCTCCTATCGCTTTCTTTTATACCTTTCCCAGTCATTTACATTACTTCACTGCAAAAATCGTCCAAATTTCTCTCTCTCCTCTTTCACTTACAATCTTATTTCTTCATCCCACCATTCACTACCCTTTCTATCCCTGAGGATAGGGGAGATTGAATACTTCCCACGTATTCACCGCGTGTCGTAGAAGGCGACTAAATTGGAAGGGAGCGGGCGGGTCTGGAAATCCTTCCCTCCTTGCATTTAACTTTCTAAACAGGGATATATATATATATATATATATATATATATATATATATATATATATATATATATATATATATATATATATATATATATATTTATATATATATATATATTTCATTTTGCTTTATCGCTGTCTCCCGCGTTAGCGAGGTAGCGCAAGGAAACAGACGAAAGAATGGCCCAACCCACCCACATACACATGTATATATATACACGTCCACACACGCAAATATACATACCAAAACATCTCAACGTATACATATATATACACACATAGACATATACATATATACACATGTACATAATTCATGCTGTCTGCCTTTATTCATTCCCATCGCCACCCCACCACACATGAAATAACAACCCCCTCCTCCCGCATGTGCGCGAGGTAGCACTAGGAAAAGACAACAAAGACCACATTCGTTCACACTCAGTCTCTAGCTGTCATGTAATAATGCACCGAAACCACAGCTCCCTTTCCACATCCAGGCCCAACACAACTTTCTATGGTTTACCCGAGACGCTTCACATGCCCTGGTTCAATCCACTGACAGCAAGTCGACCCCGGTATACCACATCGATCCAATTCACTCTATTCCTTGCACGCCTTTCACCCTCCTGCATGTTCAGGCCCCGATCACTCAAAATCTTTTTCACTCAATCTTTCCACCTCCAATTTGGTCTCCCACTTCTCCTCGTTCCCTCCACCTCCGACACATATATCCTCTTGGTTCAGCTTTCCTCACTCATTCTCTCCATGTGACCAAACGATTTCAAAACACCCTCTTCTGCGCTCTCAACCACACTCTTTTTATTACCACACATCTCTCTTAACCTATTATTACTTACTCGATCAAACCACCTCACACCACATATTGTCCTCAAACTTCTCATTTCCAGCACATCCACCCTCCTGCGCACAACTCTATCAATAGCCCACGCCTCGCAACCATACAACATTGTTGGAACCACTATTCCTTCAAGCATACCCATTTTTGCTTTCTTAGATAATGTTCTCGACTTCCACACATTCTTCAACGCTCCCAGGATTTTCGCCCCCTCCACCACCCTATGATTCACTTCCGCTTCCATGGTTCCATCCGCTGCCAGATCCACTCCCAGATATCTAAAACACTTCACTTCCTCCAGTTTTTCTCCATTCAAACTTACATCCCAATTGGATTGACCCTCAACCCTACTGCACCTAATAACCTTGCTCTTATTCACATTTACTCTTAACTTTCTTCTTTCACACACTTTACCAAACTCAGTCACCAGCTTCTGCAGTTTCTCACATTAATCAGCCACCAGCGCTGTATCATCAGCGAATAACAACTGACTCACTTCCCAAGCTCTCTCATCCACAACAGACCGCATATTTGCCCCTCTTTCCAAAACTCTTGCATTTACCTTCCTAAAAACTCCATCCATAAACAAATTAAACAACCATGGAGACATCAGACACCCCTGCCGCAAACCTACATTCACTGAGAACCAATCGCTTTCCTCTCTTCCTACACGTGCACATGCCCTACATCCTCGGTAAAAACTTTCCACTGCTTCTAACAACTTCTTCCTACACCATATATTCTTAGTACCTTCCACAGAGCATCTCTATCAACTATATCATGTGCCTTCTCCAGATCCATAAATGCTACATACAAATCCATTTGCTTTTCTAAGTATTTCTCACATACATTCTTCAAAGCAAACACCTGATCCACACATCCTCTACCACTTCTGAAACCACGCTGCTGTTTCTCCAGTCTGATGCTGTGTACATGCCTTCACCCTCTCAATCAGTAGCATCTCATATAATTTCCCAGGAACACTCAACAAACTTATACCTCTGTAATTGGAGCACTCACTTTTATTCCCTTTGACTTTGTACAATGGCACTATTCAAGCATTCTGCCAATCCTCAGGCATCTCACCATGAGTCATACATACATTAGATAACCTTACCAACCAGTCAACAATCCCCTTATATATATATATATATATATATATATATATATATATATATATATATATATATATATATATATACATATATATATATATATATATATATATATATATATATATATATATATATATATATATATATATATATATATATATATATATATATATATATATATATATATATATATATGTTTCCTTGCGCTACCTCGCAGACGCGGGAGACAGCGGCAAAAAAAGAAAGAAGAATATATATATATTATCCCTGGGGATAGGGGAGAAAGAATACTTCCCACGTATTCCCTGTGTGTCGCAGAAGGCGACTAAAAGGGGAGGGAGCGGGTGGCTGGAAATCCTCCCCTCTCTTGTTTTTTTTTAATTTTCCAAAAGAAGGAACAGAGAAGGGGGTCAGGTGAGGATATTCCCTCTAAGGCCCAGTTCTCTGTTCTTAACGCTACCTCGCTAACGCGGGAAATGGCAACTAGTATGAAAAAAAAAAAAAAGAATATATATATATATATATATATATATATATATATATTTATATATATATATATATATATATATATTTGTAAATTTTCATTTGCTGGCCAAACACAAAGAAAATGATATACAAACCTAAACCAAATTGCATTAGAAGTTAAGATATCTTTTAGTAATTTTGTTCCAAAAATTCCATCTAAGTATCACTTAGCACAGGTGAAAGAGGGCTACCCATTGCCATACCAAATTTTTGACTATAGTAATCTCCACTGAATTGAAATACATAGTCTTTTATACACAATCTTATCAGTTCATTGAAAACAAACTTTGAATCAGGTAAATGAATATCATCCAAAACATCAAATAAATGTTCTAAAAGATCATCAACTAGAACTTTTGTGAAAAGTGAGGAAACATGAAAGCTAAGAAGTTTGAAATCAAAATTAACATTGATTTTGTGAAGCTTGTTAACTAAATCTACATTGTTCATGATCTTAGAATTTAATATCTTATACACTAAAGGGCTTAATAAAGAAGCTAACCATTTTGACAATTTATAAGGCATGGAGCCTATTGAACTCACTATAGGTATTGGTGGGAGATTTGTTTATGTAATCTGAAGAGTCCATAAATATATGCCAATGAAGGGGACAAAGGTGACAAACTTTTGATAAGAGAAACGTTACCTTTCACTAGCAACTTCAGTTCTTTCTTGAAATGGGAATTAACTGCTTCTAGGGGATTCATAGCAGATAGCATTTTACAGAACCTAACAGAGAATGATTTCGTAAACAGAGAAGAGGTAGTAAAAGCTTTGCGGAAGATGAAAGCCGGCAAGGAAGCGGGTTTGGATGGTATTGCAGTGGAATTCATTAAAAGTCGGGGTGACTGTATTGTTGACTGGTTGGTAAAGTTATCTAATGTATGTATGACTTATGGTGAGGTGCCTGAGGACTAGCGGAATACTTGCATAGTGCCACTGTACAAAGGCAAAGGTGATAAAAGTGAGTGCTCAAATTACAGAGGTATAAGTTTATTGAGTATTCCTGGGAAATTATATGGTAGGGTATTGAGTGAGAGGGTGAAGGCGTGTACAGAGCATCAGATTGGGAAGAGCAGTGTGGTTTCAGAAGTGGTACAGGATGTGTGGATCAGGCGTTTGCTTTAGAGAATGTATGTGAGAAAGACAATCAAATGGACTTCTGTGTAGCATTTATGTATCTGGAGAAGGCACATGATAGAGTTGACAGAGATCCTTTGGAAGGGTATTAAGAATATATGGTGTGGGAGGAAGTTGTTAGAAGCAGTGAAATTTTTATCGAGGATGAAAGGCATATATACGAGTAGGAAGAGAGGAAAGTGATTGGCTCTCGGTGAATGTTGGTTTGCGGCAAGGATGAGTGATGTCTAAATGGTTGTTTGATATGCTTATGGATAGAGTTGTTAGGGAGGTGAATGCAAGAGTTTTGGAAAGAGGGGCAACTATGCAGTCTGTTGTGGATGAGAGAGCTTGGGAAGTGAGTCAGTTGTTGTTCGCTGATAATACCGCGCTGGTGGCTGATTCGGGTGAGAAATTGTAGAAGCTGGTGACTGAGTTTGGTAAAGTCTGTGAAGGAAGAAAGCTGAGAGTGAATGTGAATAAGAACAAGGTTATTAGGTACAGTAGGGGGAGGGACAAGTCAATTGGGAGGTAAGTTTCATTGGAGAAAAACTGGAGGAAATAAAGTGTTTTAGATATCTGGGAGTGGTTTTAGCAACGAATGGAACCATGAAAGCGGAAGTGAATCATAGGGTGGGGGAGGGGCCGAAAGTTCTGGGAGCGTTGAAAAATGCGTGCAAATCGAGAACGTTATCTTGGAAAGCAAAAATGGTTATGCTTGAAGGAATAGCGGTTCCAACAATGTTATATGGTTGCAAGGCATGGGCTATAAATAGAGTTGTGCGGAGGAGGGTGGATATGATGGAAATGAGATGTTTGAGGACAATATGTTGTGTGAGGTGGTTTGATCGAGTAAATAATGAAAGGGTAAGAGAGATGTGTGGTAATAAAAAGAGTGTGGTTGAGAGAGCAGAAGAGGGTGTTTTGAAATGGATTGGTCACATGGAGAGAATGAGTGAGGAAAGATAGACAAAGAGGACATATGTGTCAGAGGTGGAGGGAACGAAGAGAAATAGGAGGTGGAAAGATGGAGTGAAAAAGATTTACAGTGATCGGGGCCTTGACATGCAGGAGGGTGAATGGCGTGCAAGGAATAGAGTAAATTGGAACGATTTGGTATACCGGGGTCGACGTATCGTCAATGAATTGAACCAGGGCATGTTAAGCGTCTAGGGTAAACCATGGAAAGTATTGTGGGGCCTGGATGAGGAAAGGGAGCTGTGGTTTCGGTGCAATATACATGACAGCTAGAGACTGAGTGTGAACTAATGTGGCATTTGTTTTCTTTTACTAGCGCTACCTCCAGCACATGGGTGGGGGGGGGGGTTGTCATTTCATGTATGGCGGGGTGGCGAGCGAATGAATAAGGACAGACAGTATTAGTTATGGACATGTGTATATATGTATATATGTGTGTGTATATATATGTATACGTTGAAATGTATTGGTATGTACATGTGCCTGTGTGGACGTGTATGCATATACATGTGTATGTGGGTGGGTTGGGCCATTCTTTCATCTGTGTCCGTGCACTACCTCGCTAACCCGAGGTACCGCCACTCTATCATCAAACACATTCAACAAACCTTCAAAATACTCACTCCATCTCCTTCTCACATTACCACTACTTGTTATCACCTCCCCATTAGTCCCCTTCACTGAAGTTCCCATTTGTTCCCTTGTCTTACGCACTTTATTTACCACCTTCTAAAACATTATTTTATTCTCCCTAAAATTTAATGATACTCTCTCACCCCAACTCCCATTTGCTCTCTTTTTGACCTCTTGCACCTTTCTCTTTCCCCTCTGCCTCTCTCTTTCATACATCTCCCAGTCATTTACATTATTTCCCCGCAAAAATCGTCCAAATCACTCGCTCTTCTCTTTCACTAATAATCTCACTTCTTTATCCCACTACTTACTACCCTTTCTAATCTGCCCACATCCCGCGCTTCTCATGCCACAAGCATCTTTTGCGCAAGCCATCACTGCTTCCCTAAATGCATCCCATTTGTCCCCACTCCCTTTACGTCCTTTGTTCTCACCTTTTTCCATTCTGTACTCAGTCTCTCCTGGTACTTCCTCACACAAGTCTCCTCCTCAGGCTCACTTACTCTCACCACTCTTTTCACCCCAACATTCTCTCTTCTTTTCTGAAAACCTTTACAAATCTTCCCCTTCGCCTACAAAAGATAATGATCAGACATCCCTCCAGTTCCACGTCTCAGCACATTAACATCCAAAAGTTTCTCTTTCGCATGCCTATCAATTAACACGCAATCCAGTACCGCTCTCTGGCCATCTGTCCTACTTACATACGTATACTTATGTATAGCTCTCGTTTTAAAATTAGGTATTCCCAATCACCAGTCCTTTTTCATCACATAAACCTACAAGCTCTTTACCATTTCCATTTACAACACTGAACGCCCCATGCAAACCAATTATTCCCTCAACTGCCACATTACTCACCTTTGCATTCAGCAAAAGATATATATATATATATATATATATATATATATATATATATATATATATATATATATATATATATATATATATATATATATATACATATATACACATATGTATATATGTATATATAAATATATATATATATATATATATATATATATATATATATATATATATATATATATATATATATATATATATATATATATATATATATATATATTCTTAAGAGTGCACGAGGAAAGTAAACCACGATAAGTTCCCAAGTGCACTCTCGTGTAATAATCACATCATCAGGGGAGACACAAGAGAGAAGTATATAAGTCAGTTGATACACATCAAAGGGAAGTAGCTAGGACGCCATATGGTAAACATGCGATTGTCCAAGACAAATGGCGTCCTAGCTACGTCTCTTCGTTGTATATCAACTGAAATGCTTACATAGTGCCATTGTACAAAGGCAAAGAGGATAAAATTGAGTGGTCAAATTACAGAGGTATACGTTTGTTGAGTATTCCTGGGAAATTATATGGGACGATATTGATTGAGAGGGTGAAGGCATGTACAGAGCAACAGAATGGGGAAGAGCAGTGTGGTTTCAGAAGTGGTAAAGGATGTGTGGATCAGGTGTTTGCTTTGAAGAATGTATGTGAGAAATACTTAGAAAAGCAAATGGATTTTTATGTAGCATTGATGGATCTGGAGAAGGCATATGACAGAGTTGATAGAGATGCTCTGTGGAAAGTATGAAGAATATATGGTGTGGGAGGAAAGTTGTTAGAAGCAGTGAAAAGTTTTTATCGAGGATGTAAGGCATGTGTACGTGTAGGAAGAGAGGAAAGTGATTGGTTCTCAGTGAATATAGGTTTGCGGCAGGGGTGTGTGATGTCTCCGTGGTTATTTAATTTCCTTATGGATGGGGTTGTTAGGGAGGTGAATGCAAGAGTTTTGGAAAGAGGGGCAAGTATGCAGTTAGTTTTGGATGAGAGAGCTTGGGAAGTGAGTCAGTTGTTGTTCGCTGACGATACAGCGGTGGTGGCTGATTCGTGTGAGAAACTGCAGAAGCTGGTGACTGAGTTTGGTAAAGTGTGTGAAAAAAGAAAACTGAGAGCAAATGTGAATAAGAGCAAGGTTATTAGGTACAATAGGGTTGAGGGTCAAGTCAAGTAGGGGGGTAAGTTTGAATGGAAAAAAACTGGAGGAAGTGAAGCGTTTTAGTTATCTAATAGTGGATTTGGCAGCGGATGGAACCTGGAAACGAAAGTGAATCATATGGTGGGGGAGGGGGCGAAAGTTCTGGGAGCGTTGAAGAATGTGTGGAAGTCGAGAACATTATCTCGGAAAGCAAAAATGGGTATGTTTAAAGGAATAGTAGTTCCAACAATGTTATGTGGTTGCGAGGTGTGGGCTATGGATAGAGTTGTGCGGAGGAAGGTGTATGTGCTGGAAATGAGATGTTCGAGGACAATATGTGGTGTCAGGTGGTTTGATCGAGTAAGTAATAATAGGATAAGAGAGATGTGTGGTAATGAAAAGAGCGTGGTTGAGAGAGCAGAAGAAGGTGTTTTGAAATGGTTTGGTCACATGGAGAGAATGAGTGAGGAAAGATTGACCAAGAGGATATATGTGTCAGAGGTGGAGGGAACGAGAAGTGGGAGACCAAATTGGAGGTGGAAAGATGGAGTTAAAAAGATTTTGAGTGATCGGGGCCTGAGCATGCAGGAGGGTGAAAGACGTGCAAGGAATAGAGTGAATTGGAACGATGTGGTATACCGGGGTCGACGTGCTGTCAATGGATTGATCCAGGGCATGTGAAGCGTCTGGGGTAAACCATGGGGCCTGGATGTGGAAAGGGAGTTATGGTTTCGGTGCATTATTACATGACAGCTAGAGACTGAGTGTGAACGAATGTGGCCTTTATTGTCTTTTCCTCGCGCTACCTCGCGCACATGAGGGGGGACGGGGTTGTTATTTCATGTGTGGCGGGGTGGCGATAGGAATGAATAAAGGCAGACAGTATGAATTATGTCATTGTGTATATATGGATATGTCTGTGTGTGTATATATATGTGTATAAGTTGTGATATATAGGTATGTATATTTTCTTGTGTGGATGTGTATGTATACAAATGCGTATGTTGGTGGGTTGGGCCATTCTTTCGTCTTTTTCCTTGCGCTGCCTCGCTAACGCGGGTGACAGCGACAAAACAAAATGATATATATATATATATATATATATATATATATATATATATATATATATATATATATATATATATATATAGCCAGAGGTTGAACCATTATGTGACATTAATTTTTTCATTCCATTTCAAGCTAGAAGTTTCAGTTTTCTAAATTGTTTCTTACATTTTTCATATGTATATATATGTATGTGTGTGTGTGTGTATATGTGCGTATGTATGTGTGTGTGTATATATATATATATATATATATATATATATATATATATATATATATATATATATATATATATATATATATATATATATTATCCCTGGGATAGGGGTGAAAAAATACTTCCCACGCATTCCTCGCGTGTCGTAGAAAGCGACTAGAGGGGACGGGAGCGGGGGGCCAGAAATCCTCCCCTCCTTGTATTTTTTAACTTTCTAAAATGGGAAACAGAAGAAGGAGTCACGCGGGGAGTGCTCATCCTCCTCGAAGGCTCAGATTGGGGTGCCTAAATGTGTGTGGATGTAACCAAGATGTGAAAAAAGGAGAGATAGGTAGTATGTTTGAGGAAAGGAACCTGGATGATTTGGCTCTGAGTGAAACGAAGCTCAAGGGTAAAGGGGAAGAGTGGTTTGGAAATGTCTTGGGAGTAAAGTCAGGGGTTAGTGAGAAGACAAGAGCAAGGGAAGGAGTAGCAATACTCCTGAAACAGGAGTTGTGGGAGTATGTGATAGAGTGTAAGAAAGTAAATTCTCGATTAATATGGGTAAAACTGAAAGTTGATGGAGAGAGATGGGTGATTATTGGTGCATATGCACCTGGGCATGAGAAGAAAGATCATGAGAGGCAAGTGTTTTGGGAGCAGCTGAATGATTGTGTTAGTGGTTTTGATGCACGAGACCGGGTTATAGTGATGGGTGATTTGAATGCAAAGGTGAGTAATGTGGCAGTTGAGGGAATAATTGGTATACATGGGGTGTTCAGTGTTGTAAATGGAAATGGTGAAGAGCTTGTAGATTTATGTGCTGAAAAAGGACTGATGATTGGGAATACCTGGTTTAAAAAGCGAGATATACATAAGTATACTTTTGTAAGTAGGAGAGATGGCCAGAGAGCGTTATTGGATTACTTGTTAATTGACAGGCGCGCGAAAGAGAGACTTTTGGATGTTAATGTGCTGAGAGGTGCAACTGGAGGGATGTCTGATCATTATCTTGTGGAGGCTAAGGTGAAGATTTGTATGGGTTTTCAGAAAAGAAGAGTGAATGTTGGGGTGAAGAGGGTGGTGAGAGTAAGTGAGCTTGGGAAGGAGACTTGTGTGAGGAAGTACCAGGAGAGACTGAGTACAGAATGGAAAAAGGTGAGAACAATGGAAGTAAGGGGAGTGGGGGAGGAATGGGATGTATTTAGGGAATCAGTGATGGATTGCGCAAAAGATGCTTGTGGCATGAGAAGAGTGGGAGGTGGGTTGATTAGAAAGGGTAGTGAGTGGTGGGATGAAGAAGTAAGAGTATTAGTGAAAGAGAAGAGAGAGGCATTTGGACGATTTTTGCAGGGAAAAAATGCAATTGAGTGGGAGATGTATAAAAGAAAGAGACAGGAGGTCAAGAGAAAGGTGCAAGAGGTGAAAAAAAGGGCAAATGAGAGTTGGGGTGAGGGAGTATCATTAAATTTTAGGGAGAATAAAAAGATGTTCTGGAAGGAGGTAAATAAAGTGCGTAAGACAAGGGAGCAAATGGGAACTTCAGTGAAGGGCGCAAATGGGGAGGTGATAACAAGTAGTGGTGATGTGAGAAGGAGATGGAGTGAGTATTTTGAAGGTTTGTTGAATGTGTTTGATGATAGAGTGGCAGATATAGGGTGTTTTGGTCGAGGTGGTGTGCAAAGTGAGAGGGTTAGGGAAAATGATTTGGTAAACAGAGAAGAGGTAGTAAAAGCTTTGCGGAAGATGAAAGCCGGCAAGGCAGCAGGTTCGGATGGTATTGCAGTGGAATTTATTAAAAAAGGGGGTGACTGTATTGTTGACTGGTTGGTAAAGTTATTTAATGTATGTATGACTCATGGTGAGGTGCCATTGTACAAAGGCAAAGGGGATAAGAGTGAGTGCTCAAATTACAGAGGTATAAGTTTACGAGGTAGCGCAAGGAAACAGACGAAAGAAATGGCCCAACCCACCGCCATACACAATGTATACACACACACACGTCCACACATGCAAATATACATACCTATACATCTCAATGTACACATATATATACGTACACAGACACATACATATATACCCATGCACACAATTCACACTGTCTGCCCCCATTCACTCCCATCGCCACCTCGCCACACATGGAATACCATCCCCCTCCCCCCTCATGTGTGCGAGGTAGCACTAAGAAACGACAACAAAGGCCCCATTCGTTCACACTCAGTCTCTAGCTGCCACGCAATAATGCCCGAAACCACAGCTCCCTTTCCACATCCAGGCCCCACACAACTTTCCATGGTTTACCCCAGACGCTTCACATGCCTTGATTCAATCCACTGACAGCACGTCAACCCCGGTATACCACATCGATCCAATTCACTCTATTCCTTGCCCTCCTTTCACCCTCCTGCATGTTCAGGCCCCGATCACACAAAATCTTTTTCACTCCATCTTTCCACCTCCAATTTCGTCTCCCACTTCTCGTTCCCTCCACCTCCGACACATATATCCTCTTGGTCAATCTTTCCTCACTCATTCTCTCCATGTGCCCAAACCATTTCAAAACACCCTCTTCTGCTCTCTCAACCACGCTCTTTTTATTTCCACACATCTCTCTTACACTTACATTACTTTCTCGATCAAACCACCTCACACCACACATTGTCCTCAAACATCTCATTTCCAGCACATCCACCCTCCTGCGCACAACTCTATCCATAGCCCACGCCTCGCAACCATACAACATTGTTGGAACCACTATTCCTTCAAACATACCCATTTTTGCTTTCCGAGATAATGTTCTCGACTTCCACACATTCTTCAATGCTCCCAGGATTTTTCGCCCCCTCCTCCACCCTATGATTCACTTCCGCTTCCATGGTTCCATCCGCTGCCAGATCCACTCCCAGATATCTAAAACACTTTACTTCCTCCAGTTTTTCTCCATTCAAACTAACCTCCCAATTGACTTGACCCTCAACCCTACTGTACCTAATAACCTTGCTCTTATTCACATTTACTCTTAACTTTCTTCTTTCACTCACTTTACCAAACTCAGTCACCAGCTTCTTCAGTTTCTCACATGAATCAGCCACCAGCGCTGCATCATCAGCGAACAACAACTGACTCACTTCCCAAGCTCTCTCATCCACAACAGACTTCATACTTGCCCCTCTTTCCAAAACTCTTGCATTCACCTCCCTAACAACCCCATACATAAACAAATCAAACAACCATGGAGACATCACACACCCCTGCCGCAAACCTACATTCACTGAGAACCAATCACTTTCCTCTCTTCCTACACGTACACAAGCCTTACATCCTCGATAAAAACTTTTCACTGCTTCTAACAACTTGCCTCCCACACCATATATTCTTAATACCTTCCACAAAGCATCTCTATCAACTCTATCATATGCCTTCTCCAGATCCATAAATGCTACATACAAATCCATTTATATGTATATATATATGCCTGGGGATTGGGGAGAAAGAATACTTCCCATCTATTCCCTGCGTGTCGTAGATGGCGACTAAAAGGGATGGGATCGGGGTGGCTGGAAATCTTCCCCTCTAGGTTTTACTCTTCCTAAAGGAGGAACAGAGAAGGGGTCACGTAAGGATTTTTCTTCCGAATGCCAGTCCTCGGGAGAAGTAATACCTGGGTTGACTGTGTACCGTCTGCCACGACCAGGATTCCAGCCTATGCTCTTCACTACTGGCTGCCAGTGAATGCTTTGTGGTCTGCAACACCAAGCAATACACTACCCAGGTTCATAAATTACTTGTATCATTTAGAACATTACACATTGTTAGCCTATTTTCCTACGTAATCCAAAGTTGAATTAAGCAGTGATAATGGTGGATTGAACAGTGAAGCAGCGGCAAGGTACAAGGGAGTGGCGTTGTGGTTGTTATGTCTTGCCCCAGCAACCACTCTACTAATTTAGTCTTCCTTTCGAAATCGATTCTTCACACAGACACACAGACACTAATATTCTCACTTGTACAAATACTTATGCATATTCCATGATACATGAAATATAAGCGTAAATACACATGCCTAATGAATGAGAAGGAAAACATGTAGACGAAGAGAAACCAAGGCATACGCACCTAAACACAAAGAGAGGGTAAATAAAACAGAAACAGACACATATACACACATACATACGCTAGCAAATACACCCATAACACAGAACCACAGACACACACAATCATATATCCACATAAACATTAACGCAAGTACATATAGAGAGCGGATATCATATATTATATACCCTAATTCTAACACATTATGACATTCAAAATAGCCATTTCTTTACTGTAAGCGTTCTGCTTACATATTATACCAGCTTTGGACTGTCTAGAACTATTTTCATAATATATTACACTTACAACTGTGTCCTATATGGCTCACTCCGGTCCATTGCCTGCTGTCCTGCCTTTCTCACACTGGTCCATCTCCAGCTGTGTCCTGCCTGCCTCACACTGGTCCATCTCCAGCTGTGTCCTGCCTGGCTCACACTGGTCCATCTCCAGCTGTGTCCTGCCTGGCTCACACTGGTCCATCTCCAGCTGTGTCCTTCCTGGCTCACACTGGTCCATCTCCAGCTGTGTCCTGCCTGGCTCACACTGGTCCATCTCCAGCTGTGTCCTGCCTGGCTCGCAATGGTCCATCTCCAGCTGCCTTCAGCCAGGCTCACACTGGTCCATCTCCAGCTGTGTCCTGCCTGGCTCACAATGGTCCATCTCCAGCTGCCTTCAGCCAGGCTCACACTGGTCCATCTCCAGCTGCGTTCGGCCTGGCTCACACCGGTCCATCCCCAACTGTGTCTGACCTGGCTCACTCTGGTCCATCTCCAGCTACGTTCGGCCTGGCTCACACTGGTCCATTCCCAACTGTGTCCAGCCTGGCTCACACTGGTCAATCTCCAGCTGCCTTCGGCCAGGTTCACACTGGTCCATCTCCAGCTCTGCCCAGCCTGGCTCATAATGGTCCATCTCCAGTTGCGTTCGGCCTGGGTCACACTGGTCCATCTCCAGCTCTGCCCTGCCTGGCTCACACTGTTCCATCCGCAGCTGTGTCCTGCCTGGCTCACACTTGTTTATCGCCAGCTGTGTCCTGCCTGGCCATCACTGGCACATCCTAAGCTGTGTCCAGTCTAGTCATCACAGGCTCATCCTAGCTGTGTCTGGCCTAACCATCACTAGGACATTCCAGCTGTGACCAGCCTAGCCATCACTGGTACAACATCCCCAGCTGTGTCTGCCCTAACCATCACTGGCACATCCCCAGCTGTGTCCAGCCTAGCCATCACTGGTACATCCCCAGCTGTGTCCAGCCTAGCCATCACTGGTACATCCCCAGCTGTGTCCAGCCTAGCCATCACTGGCACATCCCCAGCTGTGTCCAGCCTAGCCATCACTGGCACATCCCCAGCTGTCTCTACCCTAGCCATCACTGGCACATCCCCAGCTGTGTCCAGCCTAGCCATCACTGGCACATCCCCAGCTGTGTCCAGCCTAGCCATCACTGGCACATCCCCAGTTGTGTCCAGCCTAGCCCTTAATGGTACATTCCCGCCTGGCTACCGCTGGCACATCTCTTTTCTCAATGTTAACATTAGCATGAGTCATGACAGCGCTTATCATTTCTTTAATCCATTATATCTTAGTTTACATCAACAGAATTCATAATGCAAAATTCAGGAGAATGGCTGGTTAAAGTACGTGTCATTTTAACGCGATGTTTAATACCAGTAATTCATCATGAAAAAAATAGAGAGTACAGACCGTATTCATATATAAGCATTTTAAACAACATAGCTTGTGTTATTATTTCAAATGTACTGAACAGAGATTGATGTAACAAATGACCATAATTTGTTTCTAATTATAAGAACGTATTTATCCTGACTCCTGACTTTTTTTTCTTAACGTTCTCTCCCTACGGCGGCCAAGGAAGAGAAAGGATTCAGCCACGAGTAAATCCCATATTACAGTTTGTGGTGGTGTGTCCTTGCTACATCATACCCCCAAACTGGTACTGATTTCACCGTAATCCAAGTGACAAGATCTCTCCTCGGCATGTGTGGCTCTAGCCTCACACACACATCAGTTTGTTTCATTAAATTCTGGCAGGCAGAATCTCCATCATGGGAACTCAGCCTGTAGATATGCTGACCATAACACTCACGTTAGACTTACTATTTGCCAGATGATCACACCCAGGGTAACACAGAAGGTCCGACCATAACGGACCTTAAAACCTGCGTCGCTCTCATAAGAAGCAACTGTGGTGATGGAGGACCAAATGCTGACGTTGAATCAGGCAAAGATGACGTCCTACTACTGCATGAGGCCGGAGCGACTACTCTAGCTTACCTCAATTCCTTTATCTTCAGCAACTTAATGGGAAGTCAAGTTGTGGCAGATGGTACGGTAGTACGACTGACAAACGGTGTTCTGTTGGTCAAAGTTGAATATGCTGCGTAAGATTATGATCATATAAAATTTTCAAAAGTTTCTGTCATGATGTTATTACCTCGAGACCCGTGTCCATGAATTCATGCAGGGGATTCATCCTCTTTCATGATGTCATGAAACATGAGTGAAGATGACATTATAGAGGAACATTTGGGTAGGACTTGTCAGTGCTACTAGGTTTACTTGCAAGGTTGTGAGCGACGAGTGATCTAGTCACTTTAATCTTTGGAAAGTGTTGACTTAATGGAAGCTTTTCCCAAGCGATCCAGATCGGTTATGCTGGATGCTTCAGACAAACCTTTCATATCATAGCCCTTGCGTTGTTACAAGGATCAGCAGTTCAGACAACCCGAAAAACCTTGCATTGTTTCAGCTCGATCTGAGAAGTGAGCAAGCCAGGTACACGTCGCTGACAGTTGTAAAGTCGCGAACAAAAGGAGCGCAACATGTCTGGATTCTTGAGCTGCTAAGGTGAGAATATGGACCCAAGAGTCTGACCAAACTTTGGAATCAAAGTTCCTACCTAATAGAACTCAGAATTCCACGATAATTATCAAAGATAGTGCGCTTCATGTGTCTGATGTATTTCATTCTATGTTAAGCGCATTGGTTACCTGATACACGTCCATTTTGTGATAAAACAACACGAGGAAAGTCCTTTGTCTAGATGTCAACGTTTCCCTCTGTCGAGCTTTATCAAGCCAATGACAGACGAAGCTAAAGTATGTAAATGGTGTGGCTGGGGAGGTAGAAGGGATGGTAGGGTTGGGTGTGGAAAGGGGAGCTGTAAGAGGAGTGTGGCGGAAGTTGGGGAATGGAAGGGTTGGGTCAGGAAAGGGGAAGCGTGTGTAGCATGGCGTGGGAAAGGCAGGGGAA
Source organism: Panulirus ornatus (assembly GCF_036320965.1). Taxonomy (NCBI): domain Eukaryota; kingdom Metazoa; phylum Arthropoda; class Malacostraca; order Decapoda; family Palinuridae; genus Panulirus; species Panulirus ornatus. The sequence continues at coordinate 31,663,155 of NC_092243.1, read as the reverse complement.
TGGTATAGTTGTGTGAGGAGAATGGGGATGGTGAAGTAGTGTGGCGGGGAAGGGAAGGGGGTAAAGTGGTAAGTGGGTAAAGAAGGAGGAGGGGCAGGGGAAAGGTTAGGGGTCGAGGGAGTGGCAGGTGTAAGGGTTTTGCAGAGGGTGGATGGGCAGGGAAATAGTAAGGAGAGGGGTGGGGGAGGAAAGGGGAGGTGTAGGAGTAATATGGCAGAAGCCGGGCCAAGGTGAAAGGGTGAGGATGGGACAGGGGAAGTGTGGCGGCGGAGCAGAGGAATGGTAAGCGGGTGAAGGAGGAGGAAGGGGTGTGATGGGGTAGTCATGTGGTAATCTTATAGGGAGTGATAACGTAGGGAGAGAGCAAGGAGGAACAGAGATCAAGGGGGAGGGAAGGTGTGAGGGAGAAAGAGAAAAGCTGGAAAATAATTAGGGTGAGTGTTGGCGGAAGGAAGGTATAGGAAGAGAGACGGAGGAAAGAGGGTGAGCTAGGCGGAGGGTATGAGTGAAGGGAAGGAGAAAGAAGAAAGGTGGTGGAGAAGGAAGGAAAGCAAAGGAATGAGAAAGGAGGGAAGTGGGGCGTAAAGGTGGGCACAATGTTTGGGAGAGGGGATGCACTCGGTCAGTTGTGAGGGAGGAGGAGAGGGGGATAGTTTGAGGGAAGGACCTGAGAAAAGTGGGCGAGGAAGAACAGAGGATCCGACTGCTGGCAGACAGGAGTGTATTCCAGTCTTTTGTGGATTACTGGTATTGTAATGGAAGTTACCCACAACAGATGTTGTGTTGTTATCATAACCTTTTTCCTGAAATGCTTATTGCAACTGTTATTATAAGAGCTCTACATAACTAGTATAATGCTATGTATTTACATAAGTCGAAAGACATCAACAGATGTCACTGTCATTTCTGGTCTGGGCACGTGATGGCAAGAAGCATGAGAAAGTTTTACTCATCAACTAAAACACTTACTGTCTGTAAAGCTAATGGCCAACACAAACAAAATGCGGCGTCGATATTGGTGGTCGTTGTCGTGAACATAATTTCGTTTTGCTGGGAAAGATGGTTGGCAACTGGACAAATGTTTCCCACTGATCTCCCAGTGTTCGTAGATGCCTGTCATTTCATTTAGTCGCATTGTCTTGCACTTACACAAAGCTATACAGCTAATATTCCACATGTACTGGTAAACATTAGACAGCTGCAACTCACTAGGAATAACGTCTATCGAATTAGAAAAAGGAAATTGGACTATTTTTTGTTTTGAAACTCTTCTAACGTTAACCTGGTTAAATTGACGTAAAGTAATTAGTCGTTTGCAAAGAGAGTAACTGCCTCTCAGAGTGAACAGAACAGGAAAATAGATTACATCCTCACAAACAAATAGTTACTAAAACGTAAATATAAATTTTAGATGTGAGCAAACTGTTGCTTATAGTTATCCTGTTTCCTCGTTAGGTTTTACTGCCCAAACCCTCAGCTCACTTTCCATATAAGACAGTTTATCATATTGTCACCTTTAGAAACCAGCTCCACTGATGCACTTTGTGGCATGAATGCAAGATAAATTCACGGAAGTAGAGTGGAAAATATTTTAGTGATGAAATATGTTGAAACAATACACAAATCATCAACCAGTTCTTCATTCATACACTGTCTTCATTAATTGTGTAAACCTTTATGAGCCTGGATCACCTCGTTCACACGAGCCATGATGGACTGCACAAGATGTAGGCATATACTCGCACGAGGTCAGGTGTCTCGCGTCATATCCTCAGTATGCCTTTGTGACTCCTTATGCCTCCCACTCCCGACATATGATGACGTATAACATTTCGATTGGGTTGAGATCATATCCTTTGCTGGGCCAGTTGATTACCTCCACCTCAGGGTGTGCCTGATACCACTAGCTTACTCCTCTGCTCTGGGATCTAAACTTGCACGAGCCTGAGTGAGCCACCAGCTTCTACACAGGACAAAAATTCAGTCGACCATCAATCTTTGTAAATTGACTTTGCTTGCTTATTAGGTTGATGACTCACTGTTAGAATTGAATGGTACTTTCACCGTAGTAACGTCCAATACAGTGCTCTCACTGACTCATGAATATATTCTAACCTTACAGTAGAGAAGACTATTCCTGACCCTTCTTCCAGGTGAGGTAACAAGTTGTTGACCCTTCACGATACCTTCTACAACGAAGAGCGACCGTGACAATCATGGACGACTTCCACCTCCCATTCTTGATTAAATAACCGACTGATGTCACTTTATTTCTAAGTGCGATGTGAGCAACCCACAACAGAACGGTTGTGATGCAAATAATCCTAGACTGTATGTCCTGAAAAGTTTGAATTTCACATGTACTAATTATTGTCTCTCAGCTTTAGAATGCCTCTCTATCCCCCCCCCCCCTCCCTGTCCAAGCTGTAGCAGTCTAGCATGAACTTCCTCTACAACATCAACATGACGTAAGTCCATGTTCACACTGAGCTTCATCCGTCTGATCCATGTACATAGAATGTGCACACTCGGAGGACACAAGTTATGTTCATCATGGGCAGGAAGTACTACCCGTGCCTGAGTGGGTCACTTCATTCACCGCCTTCCCTTCCACTGCTGGCAGAGTACAGGATACTTCAGGGTACACTGGACTTAAGTCCATTATCCGACCTCAGTCGTTTAGCGTAGTCTGCCTGCGTCACACCGGTGAATCTTACAATTTAAACATATTGCCATGCATGTAGTTCTCCATATATCTTGGATAGAGCAAGACCAGTTGTCTCTCCTGAATTCCATTCTCATTTGCAATGTGCGCTAGGAGTTAGCTAGATCTGTGCTGCGAGCTAGCTAGATCTGTTTCTGATCTCTGCAATAACTGTTTGACACAATCAGTAATGTCATGTGACTGCACAAAACGGCACCTCACCAAACCTTCCAAAAATCGACAAGTCTCTCTTTGGAAGAGGGAACTTTCAGGTGAGCCTCTCGTCCTTACACACGCAATGTGATGTCAAGTATCTCTCACCAGGAGTTTCAAAGCTGAATCATAAGTACACTCTACATCCAGGTTACCTTCAACTCAGGTAAAATCATAAGAATTAGGAACCTGACGCATGACATCCAACTTCTTTCCTTTAATACTTTCTACCGTAATGATATACTGTGCTGCTGCATTTCTTATTACTGTAAGACCTAGATGTGTGCATATCATAACTTCTGTCATGAGTCATAATGGAAGCATCTCACAGCACATTTTGATTTTATAAGATTATTTTTTGGTGTTCTGAGGTACAAGGAAAACTTGTCAGTTTCTGGAACTTTACCATGTATCACTGACCTGAGCTTAGACCTATATTGTCATCAGGACTGCGGGTAAAGCGCTTTGAGGATATATCCAGACTCCCCTGTGTTGCCTCTGTGTGAGACGGACAGGGATTATGCAGGCTTAAGAGAGGGATGAAGGGAGAAACATGGGGTGTCAGTAGGTAATCTTGCTGTATCACGACTTGGGCATATCTGATCAACCAGTGATATCTACTGAGTGTATGGCGAGTCTTAAACATCTTTATGAGAGCTTGAACGAGATGATTAGATTTTTCAGGACGACTGGTCGTTTCGAATAAGACTAAAATCTTAATATATGAAACGTTAATAACGCTGCTTCCTAGTAATAGTTTTATCAAGGTCATAAGCTTGGGTGTCTACATTGAGATGTGTATCCCAACTATGACAAGGCTGAGAAGAGTCGCCTATGAGTGCTACCTCTACACTCGAGGTAGAAGGGCTATTACAACTGAATGTGATGGAAAGGAAAAGCATGATGAAATATTATACAGAAAAAAATCTGTTTTTCTTTCTATCTATCTATATCTCTGACGCCTGTTCCTTACGGGAACTCCCTCAAGGGGATGGCAACGACAAAAGTCTCCCTAATATGAATCCCAGTGCTACTCCTTAGCCTTTAGTGCCTCGCCCTTAACAGGCCACTGGCTGAGGGAAGCTCTAGCACAGTGTTTTCAGAGGCTCTTACCTAATGTTCCTATAGTGCCTCACCCTTAACAGGCCACTGGCAGAGGGAAGCTCTAGCACAGTGCTTTCAGAGGCTCTTACCTAATGTTCCTATTGTGCCTCACCCTTAACAGGCCACTGGCTGAGGGAAGCTCTAGCGCAGTGCTTTCAGAGGCTCTTACCTAATGTTCCTACAGACTACTTCTACCTAATGTCTCTACTTAATGCTCCAGCCTACTGCAGCTAATTAATGCTACCATCTAATGTTCCTACCTACTACTTGTACCAAAAGTTTCTACCTAATGCTCCTGTCTAATGTTCCTACTACTACTTGCAACTAAAGTTCCTACCTAATGTTCCTGTTTAATGTTCATACTTACTATTTGTACCTAAGGTTTTTACCTAATGCACCTGCCTATATGCTCCCACCTACAACTTCTCTCTATTGCTCCTACCATTTTGCCAAAGGCAGGGCTAGCTCAAAGCGCTCACCTAAGGAGAATCTAGAGTTACGAAGAATGAGTTGTGTGAGGTAAGTGTTAGCAAGTGTTATGTGTGACAAGGAGAGACTGTTTGTTGGTGGATAGAATGTCAGCAGTCCACGTGTAGGTGAGGCAGAAGAGTGCAAGTTGACAAGCAGTATAGTGTTGGCGCACTACGCAGCCTTCACTAACCCAGGCGGGTAGTACTGAGAATATACCTCCCTGATCGGTGGCTTCGTATCAGCTACTACCTGCTTCATTGAGCGTAAAATATATATCAAAGGAACTAAACGTTTGTGAAAATTATGACATCTGAAATTCCTTTAAAACGAAAGCAATGATGAAATAATTTTGACCGAGGTAAAAACATGAAGGGATTTAAGACAAACGGTTCAAAGGCCTTTCAGATTAAGGCACGGAGATCATCAGGCTTTTCATATCCCTCACAGCCACATAATGTATAGGTGTTAAGAACCTAGTGGCTTTGATAGTATCGTGATATGATGCAGGGTAAACATATACACAGTGTATATAACTTCTTAAGAGGCAACACTTGGGAGAAACAACCTGACATGTCATTAGTTAGTCGTCTTGAAAACTGAATATTATACTAAATCTTTGATATTGTAACTTGGCTCCAGGTTATATATACAATGCCTACAAACCGTCATTCACTGAAACTGCGACTGTGGAATTGCTGGTAATCTGGCTGTGAAATTAAATCATACGACTGAGATCATTTATGTTCATGCATGTCTGCAGCAATTGACATGCTCATCATGTGATTAATTTTGATGGTTTTTGTAGTTTTAGATGAAAAAAATCAATGTTTATAAAGTCCACTTCATCGTAGAATTTTTTATGTTAGAATAGCGACTTTCAAGTAACTTATTTTTCATAGAATTCTTCTTTATCATGTAACAATTACAGTAAAGTATAACATGTTAAAGTCGATGTATTAACGCTACCTCACCAACGCGGGAAATGGCGAATATGTATGAAAAATATATATATATATATATATATATATATATATATATATATATATATATATATATATATATATATATATATATATATATATATATATATATATATATATATATATATATATATATATATATGTATATATATAGATATATATATATTTTTCATACATATTCACCATTTAACGCGTTAGCGAGGTAGCCTTAAGAACAGAGGACTGAGCCTCAGAGGGTGTCCCCAAAAAATGTACTCACTTTTTGACTTTCTGTGGTGGGATGAAGAAGTAAGATTATTAGTGAAAGAGAAGAGAGAGGCATTTGGACGATTTTTGCAGGGAAAAAATGCAATTGAGTGGGAGATGTATAAAAGAAAGAGACAGGAGGTCAAGAGAAAGGTGCAGGAGGTGAAAAAGAGGGCAAATGAGAGTTGGGGTGAGAGAGTATCATGAAATTTTAGGGAGAATAAAAAAGATGTTCTGGAAGGAGGTAAATAAAGTGCGTAAGACAAGGGAGCAAATGGGAACTTCAGTGAAGGGCGCAAATGGAGAAGTGATAACAAGTAGTGGTGATGTGAGAAGGAGATGGAGTGAGTGTTTTGAAGGTTTGTTGAATGTGTTTGATGATAGAGTGGCAGATATAGGGTGTTTTGGTCGAGGTGGTGTGCAAAGTGAGAGGGTTAGGGAAAATGATTTGGTAAACAGAAAAGAGGTAGTAAAAGCTTTGCGGAAGATGAAAGCCGGCAAGGCAGCAGGTTTGGAGGGTATTGCAGTGGAATTTATTAAAAAAGGGGGTGACTGTATTATTGACTGGTTGGTAAGGTTATCTAATGTATGTATGACTCATGGTGAGGTGCCTGAGGATTGGCGGAATGCGTGCATAGTGCCATTGTACAAAGGCAAAGGGGATAAGAGTGAGTGCTCAAATTTCAGAGGTATAAGTTTGTTGAGTATTCCTGGTAGATTATATGGGAGGGTATTGATTGAGAGGGTGAAGGCATGTACAGAGCATCAGATTGGGGAAGAGCAGTGTGGTTTCAGAAGTGGTAGAGGATGTGTGGATCAGGTGTTTGCTTTGAAGAATGTATGTGAGAAATACTTAGAAAAGCAAATGGATTTGTATGTAGCATTTATGGATCTGGAGAAGGCATATGATAGAGTTTATAGAGATGCTCTGTGGAAGGTATTAAGAATATATGGTGTGGGAGGCAAGTTGTTAGAAGCAGTGAAAAGTTTTTATCGAGGATGTAAGGCATGTGTACGTGTAGGAGGAGAGGAAAGTGATTGGTTCTCAGTGAATGTAGGTTTGCGGCAGGGGTGTGTGATGTCTCCATGGTTGTTTAATTTGTTTATGGATGGGGTTGTTAGGGAGGTGAATGCAAGAGTTTTGGAAAGAGGAGCAAGTATGAAGTCTGTTTTGGATGAGAGAGCTTGGGAAGTGAGTCAGTTGTTGTTCGCTGATGATACAGCGCTGGTGGCTGATTCATGTGAGAAACTGCAGAAGCTGGTGACTGAGTTTGGTAAAGTGTGTGAAAGAAGAAAGTTAAGAGTAAATGTGAATAAGAGCAAGGTTATTAGGTACAGTAGGGTTGAGGGTCAAGTCAATTGGGAGGTAAGTTTGAATGGAGAAAAACTGGAGGAAGTAAAGTGTTTTAGATATCTGGGAGTGGATCTGGCAGCGGATGGAACCATGGAAGCGGAAGTGGATCATAGGGTGGGGGAGGGGGCGAAAATTCTGGGAGCCTTGAAGAATGTGTGGGAGTCGAGAACATTATCTCGGAAAGCAAAAATGGGTATGTTTTAAAGAATAGTGGTTCCAACAGTGTTGTATGGTTGCGAGGCGTTGGCTATGGATAGAGTTGTGCGCAGGAGGAAGGATGTGCTGGAAATGAGATGTTTGAGGACAATGTGTGGTGTGAGGTGGTTTGATCGAGTAAGTAACGTAAGGGTAAGAGAGATGTGTGGAAATAAAAAGAGCGTGGTTGAGAGCAGCAGAAGAGGGCGTTTTGAAATGGTTTGGGCACATAAAGAGAATGAGTGAGGAAAGATTGACCAAGAGGATATATGTGGCAGAGGTGGAGGGAACGAGGAGAAGTGGGAGACCAAACTGGAGGTGGAAAGATGTAGTGAAAAAGATTTTGAGTGATCGGGTTCTGAACATGCAGGAGGGTGAAAGGCGAGCAATGAATAGAGTGAATTGGATCGATGTGGTATACCGGGGTCGACGTGCTGTCAATGGATTGAATCAGGGCATGCAAGCGTCTGGGGTAAACCATGGAAAGTTGTGTGGGGCCTGGATGTGGAAAGGGAGCTGTAGTTTCGGGCATTATTACATGACAGCTAGAGACTCCGTGTGAACGATAGTGGCCTTTGTTGTCTTTTCCTAGCGCTACCTCGTGCGGGTGTGGGGAAGAAGGTTGTCATTTCATGTGTGGTAGGGTGGCGACGGGAATGAATAAAGACAGCAAGTTTGAATTATGTACTTGTGTACATGTATATATATATATATATATATATATATATATATATATATATATATATATATATATATATATATATATATATATATATATATATATATATATATATATATATATATATATATATATATGTATATATATTTATATATATATATATATATATATATATATATATATATATATATATATATATATATATATATATATATATATATATATATATATATATATATATATATATATATATATATATATATATATATATATATATATATATATATGGGGGGGGGTTGGGCCTTTTCTTTCGTCTGTTTCCTTGCGCTACCTCGCAAACGCGGGAGACAGCGACAAAGCAAAATAAATAGATAAGTAAATACATATATATAGTGATGGGTGGTTTGACTGCAAAGTGAGGAATATGGCAGTTGAGGTAATAATTGGTGTTCATCGGGTGTACAGTGTTCGAAATGGAAATGGTGAAGAGCTTGTAGATTTGTGGGCTGAAAAAGGACTAGTGATCGTGAATACCTCGTTAAAAAAGAGATATACATAAGAATACGTTTGTAAGTAGGGGTGATGGCCAGAGGGAGTCATTGGATCACGCGTTAGCATATAGGCGCGTGTAAGAGAGTTTCTTGGATGTTAATATGCTGAAAGGTGTAACTTGAGGGATGTCTGACCATTATCTTGTGGAGGCGATGGTGAAGATTTTTAGAGGTTTTCAGAAAAGAAGAAAGAATGTTGGGTAAAGAGAGTGCTAAGAGTAAGTGAGCTTGGGAAAGAGACTTATGTGAGGAAGTACCAGGAGAGACTGAGTGCAGGATGGAAAAAGGTGAGAGCAATAAATGTAAGGGGAGTAGGGGAGGAATAGGATGTATTTAGGGAAGCATTGTGACTTGCGCAAAAGATGTTTCTGGCCTAAGAAGTGTGGAAGGTGGGCAGATTAGAAAGGGTAGTGAGTAGTGGGATGAAGTTGTAACTTTATTAGTAAAAGATAAGAGAGAGGCATTTGTACGATTTTTGCAGGGAAATAATGCAAATGACTGGGAGATGTATAAACGAAAGAGGAAGGGTTCAAGAGAAATGTGCAACAGGTGAAAATGAAGGCAAATGAGGGTTGGGGTGAGAGAGTATCATTAAATTTTAGGGAGAATAAAAAGATGTTTTGGAAGGAGGTAAATAAAGTGCGTAAGACAAAAAAAAGAATTGGGAACATCGGTGAAAGGGGCTAATGGGGAGGTAATAACAAGTAGTGGTGATGTCAGAAGGAGATGGAATGAGTATTTTGAAGGATTGTTGAATGTGTTTGATGATAGAGTGGTAGATATAAGGTGTCTTGGTCGAGGTGGTGTTCGAAGTGGGAGGGTCAGGGGGAATGATTTGGTAAACAGAGAAGTGGTAGTGAAAGGTTTGAGGAAGATGAAAGCTGGCAAGGCAGCGGGTTTGGATGGTATTGCAGTGGAATTTATTAGAAAGGTGGTGACTGTTGTTGATTGGTTGGTGAGGATATTCAATTTATGTAATGCTCATGGTGAAGTGCCTGAGAATTGGGGGAATGCATGCATAGTGCCATTGTTCAAAGGCACAGGGGATAAAGCTGAGTGTTCAAATTACACAGGTATAAGTTTTTGAGTATTCCTGGGAAATTACACTGGAGGGTATTGATTGAGAGGGTGAAGGCATGTATGGAACATCAGATTGGGGAATAACAGTGTGGTTTCAGAAGTGGTAGAGGATGTGTGGATCAGGTGTTTGCTCTGATGAATGTATGTGAAAAATACTTAGAAAAAACAAATGGATTTACATGTAGCATTTATGGATCTGGAGAAGACATATGATAGAGCTGATAGAGATGTTCTGTGGAAGGTATCAAAAGTATATGTTATGGGAGGTAAGTTGCTCGAAGCAGTGAAAAGTTTTTATCGAGGATGTAAGGCATGTGTACGAATAGGAGGAGAGGAGAGTGATTGGTTCTCAATGAATGTCGGTTTGTAGCAGGGTTGCGTGATGTTTCCATGGTTGTTTAATTTGTTTGTTTTAATTTGTTAATTTCTTTGTTAATTTGTCTCTTTTAATATGTTGTTAGGGAGGTGAATACAAGAGTTTTGGAGAGAGGGACAAGTATGCAGTCTGTTGTGGATGAGAGGGCTTGGGAAGTGAGTCAGTTGTTGTTCGCTGATGATACAGCGCTGGTGGCTGATTCGGGTGAGAAACTGCAGAAGCTGGTGACTGAGTATAGTAAAGCGTGTAAAAGAAAAAAGCTGAGAGTAAATGTGAATAAGAGCAAGGTTATTAGGTTCAATAGGGTTGTGGGAAAAGTCAATTGGGAGGAACGTTTGACTGGAAGAAAGTGGAGGAAGTGAAGTGTTTTAGATATCTGGGAGTGGATTTGGCAGCGGATGGAGCCATGGACGCGGATGTGAGTCACAGGTTGGGAGAGGGGCGAAAGTTCTGGTAGCGTTGGAGAATGTGTGGAAGGCGAGAATATTATCTCGTAAAGCAAAAATGGGTATGTTTGAAGGAATAGTGGTTCCAACAATGTTTTATGGTTGCGAGGCGTGGGCTATAGATTAGGTTGTGCGGAGGAGAGTGGATGTGCTGGAAATGAGATGTTTGAGGACAATATGTGGGGTGAGGTGGTTTGATAGTGTAAGTATCATTACTTACTAAGAGAAATGTGTAGTAATAAAAAGAGTGTGGTTGAGAGAGAAGAGGGTGTATTGAAATGGTTTGGTCACATGGAGAGAATGATTGAGAAAAGATTGACAAGAGGATATATGTGTCAGAGGTGGAGCGAACGAGGAGATGTGGGAGACCAAATTGGAGGTGGAAGGATGGAGTGAAAAAGATTATGAGCGTTCAGGGCCTAAACATGCAGGAGGGTGGAAGGCGTGCAAGGAATAGAGTGAATTGGAACGATGTGGTATACCGGGATCGACGTGCTCTCAATGGATTGAACCAGGACATGTGAAGCGTCTAGGGTAAACCACGGAAAGTTTTGTGAGGCCTGGATGTGGAAAGGGAGCTGCGGTTTCGGTGCATTATACATGACAGCTAGAGACTCCGTGTGAACGATTGTGGCCTTTGTTGTCTTTTCCAAGCGCTACCTCGTGCGCGTGTGGGGGAGAAGGCTGTCATTTCATGTGTAGTGGGGTGGCGACGAGAATGAATAAAGGCAGCAAGTTTGAATTATGTACATGTGTGTATGTACATGTATATGTCTGTGTATATATATATACATATATATGTATACGTTGAAATGTATAGGTATGTTATGTGCGTGTGTGGACGTGTACATATATGCATATGTATGTGGGTGGGCTGGGCCATTCTTTCGTCTGATTCCTTACGCTACCTCCCTAACGCGGGAGACAGCGACAAAACATAATAAATAGAAATAAACAAATGCAAATAAATCATTATAAGAATACTACTAATGATAATAGTAATAATAATAGTAATGATGATGATAATGATAATAATAATAATAATAATAATAATAATAATAATAGTAATAATAATAATAGTAATAATAATAATAATGATAATAATAACAATGATAATGATAATAATAATAATAATAATGATAATAATAGTAATAATAATAATAATAATAATAATAATAATAATAATAATAATAATAATAATAATAATAATAATAATAATAATAATAATAATAATAATAATAATAATAATAATAATAATAATAATAATAATAATAATATAATAATAATAATAATAATAATAATAATAATAATAATAATAATAATAATAATAATAATAATAATAATAATAATAATAATAATAATAATAATAATAATAATAATAATAATAATAATAATAATAATAATAATAATAATAATAATAATAATAATAACAATAATAATAATAATAATAATAATGATAATAACAATAATAGTAATAATTATGATAATAATAACAATAACATTAATAATGATGATGATAATGATAGTAATGATAATAATGATAATACAAGCAATACCAGTAACTCTACCAATTATGATGATATTAATGATAAACTGGTATCTTGGGCTACAGGAAGGCCCAACCTTGGACCTTTGTCGTAGGTCGGCAGTTAAGAGCCATATATTACTTACTCGATCAAAGCATTGCACACCACATGCTGCCCTTAAACATCTCATCTCCAACACATTCACCCTCCTCCGCACAACCTTTTCTATATCCCACGCCTTGCAGCCATATAACATTGTTGGAACCACTATTCTTTCAAACATACCCATTTTTGCTTTACGAGATAATGTTCTCGCCTTCCACACATTTTTCAAAGCTCTCAGAACTTTCGCCCCCTCCCCCACCCTGTGACTCACTTCAGCTTTCATGGTTCCATCCACTGCCAAATCTACTCCCAGATATCTAAAACATTTCACGTCCTTTGGATGCAGATATGATATTCATCAACAGGGGTTTCCAGAACAGAATAGAAGATATAGTTATTGCTAACATTATTCTGTTAATGTAAAGTTCATTTGTAGAAGACTCTACGTGAAGAGAACATCGGAGAAAGCTTAGGTTCAGTGGATTGTGTGTGTGTGTGTGTGTGTGTGTGTGTGTGTGTGTATGTGTGTGTGTTTGTATGTGTGTGTGTGTTTGTGTGTGTGTGTGTGTGTGTGTGTGTGTGTGTGTGTGTGTGTGTGTGTGTGTGTGAGTGTGGAATATCCTAAAACCGAAAAAGATGGCTTTATCACAGTAAGAGAGTTAGAAACAGAGGTGTCACGTTTTGAAACGAGAGCGAAAGGTTGTATCTAAGAAATCATTTGAAATGCTTTTGTTTATGAATCATGAAGAGATATCGGTAGAAGTTGGATGAGTCAAGTTGTTCTTTATGAGGACGTGCTTGACTCTGTGACTAATGCGTTTTGAATGATTCCGTGAAGGTGGAGTGAGAGTCTGGGGAAGGGAAGAGTTTCATGACCTAGTACACCCTACACCTTACGCAAATCATCAGAGCAAGAGCAATTAAATCATAACTGAGGAGATAGATATTTACATACAAAATGGGAAGAAGGGCACCATCCTAACCACGTTGACTTCTGTTATACTGCCAGCACGGCTGGAGGCTTCTTGCCGGATAAGCAAAATACTTGTCGTAGGGAAAGTTAGTATATGATAAGCTGAACAAAAGGGTCATTACAGCCCCTCCAAATTGGCAAAGTTGGCGTTTTGAGAGGGCAATGGGGGATGTGCTTATTCGGAAGTAATACAGATAACATCGCTATAGGAAGACCCTGAAAGTGGCACAAAGAGTGTATGTATAATGGGAACGTTTAGTGATAAAGGAAAGGTCAAGTATGTTGGAGTCATCATCACGATCAATGATTCACATGGGCATTTAGTTATTTGCTTCAGACTGTTTAGAAGGGAAAACGGAAAGAAGTCAACTCCATCGAGATCACCACGAGTACAGCCAAGCCTTTCCTTTCACGTACTTTGAAATCCCCTACATAAGGGATTTCCGCACGTTGATTTGAAAGCAAAACGCCTCCTGGCAGGAGATCAAATAGTCGAGAAGGCGTACATAGCTGGAGGAACTAGAAGAAATTTGCGCATTCGAAAGCATTATTGAAATGGTGAGAATGAATCAGGCGGGTTCAAAGCTAGGTCGCTAAAGATCCAATAGGCGAGCAATACGAGCTTTTTTGCTGCAGTATGCATCAGCACTGCCTTTGGAACGGAAACTAAGTGTTGGGTTTTGTGGAAAACTTGAGGTCAGGGCAAAAGGTAGCGTTATTTCTAGAAGAGTTTGTTTATATCTACCCCTAGAAGTCTCTTGTTCTTTCACATTCTAATGTTCAAGTTTGTGTTTACATCTTTGGCCACAAATCTCCAAATTGGTTAAAGCGTCACCAGCACCTACAGCCTTGCCTTAGTCTAGCAATTACAGCATCTTGTAATGTGCTGATCTTATCAGTATCTCCATATACATGTTTTAGTTTAGATTAGATTAAAGATAGATTTAGATTATGAAAAAATGACAACAAACTCTTAATCCCAAATTACAGGCGAGCAAATTTTGAAATCATTAGTCACGAAAAACGCAGTGCCCATTGGACACAACTTCTTGACGTTCACACAATAGAGGAAATGTGGAATATTCAAAAGAAAAAAAACCTACTCGAAATTGAAAACAAACATTCAACGAATTACGAAGAAAACTTGCAATATTTCAAAAACATGAATAGGAGAATAGAAGGACTAATTTGCCAGAAGAAGAAAACACATAAGAAATTCAAACCAATGAGAACCGATGAAGATCGCCAGGAATTAATCCAAATCCAAAGAGAGTGTAAGAAGGTGTTAAGACACAGTAAACTCGACAACGAAAAAAAGAATTTCCTTGAAAGTTAAGAATAATCCTGAGGAATTCTTCAAATACATAAGACAGAGGAAGACAATAAGAGAAGGAATTGGACCATTTTGAAGCAAACATGACACACTAACCAATGACGACAATGAAATGGCTACCTTACTAAATAATTCTTTTAACTCCGTATTCACAATTGAAGAAACATCTCGAATACCATAACCAGTGAAGGTCAGAGAAGTATAGGTCTCTGAAGTACTTAAATACCTGGAACAATTAAATCTTAACAAATCCAACGGCCCAGATAACATAGCTCCAAGATTTTAAAGGTCAGAAGACTGCTGATATACCCTTTCACAAAAATATTCAACAAATCTCGATCGGATGGTCAGGTGCCAACTGACTGAAACTAGCAAAAATTACTTCTATATATAAAAAAAGGTGACAGAAAGTTTACCATGAACTACCGCCCAAGTAGCCTTACGTCAGTGTTCGGTAAAATGATGGAAAAAATAATCTGAGATTAAATCATATCGGACAACCAACACGGTTTTATGCAATAGAAATTCCTGCCTGACAAATTTATTGGAATATTATAATGTTATTTATTAGACTTGGGACGAAAAACTACCGTCTGATGTGTATATTTAGATTTCCAAAAAGGCTTTCGATAAAGTACCTTACAAGAGACTTCTACATGAATCCAAAGCACACGAAATCGGAGAAGAACTCTGTACATGGATCAGAAACTGGCTTACCAGAAGAAGGCAGCGAGTAGTATTAAACGGCGAAGCCTCAGACTGGATAGACTTAATGATTGGTGTGCAACAGGGTCGGTCTAAGCCCAATTCTTTTCATAATATACATTAATGACCTAGAACTCACTCTCATATCTAGGTTCTTCATATTTGCTGACAATACTAAAGTAGGAGGTAGAGCTGTAAACATGCGTGACTGAGAAATGATTCAGAGAGATCTTGACTTACTAGTAGAGTGGTTAGACAGATGGCAATTGGAGTTTAATGTAGACAGGTGTAAATCTTACATTTTGGAGACAAGACTGACTATATGTACGACTACAAACTATTCGGAAACTATCTTACTATAATAAATGAAGAAAAGGATTTTGAGTTGTCTTTAGCAACAAACTGAATTACAGTGTCAAACAGCATGTAAAAAAAGGCAACCAAATGTTAGGTTTCATATTCAGGAACAAAGATTATAAGACACCAGAAATAATTTCACAATTTATAATTCTCTAATAAAACCACACCTTGAATACGCAGTTCAGTTTTGATTCCCAAACTATAAAGAAGACGAGGAAAAATTAGGGCAAGTACAAAGACGCGCAACAAGACTGATCCTATCCCTTAGAAATCTGGCATGCGAAGAGAGGCTAAAACGAATAGATCTCTTTTCCATTAAAAACGCAGTCTCCGCAGTGACTTAATTCAAGTGTTAAAACTTTTGAACAAGTTCGATAACGTAAATCACGAACATCTTTTCGAAATACAAGAGAATACAGTTACCAGGACAAAATGGAATAAGATTCAATGCTAAAAGATGTAGTACGGACATGGGAAGAAGCCTCTGTTCCTATAGGTGTGTTGAACACTGGAATAATCTACCGTCAGATGTAGTGAACGCTAAGAGTATAAACACTTTTAAAAGTAGTTTAGATATATATATCATAAATTCGAGTATATTCTGTGAAATATGCCAGAATATACTGTATAAACGACATCGGTAACGGGGCTCAGTAGAAGGCTAATGTGCAGCAGCGGGAAGTTGGTGATAGCTTAAAAAACTATGGAATTACATTCTCTTGTTATGTTAAACTCTATTCTATATTTCTTTTACCAAACAACCCAGTCGTGGGCCAATCTGGCCTTCTGTTGTCTGTCTTTTTTATGTAAATTCATGTGAACATGTGAACTCTAATTCTAGATCATTAATGTAAATTGTGAAAAGAACAAGGCCAAGGACCGAGCCATGCGGTTCAGCCAGTCTGTCGATAAGCTAGTCACTAATTTGTGCACATAGTTCGTCCCCTAATCAACGTGATCTGGATCTACAAAGGAGTCTTTTTTTTGTGGTAGTTTACCGAATGCGTTTTGAAAGTCTAGGCACATTACATCAAAGGGAGCTTTTGAGAGATAATTGCTGTATAGATCTTTTGAAAATTCTGATGAATTTGCTTGGAAATGTCTTTTGCTGCTAGAGCCACGTTTATTGTCAGACATCAATTCGTGAGCTTGAAATATCACCTTTTTTCTCCCTCACCAGTTTTGCAGTGTTTTACCTTTGGCTGCCGTGAGGCTGACTGGTCGGTTAATTAAAGAACATTTCTCACTTTGTTATTTATATATATATATATATATATATATATATATATATATATATATATATATATATATATATATATATATATATATATATTCTTTTTTTATCTATAATAATAATAATAATGATAATAATAATAATAATAATAATAATAATAATGATAATGATAATGATAATCAATGATAATAGTAATAGTAATAATAATGATAATAAAAACAATAATAATGATAATAATAATAATAATAATAATAATGATAATAATAATAATAATCATAATAGTGATAACAATAATAATAATAATAATAATAATGATAATGATAATAATAATAATAATAGTAATAATGATAATAATATTAATAATAATAGTAATAATAATAATAATAATAATAATAATAATAATAATAATAATAATAATAATAATAATAATGATAATGATAATGATAGAGATAACAATTCACTGAGTAACAAATATTTACTTTTTTGTTCCTGGTTAATACGTGTTATTATCTAGGTATTTATGTCCAAAACTGTGTAGAAAATGGCTATTATTCCTTTGAAACTTTGCTCTTCTGATCAGGACAGTGAAATTTTGAAATTTAGCTTTTTTTGAGAACATTCCAGACAGATTCAATGCTGTGTAGCTGACATAGCACTTTCTAGAAGTTTCCAGTAATTTATGTAGTAGTCATAAGGAGAGAAAGATGTTGTAGATCCTGATTACTATTTCAGTTGCTGCTGAGGAGAAAATCCCATACTACACCAAACAAAAACACCTCAACGACTTGATCAGCGATCTTGGTCTCACAAAGTTCAGTGCCGAACGTTTGACATCTAGGCTCAAGCAGTGGAACTTGTTGAATGAGTGCGCAAGTCGCAGATCCGAGGACGTGTCACCAAGAGTTTTCTTGCTTCTTCACCCGTTAAGATGGGCTCTGCTTCTGCCACAATGTAACCAGTCTGTTTGAGGGAATCGCAATTGCCTGTAACCAATACGAATGGCGCTTCTTTATTGACAACTCATGCAGGAGCCTCAGAGCCGTTTTGCTCCATAACGAGAGCAAGTACCCGTCTCTTCCCCTGGATCACTTGGTCCACCTCAAAGAATATAACAGTGTCAAGACCTTGAAGTATGATGAGGACAGCTGGGAGGTCATCGGCGATTTCAAAATGATGGCATTCCTGATAGGGTCTCCAAGGCGGTTTTACAAAGTTTCTCTGCTATTATTGCCTTTGAGCGGCAAGGACACCGCGGCGCACTACCACAAGCGGAACTGGCCACAGCAGGACCGAATTCTCTGTGGTGATGAACAGCGTCATGTGGGAGCCCCTGGTGGATCCCCGGAAGGTGTTGATGCCACCACTGCATTCACAACTTGGCGTTATGAAACAATTTGTCACAGCTCTAGTTAAGGAGTCTGCAGCCTTCAAGTACCTTCAAGACTCTTCCCTAAGCTTCTGAGGCAAAGGCCAAGTCAGTGTCTTCGTCGACCACAGATAAAGAAGATCCTGGAGTGCAAGGAATTCCCTAAGAAGCTCACTAGGAAGAAGAAAGCAGCTTGGTACAGTTTTGTCTCGGTGGTTTGGGGCTTCCTGGACAATCACAAGGTCGTAAGTCATGTGGAGCTGGTTGAGACTATGGTGAAGAACTACGGCAAAATAGGCTGCAAGATGTCCATCAATGTCCTTATCCTTGGCGGTCATCTTGATAGATTTAAGGAGAATGTAGGAAATTAGGAGGAGCAAGGTGAGCGCTTCCACCGCGATATACTGGACTCTGAACGCCGCCACCAAGGAACATATAACTAGAACTTGATGGGAGCTTATGTTTGAGGTCTGATTCGTGAGATTTACAGCATAATCGGAAATCTCGAAGAAACACTCACTTCTAAATATTTTGTGATCACTTTTGTTGAACATTAGTGTAAATACATGTCAATATTGATTCATATGTTGTGTTTCTGACTTTATGTGAATAGAAATGTGAAAATTCGCCCGTTGTCCAACTGGAAATAGATAGATTTTAGAATATCACTGTTCTGGTCAAAGAGCAAAGTTTGAAAGGAACGATAACCTTTTTCTTAACTTTTTACGTATAATCAATTAGGAAATAACACCTACGACCCAGGAACAAAAACTGTGTTACACAGTGTAATGTGATGGAAGGATGCCTTCACTAAGTTCACTTTCCAGTCCTCTCACATTTCAGCCATGACTGTCTACATCATGATGATTGTATAGGTGACATAACAAAGAGTTTGTACTTGTCATTATTGATGCAGAATTCAGCCTTCCATCAGCTACGACTGTCTGGTCACTGTAAGTAGTCACAGGACAACTATATATAGAGGCTGATGTATCCCATTTCCAAATCACCTCTATGTTCTCACTTCCAGAGGCTGATATCCAGACTTATCTTCTTTTTTTAAGAAAGTCGAAAAGTTACCACCAGATGTAACTGCCAGCCACCTAGGATCTGAAATTGCATCTTGGGAGTGATCTATCAACATTTGCTGGGCTGTCAGACTTTTATGTTCCACGAGCTAAATTCTCGGCTGGGTTACGTATATGCTCTCGTCCTTGGAGGTTGAGGGAAAGTTTGCTGCATGTTTTTCATTCTTAACTTCGACGTATACATCATCCTAGCAAAACTTCTACATTTTGTTATTAAAACTGCCAGACTTCTGGCCGTTGCAACGAGGCTAACGATCAAAGATCATCCTTGTATCGACACTGATGCCATCACAAGGTTGTAAACCTCAGTTTTTCTTGACTGCATTTCAACACATGAGAAAATACTTTAAAAGTATTATCCTGATTTATAACATGTACATAATAATCAGGATTGTTATAATTCACGGTTTTAACTAGATTACTGCGGGCACATGGCCTTGCTGAAGAGGCTCGTCAAGTCACTGATAGCCATCAGTAAGTTCTATTAGCCTGACTACAGTGATCTCTGCTCACAATATGGCAAGGAAGACCGTATTCTTGACATGCGAACCTCCTTGTATATTATTCCTTTTTTACAGCTCAATTGTACAAGTGGTAGTTCTGATGGTGGTGTGGGTTGGTCGGTCGATAATGGCAGACATCATCCATCCACCATGTGCCATCTGCACTTCTCTGGCTTTATGATTATACATTTGCCTGTCCACTTCACCCTCTTATAGTATACTCAGATGCTGCGGTAACTTACGGTTAGTGAGGTTTCCGACAGAATTCATTGTTCCACATGTGATTTACTATCGGAAGCTTTCTCATAAAATCACCTTTATCGTGAGATATCTAGTCCTTCCCCTTTCACAACACTGTATAAAGACACCACTCCCTTCTATTTTACTGCATCGATGTCCTTCATCACTTGTCCTGCTTGGCTCAAGATTGTAGCCTGCTGGCAGAATGGGTCATCACTCATGATGTCATTTCTTGCCAGTTTCTTCCTAATCCAAACAGACGAGATGTGTTACAGCCAAGAATTGCACTGATGAACACCACATGATCACAGTCCTCAAAACCAAGAAACTACTTAGGTTGTGCTTTAGTGTGACTTGTTTGGGCTCTGGTCCCAGGAACAGCTCATAAACGCCAATGAGTGGATCAAGAGGTGAAAAAACAAAGGATGAAGCTAGAGTTTAATTCTGTAACGTTACAAAATAAAACTTCAGCTCCACTTTTTCGTTTACCACTCTGCTTCACACAGATGTCAATAAGGATTCACGTGCATCCATTTACGCTTGGTGCAGGAAGGGGGCCAGAATATCTGTGTCATCTCTAGGTACAACAGTGTTTTCATGTGTGGCAGACGTGACAGGTTTTTGCATAGTGAGCACATCTGTCTTGCTTTCCGTGCACCCATCCCTTCCTTCTTGAACTGGATATCTATTACTTCACTGAAGTTCACTGTTACGCCAAAACATGCCCACATTTTCAGGGTTGTGGCATCTTAATTAGCTCAATCACCTTTGTAGCCATCTACGACAATAGTAGCAGCATTGTATTTCTGTGTGACATAACATACAGCTCCCAGACAGCATCATCAAGGGCTTCCCTATGGCTTGTACTGGAGGGAGGGATGATTCAGACAGTGTAGGCCTGAGACTACAGAGTTCATATTTGTAGAATGATGGTAGATCTTCCCAGCGCGCTCCACCAGTTGTCAGACTCTGCATATAAAACTGCAGATCCACCTGCGCAAATATTCCTGGGAATTAAACAGTTGTTTTCGAGCCTGGGACCACTGGCGAATAACATCGCGGAAATGTGAACTTTCCAACGGATTTCCCGGTACGTTCACTAAATCTTCTGTCTCTCTCGATCTCTCACCGTCGACTCCTTTTTGGGCTGTCATACCATTGATAATTTGGAATTCTGAACGACTGGGAGTCTCTCTCTCTCTCTCTGAGACAACCGATAAAATCAAGTATGTCACCGTGGTCATCATGAGCAGTCCTCAAGCTTGTCAGCTAATAAAAGTACTGAAAAAACCCAATCTGGCAACCTACGACAGCGATGCAAAAATGACATGTAAGAGTTAAGGTGTATAAAGATATCGATATTTGCAAGCCATATCGGATGTATGCATTTAAATATGAAATGCATTTCATAAGTATCCAAGTGTCAAAAAACAAAGCAGTATATTAACTTTACTCAAATATGTCATCTTGGGTCAGACACAGAACATTGATGTTTGGTAAACAAAACAGATTTAGGCAAATTGGAAACATTTCTGCAACAGTTATATCTTAGGACTATGTTTTTCTGAAGGGTCTCCTAGAAATCCTCTGTGATAGATATTATTCTATTTAAATTTGCTCCAATATGAGTGAAAAATGGGTTAGACTTCTTAGACTATCACAAGAAAAAAGCGATTATCAAACTGCGGAAACAGATCCATCAGAAAAGTACTTATTATTGTTAAACGAAAAACAGAAAATAGGGAGAAGACAGAGAGAGTTCCCTCGAGACATGATAAGAGACGTTCCTGAGTGGACGGTATCATGCTCAGACCATCAGACTGAGGAGGAACAATGACGCTTAGAAGTGGTAAGAGATCTGTGGCCAAGGTAATTTCTTTGAAGAATTTGTGAGAAAAATATCTAAAGAGAGGAATTTGTATGTGGAGAAAGCGTATGATTGGATTGATAGAAATTCCTTTTCGGAGGAATTCTACAAGAAGCCTGCAGATGTTTCATCGAGGGAGGAAGGTGTGTGTGTGGAAGCAGGAAGGGAGGAGATTGGGTGATTCTAAATGACAGTAGGTCTATGTCAAGGGTGTGTGATGTTACTGAGGCTGTTTATTCTGCATGTGGATGGGGTGATGATGGCAATAATCACGAGAGTCTTGAAGAGAGGGAAGGGATCATAGTATGCTGGAGCTGTGTGCGTGAGTGTGTGTGTGTGTGTGTGTGTGTGTGTGTGTGTGTGTGTGTGTGTGTATGGGAGGGGAGGGGTGGTAGAATGCTGGGAGGTGAGTAAGTTGTTGTTTGTGGATGAGACGGCTCAAGCGCCAGACTCGAGTAAAAATCTGAAGGAGTTGAGTTTAGGAGACTTCATGAAAGGAAGTGGAGTGAGCAAGGAGGAGGGGGAGAGGAAGGAGTTGATAGAAGGATTGAGTAAAAGAGGTTTTGAGTAACTAGCTGAATATGCTGGGGTGTGAGGCATGTATGGGATAGAGCGAATTTAGAGCCTTGTGTTATAGAGAGGGTGTCTTATTGCCAGTGGGCCAAATCTAGACTTATTGTCATCGTGGGCACCAGAGAAAGGTCTGTGGAGTTTTGCTGTTGATATGCAACTGTGGTTTCTGTTCATCACACACATGACTGCTAGAGAATGGATGTGAACAAACAAGGCCGTTCGTTGACAGTTCCTGGTAATACTTCGTATGTGGGAAACGGCAGACTAAAGTACTAGGAAAAATATGAAGCCAATGGGGTAAAGGTGAGTCTTCAAACTACAGAGGTATAAGTTTCTTGAGTGTACCTGTCAAGTTGTATGGGAGAGTAGTGACTAAGGGAGTGAGGGCATGTACAGAACATCATACTAGAGAAAAACAGTGTGGTTTTAGTTGTGGTAAAGGATGTGTGGAGCAGGTGTTTGCTTTAAAGAGTGTGTGTGAGAAAGACTTGTGAAACAGATGGATTTGTAAGTGACCTTTACGGATCTGAAGAAAGAATATGATCGGGTTGAAAGAGATGCCTTGTACAAGATCTTGGGAGGAAAGCTATTAGAAGCAGTGAGAAGTTTTTATGAAGGATGTAAGGTGTGTGTACGAGTATGAAGGGATGGAAGTGAATGGTTTCAATTGAAGGAGAGAGGAGCGAGTATGTAACCTGTGGGAGATGAGAGTGACTGGGAAATTTTGTCATTTGTTTTGCTGATGAAGCATTACTGGAGGCAGATTCGATGGAGGAACAACAGAAGTTGATGACCGAGTTTGGAACAGTGTGCCAAGGGAGGGAGTTGCGAGTAGAGGTGTGCTGTGCTGAGGAGGGTGGACGTGTTGGAAACTAAGTGCTTAAGGACAATATGTGCGTGAGGCTGTTTCTTCGAGTAAGTAATGAAAAGGTAAGAAATAGGTGTGGTAATAAATGAACTGTGTTAAGACATATGAAGAGAATGAACGACAAAATATTTGAAAAATAGAGTATATATATATATATATATATATATATATATATATATATATATATATATATATATATATATATATATATATATATATATATATATTTATATATTTTTTTCTCTTTTTTTTTTTTTTTGCTTTGTCGCTGTCTCCCGCGTTTGCGAGGTAGCGCAAGGAAACAGACGAAAGAAATGGCCTAACGCACACCCATACACATGTATATGCATACACGTCCACACACGCAAATATACATACCTATACATCTCAATGTACACATATATACACACACAGACATATACATATATACACATGTACATAATTTATACTGTCTGCCTTTATTTATTCCCATCGCCACCTTGCCACACATGGAATAACATCCCCCTCCACCCTCATGTGTGTGAGGTAGTGCTAGGAAAAGACTACAAAGGCCCCATTCGTTCACACTCAGTCCCCAGCTGCCACATAATAATGCCCAAAACCACAGCTCCCCCTCCACATCCAGGCCCTACAGAACTTTCCATGGTTTACCCCAGACGCTTCACATGCCCTGATTCAATCCATTGACAGCACGTCGACACCGGTATACCATATCGATCCAATACACTCTATTCCTTGCCCGCCTTTCACCCTCCTGCATGTTCAGGCCCCGATCACACAAAATCTTTCTCACTCCATCTTTCCACCTCCAATTTGGTCTCCCACTTATCCTCGTTCCCTCCACCTCCGACACATATATCCTCTTAGTCAATCTTTCCTCACTCATTCCCTCCATGTGCCCAAACCATATCAAAACACCCTCTTCTGCCCTCTTATTTCCACACATCTCTCTTACCCTTACATTACTTACTCGATCAAACCACCTCACAACATATATTGTCCTCAAACATCTCATTTGCAGCACATCCACCCTCCTGCGCACAACTCTATCCATAGCCCACGCCTCGCAACCATACAACATTGTTGGAACCACTATTCCTTCAAACATACCCATTTTTGCTTTCCGAGATAATGTTCTCGACTTCCACACATTCTTCAAGGATCACAGGATTTTCGCCCCCTTCCCCACCCTATGATTCACTTCCGCTTTCATGGTTCCATCCGCTGCCAGATCCACTCCCAGATATCTAGAACACTTTACATCCTCCAGTTTTCTCCATTCAAACTTACCTCCCAATTGACTTGACCCTCAACCCTACTGTACATAATAACCTTGCTATTATTCACATTTACTCTTAACTTTCTTCTTTCACACACTTTACCAAACTCAGTCACACGCTTCTGCAGTTTCTCACATGAATCACCCACCAGCGCTGTATCATCAGCGAACAACTGGCTCACTTCCCAAGCTCTCACATCCCAACAGACTTCATACTTGTCCCTCTTTCCAAAACTATTGCATTCACCTCCCTAACAACCCCATCCATAACCAAATTAAACAACCATGGAGACATCACACACCCCTGCCGCAAACCTTTATTCACTGAGAAGCAATCACTTTATTCTCTTCCTACACCTACACATGCCTTACATCCTCGATAAAAACTTTTCACTGCTTCTAAAAACTTGCCTCCCACACCATATATTCTTAGTACCTTCCACAGAGCATCTCTATCAACTCTGTCATATGCCTTCTCCAGATCCATAAATGCTACATACAGATCCATTTGCTTTTCTAAGTATTTTCACATACATTCTTCAAAGCAAACACCTGATCCACACATCCTCTACCACTTCTGAAACCACACTGCTCTTCCCCAATCTGATGCTCTGTGCATGCCTTCACCCTCTCAATCAATATCCTCCCATATAACTTACCAGGAATACTCAACAAACTTATATCTCTCTAATTTGAGCACTCACTCTTATCCCCTTTGCCTTTGTAGAATGGCACTATGCAAGCATTCCGCGAATCGTCAGGCACTTCACCATGAATTATACATACATTTAATAACCTTACCAACCAGTCAACAATTCAGTCACCCCCTTTTTTAATAAATTCCACTGCAATACCATCCAAACCTGCTGCCTAGCCGGCTTTCATCTTCCGCAAAGCTTTTACTACCTCTTCTCTGTTTACCAAATCATTTTCCCTAACCCTCTCACTTTGCACACCACCTCGACCAAAACACCCTATATCTGCCACTCTATCATCAAAGACATTCAAGAAACCTTCAAAATACTCACTCCATCTCCTTCTCACATCACCACTACTTGTTATAACCTCCCCATTAGCCCCCTTCACTGAAGTTCCCATTTGCTCCCTCGTCTTACGCACTTTACTTACCTCCCTCCAGAAGATCTTTTTATTTTCCCTAAAATTTAATGATACTCTCTCACCCCAACTTTTATTTGCCCTCTTTTTCACCTCTTGCACCTTTCTCTTGACCTCCTGCCTCTTTCTTTTATACATCTCCCACTCATTTGCATTTTTTTCCTGCAAAAATCGTCCATATGCCTCTCTCTTCTCTTTCACTTATAATCTTACTTCTTCATCCCACCACTCACTATATATATATATATATATATATATATATATATATATATATATATATATATATATATATATATATATATATATATATATTCTTTCTTTTCTTTCAAACTATTCGCCATTTCCCGCATTAGCGAGGTAGCGTTAAGAACAGAGGACTGGGCCTTTGAGGGAATACCCTCACCTGGCCCAATTCTCTGTTCCTTCTTTTGGAAAATTAAAAAAAAAAAAAAAACGAGAGGGGAGGATTTCCAGCCCCCCGCTCCCTCCCCTTTTAGTCGCCTTCTACGACACGCAGGGAATACGTGGGAAGTACTCTTAATCCCCTATCCCCAGGGATGATATATATATATATATATA
Organism: Panulirus ornatus; assembly: GCF_036320965.1. Taxonomy (NCBI): domain Eukaryota; kingdom Metazoa; phylum Arthropoda; class Malacostraca; order Decapoda; family Palinuridae; genus Panulirus; species Panulirus ornatus. The sequence goes on along the minus strand of NC_092243.1, from coordinate 31,637,041 downwards.
TATATATATATATATATATATATATATATATATATATATATATATATATATATATATATATATATCGCTGGGGATAGGGGTGAAAGAATACTTCCCTAGCATTCCTCGCGTGTCGTAGAAGGCGACTAGAGGGAACGGGAGCGGGGGGGGCAAGAAATCCTCCCCTCCTTGTATTTTTAACTTTCTAAAATGGGAAACAGAAGAAGGAGTCACGCGGGGAGTGCTCATCCTCCTCGAAGGCTCAGACTGGGGTGTCTAAATGTGTGTGGATGTAACCAAGATGTGAAAAAAGGAGAGATAGGTAGTATGTTTGAGGAAAGGAACCTGGATGTTTTGGCTCTGAGTGAAACGAAGCTCAAGGGTAAAGGGGAAGAGTGGTTTGGGAATGTCTTGGGAGTAAAGTCAGGGGTTAGTGAGAGGACAAGAGCAAGGGAAGGAGTAGCAGTACTCCTGAAACAGGAGTTGTGGGATTATGTGATAGAATGTAAAAAAATAAATTCTCGATTAATATGGGTAAAACTGAAAGTTGATGAAGAGAGATGGGTGATTACTGGTGCATATGCACCTGGGCATGAGAAGAAAGATCATGAGAGGCAAGTGTTTTGGGAGCAGCTGAATGAGTGTGTTAGTGGTTTTGATGCACGAGACCGGGTTATAGTGATGGGTGATTTGAATGCAAAGGTGAGTAATGTGGCAGTTGAGGGAATAATTGGTATACATGGGGTGTTCAGTGTTGTAAATGGAAATGGTGAAGAGCTTGTAGATTTATGTGCTGAAAAAGGACTGATGATTGGGAATACCTGGGTTAAAAAGCGAGATATACATAAGTATACGTATGTAAGTAGGAGAGATGGCCAGAGAGCGTTATTGGATTACGTGTTAATTGACAGGCGCGCGAAGGAGAGACTTTTGGATGTTAATGTGCTGAGAGGGGTAACTGGAGGGATGTCTGATCATTATCTTGTGGAGGCTAAGGTGAAGATTTGTATGGGTTTTCAGAAAAGAAGAGTGAATGTTGGGGTGTAGAGGGTGGTGAGAGTAAGTGAGCTTGGGAAGGAGACTTGTGTGAGGAAGTACCAGGAGAGACTGAGTACAGAATGGAAAAAGGTGAGAACAATGGAAGTAAGGGGAGTGGGGGAGGAATGGGATGTATTTAGGGAATCAGTGATGGATTGCGCAAAAGATGCTTGTGGCATGAGAAGAGTGGGAGGTGGCTTGATTAGAAAGGGTAGTGAGTGGTGGGATGAAGAAGTAAGATTATTAGTGAAAGAGAAGAGAGAGGCATTTGGACGATTTTTGCAGGGAAAAAATGCAATTGAGTGGGAGATGTATAAAAGAAAGAGACAGGAGGTCAAGAGAAAGGTGCAAGAGGTGAAAAAGAAGGCAAATGAGAGTTGGGGTGAGAGAGTATCATTAAATTTTAGGGAGAATAAAAAGATGTTCTGGAAGGAGGTAAATAAAGTGCGTAAGACAAGGGAGCAAATGGGAACTTCAGTGGAGGAGGCTAATGGGGAGGTGATAACAAGTAGTGGTGATGTGAGAAGGAGATGGAGTGAGTATTTTGAAGGTTTGTTGAATGTGTTTAATGATAGAGTGGCAGATATAGGGTGTTTTGGTCGAGGTGGTGTGCAAAGTGAGAGGGTTAGGGAAAATGATTTGGTAAACAGAGAAGAGGTAGTAAAAGCTTTGCGGAAGATGAAAGCCGGTAAGGCTGCAGGTTTGGATGGTATTGCAGTGGAATTTATTAAAAAAGTGGGTGACTGTATTACTGACTGGTTGGTAAGGTTATTTAATGTATGTATGATTCATGGTGAGGTGCCTGAGGATTGGCGGAATGCATGCATAGTGTCACTGTACAAAGGCAAAGGGGATAAGAGTGAGTGCTCAAATTACAGAGGTATAAGTTTGTTGAGTATTCCTGGTAAATTATATGGGAGGGTATTGATTGAGAGGGTGAAGGCATGTACAGAGCATCAGATTGGGGAAGAGCAGTGTGGTTTCAGAAGTGGTAGAAGATGTGTGGATCAGGTGTTTGCTTTGAAGAATGTATGTGAGAAATACTTAGAAAAGCAATTGGATTTGAATGTAGCATTTATGGATCTGGAGAAGGCATATGATAGAGTTGATAGAGATGCTCTGTGGAAGGTATTAAGAATATATGGTGTGGGAGGCAAGTTGTTAGAAGTAGTGAAAAGTTTTTATCGAGGATGTAAGGCATGTGTACGTGTAGGAAGAGAGGAAAGTGATTGGTTCTCAGTGAATGTAGTTTTGCGGCAGGGGTGTGTGATGTCTCCATGGTTGTTTAATTTGTTTATTGATCGGGTTGTTAGGGAGGTGAATGCAAGAGTTTTGGAAAGAGGGGCAAGTATGAAGTCTGTTGGGGATGAGAGAGCTTGGGAAGTGAGTCAGTTGTTGTTCGCTGATGATACAGCGCTGGTGGGTGATTCATGTGAGAAACTGCAGAAGGTGGTAACTGAGTTTGGTAAAGTGTGTGAAAGAAGAAAGTTAAGAGTAAATGTGAATAAGAGCAAGGTAATTAGGTACAGTAGGGTTGAGGGTCAAGTGAACTGGGAGGTAAGTTTGAATGGAGAAAAACTGGAGGAATAAAGTGTTTTAGATATCTGGGAGTGGATCTGGCAGCGGATGGAACCATGGAAGCGAAAGTGAATCATAGGGTGGGGAAGGGGGCGAAAATCCTGGGAGGCTTGAAGAATGTGTGGAAGTCGAGAACATCATCTCCGAAAGCAAAAATTGTTATGGTTGAAGGAATAGTGTTCAAACAATGTTGTATGGTTGCAAGGCGTGGGCTATGGATAGAGTTGTGCGCAGGACGGTGGATGTGCTGGAAATGAGATGTTTGAGGACAATGTGTGGTGTGACATGGTTTGATCGAGTAAGTAATGTAAGGATAAGGGAGATGTGTGGAAATAAAAAGATCCTGGTTGAGAGAGCAGAAGAGGGTGTTTTGAAATGGTTTGGGCGCATGGAGAGAATGACTGAGGAAAGATTGACCAAAAGGATATATGGGTCGGAGGTGGAGGGAACGAGGAGAAGTGGGTGACTAAATTGGAGGTGAAAAGATGGAGTGAAAAAGATTTTGAGTGATCGGGGCCTGAACATGCAGGAGGGTGAAAGGCGTGCAAGGAATAAGGTGAATTGGATCGATGTGGTATACCGGGGTCGACGTACTGTCAATGGATTGAATCAGGGCATGTGAAGCGTCTCTGGTAAACCATGGAAAGTTCTGTGAGGAAAGTGATTGGTTCTCAGTGAATGTAGGTTTGCGGCAGGGGTGTGTGATGTCTCCATGGTTGTTTAATTTGTTTATGGATGGGGTTGTTAGGGAGGTGAATGGAAGAGTTTTGGAAAGAGGGGCAAGTATGAAGTCTGTTGGGGATGAGAGAGCTTGGGAAGTGAGTCAGTTGTTGTTCGCTGATGATACAGCGCTGGTGGCTGATTCATGTGAGAAACTGCAGAAGCTGGTGACTGAGTTTGGTAAAGTGTGTGAAAGAAGAAAGTTAAGAGTAAATGTGAATAAGAGCAAGGTTATTAGGTACAGTAGGGTTGAGGGTCAAGTCAATTGGGAGGTGAGTTTGAATGGAGAAAAACTGGAGGAAGTGAAGTGCTTTAGATATCTGGGAGTGGATCTGGCAGCGGATGGAACCATGGAAGCGGAAGTGGATCATAGGGTGGGGGAGGGAGCGAAAATTCTGGGAGCCTTGAAGAATGTGTGGAAGTCGAGAACATTATCTCGGAAAGCAAAAATGGGTATGTTTGAAGGAATAGTGGTTCCAACAATGTTGTATGGTTGCGAGGCGTGGGCTATGGATAGAGTTGTGCGCAGGAGGATGGATGTGCTGGAAATGAGATGTTTAAGGACAATGTGTGGTGTGAGGTGGCTTGATCGAGTAAGTAACGTAAGGGTAAGAGAGATGTGTGGAAATAAAAAGAGCGTGGTTGAAAGAGCAGAAGAGGGTGTTTTGAAATGGTTTGGGCACATGGAGAGAATGAGTGAGGAAAGATTGACGAAGAGGATATATGTGTCGGAGGTGGAGGGAACGAGGAGAAGAGGGAGACCAAATTGGAGGTGGAAAGATGGAGTGAAAAAGATTTTGTGTGATCGGGGCCTGAACATGCAGGAGGGTGAAAGGAGGGCAAGGAATAGAGTGAATTGGAGCGATGTGGTATATATATATATATATATATATATATATATATATATATATATATATATATATATATATATATATATATATATATATATATATATATATATATATATATATATATATATATATATATATATATATATATATATATATATATATATATATATGGTTCCAACAATGTTACATGGTTGCGAGGCGTGGGGTATAGAGAGTTATGCGGAGGAGGGTGGATGTGCTGGAAATGACATATTTGAGGACAATATGTGTTGTGAGGTGGTTTGATCGAGTAAGTAATAATAGGGTAAGAGAGATGTGTGGTAATAAAGAATGTGTGGTTGAGAGAGCAGAAGAGGGTGTTTTGGAATGGTTTGGTCACATGGAGAGAATGAGTGAGGAAAGATTGACCAAGAGGATATATGTGTCAGAGGTGGAGGGAACGAAGAGAAGTAGGAGACCAAATTGGAGGTTGAAAGATGGAGTGAAAAAAGATTTTGAGTGATCCGGGCCTGAACATGCAGGAGGGTGAAAGGCGTGGAAGGAACAGAGTGAAAAGGAACGATGTGGTATACCGGGGTCGACGTGCTGTCGATGGATTGAACCAGGGCATGTGAAGCGTCTGGGTTAAGCATGGAATGTTTTGTGGGGTCTGGATGTGGAAAGGGAGCTGTGGTTTCGGTGCATTATACATAACAGCTAGAGACTGAGTGCGAATGAATGTAGCCTTTGTTGTCTTTTCCTAACCCTACCTCGCGCACATGCCGGGGGAGGGGGTTTTCATTTCATGTGTATCGGGGTTGCGACGGGAATTGATAGAGGCAGACAGTATGAATTATGTGCATGTGTATATATGTATATGTCTGAGCGTGTAAGTATGTATATGGTGAGATGTATATGTGCGTGTGTGGACGTGTATTTATATACACGTGTATGTGGGTGGGTTGGTCCATTCTTTCGTATGTGTCCTTGCGCTACCTCGCTAACGCGGGAGACAGCGACAAAGTATAATAGAAAAAAACATATTATAACAAACATATATATATATATATATATATATATATATATATATATATATATATATATATATATATATATATATATATATATATATATCAGTAGTGGAAGGAACAAAGAGAACAGGGAGATAAATATGGAGATGGACGGAAGGAGTGAAAAAGATATTGAGCAATCGATGACTGAACATGCAGGAGGGCGAATGCCGCGCATAGGATAAAGTGAGCTGGAATGATGCTCTCTCAGTGTGTGCTAAACAAAGGCGTGTGAAGTGTCCAGGGTAAATCTTGGGAAGGTCATATGGCCTGGATGTGGATAGGGAGCGGTGGTGTCGGTGCATTGCTCATGACAGCTAGAGATTGGATGCGAGTGGATACGGCCTTTCTTTGTCTGTTTCTGTGGCTACCTTGCTATCGCGGGAAACGGCTATCGAGTATGAAAAAATATATTGTGAGAGAGAGAGAGAGAGAGAGAGAGAGAGAGAGAGAGAGAGAGAGAGAGAGAGAGAGAGAGAGAGAGAGAGAGAGAGAGAGAGAGAGAGAGAGAGAGAGAGAGAGAGAGAGAGAGAGAGAGAGAGAGAGAGAGAGATGGAAAAATAGATGAGGGAGACGATGTACAGCTACATATAATTAATGAGACAAGTTTTCGCCATCTCCAGTGCAAGAGCATATTTCGATAGACATTTACAATTGGTATGAAATGTGGAAATTCAAGGAAACTAACTTCACAAGTTATCTAATATTACCAGCATTTTGAATCATCCCATCAAACACTGTGTTGACAGAGAAGATAGTGAGAAACCAGGCGAGAGGTCAACATTGTGGCCCGATATGAGGCAGACTGGCCAGGTGAAGTGTGGGGGATGGGAAGACGGGAGGAAGAGCAGACTACTGATGCAGTTCGCGGGAAGAGTAAGTTCTGAGCGTGTTATTATAATGTGCACAGATCAGGAATTCGACTCCCAGTATTGGGCACTTTTCACATGCTTCACGTGCATCGTCCGTAATGCTCGTATTCATCTCCAGCCTCATTGCTGCCAAAGCCGTAACATTCACTTCTGTTGATGTACCTGGCTAATAGGTCAATGAACGCTTACGTTATTTCTTCTTTCTTATTCAGTTCAGCATCCAACAGTGAGAATGAATGGAGTTTGATAAAGAGGGTATATGTGTCACTAGAAGAAGAAGACCAAATTGAAGAAGAAAACAGAGTGAAAAAGATTTTGAGTGTTCAGGTCCTGAACACGTAGGAGGTGAAAGGCGTGTAAGGTATAAAGTGAATTGGAACGATGTGGTATACGGCAACGACTGGAAAGAAACCGACTCAAGATTTTGTGCTTTTAAGCTCAACCCTCACCCCAGAATGCCGGCCGCTGAAGTGCAAAATAAGTCTATGAGAAAATATACTGAGAAAAATACCGTCGCAGCACTTCCCGTTTCAATTCCCCCTACCGGGTAAGTGTCCACTCTCAAAGGCAGGATAAAAACTGGAAAAAAGTGTTTGGAAACCTTTCATTCCCCAGACTCCCTCGAGCCGCGCTCCGTCTACCAAGAATTCAAACATTTGTGGAAAGAGAAAACCAAAGAGTAAGTGATGAAAAAATGATGTTAATGAAGCGAAATTATTATGAATTCGTCAATTTTCTGGATCTATATTTCCAAGGGAAAATTATACAACCACGGCAAAGGATTCAGTGAAACAGTTTAAGAATTAGGTGAACTACATAAACCACTCGAACAAACCACCTCACACCACATATTGTCCTCAAACATCTCATTTCTAACACATCCACCCTCATCTGCACAACCCTATCTATAGCCTACGCCTCACAACCATACAACATTGTTGGCACCGCCATTCCTTCAAACATACCCATTTTTGCTTTCCGTGATAATGTTCACGCCTTCCACACATTCTTCTTTCCCAAAACTTTCGCCCCCTCCCCCACCCTGTGATTCAATTCCCCAGATATTTAAAACACTTCACTTCCTCCAGTTTTTCTCCATTCAAAATTACCTCTCAATTGACTTGTACCTCAACAGTATTATTCACATTTACTCTCAGCTTTCTTCTTTCACACACTTTACCAAACTCAATCACCAGCTTCTGCAATTTCTCACCCGAATCAACCACCAGCGCCGTATCATCAGCGAACAACAAGTGACTCACTTCCCAAGCCCTCACATCCACAACAGACTGCATACTTGCCCCTCTCCAAAACTCTTGCATTCACCTCCCTAACAACCCTTTCCATAAACAAATGAAGCAACCATCGAGACATCACGCACCCTTGCAGCAAACCGACATTCGCCGAGAACCAATCACTTTCCACTCTTCCTACTCGCACACATGCCTTACATCCTCGATAAAAGCTTTTCACTGCTTCTAAGAACTTCCCTCCCACACCATATACTCTAAATACCTTCCACAGAGCATCTCTATCTACTCTATCATATACCTTCTCCAGATCCCTAGATGCTACATACAAATCCATTTCTTTTTTCAAGTATTTCTCACATACATTCTTCAAAGCAAACACCTGATCCACACATGCTCTACCACTTCTGAAACCACACTAATCTTCCCCAATCTGATGCTCTGTACATGCCTTCACCCTCTCAATCAATACCCTCCCATATAATTTCCCAGGAATACTCAACAAACTTATGCTTCTGTAATTTGAACACTCACCTTTATCCCGTCTGCCTTTGTACAACTGCAATATGCATGCATTCCGCCATTCCTCAGGCACTTCACCATGAGCCATACATACACTGAATATCCTCACCAGCCAGTCAACAGCACAGTCACCCCCTTTTTTAACAAATTCCACTGCAATACCATCCAAACCCGCTGCCTTGCCGGCTTTCATCTTCCGCAAAGCTTTCACTACCTCTTCTCTGTTTACCAAATCATCTCCCTAACCCTCTCACTTCGCACACCACCTCGATCAAAACAGCCTATATCTGCCACTCTATTATCTAACACACTCAACAAACCTTCAAAATACTCACTCCATCTTCTTATATCACCACTACTTGTTATTACCTCCCAATTAGCCCCCTTCACCGTTGTTCCCATTTGTTGTCCTGCCTTACGCTCTTTATGTACCTCATTCCAAAACATCTTTTTATTCTCCCTAAAATCTAATTATACTCTCTCACCCTAACTCTGATTTGCCCTCTTTTTCACCTCATTCACCTGATTTTCTCTTGACCTCCTGCCTCTTTCTTTTGTACATCTCCCAGTCATCGTCCAAATGCCACTCTCTTCTCTTTCACTAATAATCTTACTTCCTCATCCCACCACTCTCTACTCTTTCTAATTGGCCTTCCTCCCACGCTTCTCATGCCACAAGCATCTTTTGTGCAAGCCATCACTGCTTCCTACATACATCCTATTCGTCCCCCACTCCCCTTCGGCCTTTGCTCTCACCTATTTCCATTTTCCACTCAGTCTCTCCTGGTACTTCCTCACACAAGTCTCCTTCCCAAGCTCACTTACTGTCACTATTCTCTGCACCCCAACATTCTTTCTTCTTTTCTGAAAACCTTTACGAATCTTCATCTTCGCCTCCAAAAGATAATGATTAGACATCCCTCCAGCTGCACCTCTCAGCACATTAACATGCAAAAGTCTCTCTTTCACGCCCTTATCAATTAACATGTAATCCAATAACGCTCTCTTGCCATCTCTCCAACTTACATACGTATGCTTGTGTATATCTCTCTTTTTAAACCAGGTTATCCCAATCACCAGTCCTTTTTCAGCACACAAATGTACAAGCTCTTTACCATTTCCATTTACAACAGTGAACTCCCCATGTACACCAATTATTCCCTCAACTGCCACATTACTCACCTTTGCATTGAAATCACCCATCACTATAACCCGGTCTCCTGCATCAAAATACCAACACACTCACACAGCTGCTCCCAAAACGCTTGCCTCTCATGATCTTTCATCTCATGCCCAGGTGCATAGACACCAAGAATAGCCCATATCTCTCCATCCTCTTTCAGTTTTACCCATATCAATCTAGTTTAGAGTTTACTTTCTTCCACTCTATGACGTACTCCCACCACTCCTGTTTCAGGAGTAGTGTTACTCCTTCCCTTGCTCTTGTCCACTCACTAACCCCTGACTTTGTATCGATTTCTATGTACCATTTATGGATCTGTAGAAGGCATATGATAGAGTTGATAGAGATGCTTCGTGGAAGGTATTAAGAATATATGATGTGGGAGACAAGTTGCTGGAAGCAGTGAACAGTTTTTATCGAGGACGTATGGTACGATTAGGAAGTAAGGAAAGTCATTTGTTTTCAGTGAATGTCGGTTTGCGGCAGGGGTGCGTGATGTCTCCTTGGTTTTTATTTGTTCATCGATGGGGTTGTTAGGGAGGTGAATGCAAGAGTTTTAGAGGAAGGGTAAAGTATGCAGTTTCTCGTGGATGAGAGGGCTTGGGAAGTGAGTCAGTTGTTCGCTGATGATACACCGCTGGTGGATGATTCGGATGAGAAACTGCAGAAGTTGGTGACTGAGTTTGGTAAAGTGTGTGAAAGAAGAAAGCTGAGAGTAAATGTGAATAAGAGCAAGTTTATTAGGTACAGTAGGGTTGAGGGTTAAGTCAATTGGGAGGTAACTTTGAATGGAGAAAGACTGGAGGAAGTGAAGTGTTTTAGATATCCGGGAGTGGATTTGGCAGCGGATGGAACCATGGAAGCGGAAGTGAGGCACAGGGTGGGAGAGGGGACGAAAGTTTTGGGAGCGTTAGCAAAATGGGTATGTTTGAAGGGATGGCGGTGCCAACAATGTTATATGGTTGCGAGGCGTGGGCTATAGATAGAGTTGTGCGCAGGAGGGTGGATGCATTGGAAATGAGATGTTTGAGGACAATATGTGGAGTGAGGTGGTTTGATCTAGTAAGTAATGAAAGGGTATGAGAGATTTGTGGTAGTAAAAAGAGTGTGCTTGATAGAGCAGAAGAGGGTGTTTTGAAATGGTTTGGTCACATGGAGAGAATGATTGAGGAAAGATTGACAAAGAGGATATATATGTAAGAGGTGGAGGGAACGAGGAGAAGTGGGAAACCAAATTGGAGGTGGAGGGATGGAGTGAAAAAGATATTGAGCGATCGGAGCCTGAACATGCAGGAGGGTGAAAGGCGTGCAAGGGATAGAGTGAAGGTTTGTTGAATGTCTTTGATGACAGAGTGGCAGGTATAGGGTGTTTTGGTCTAGGTGGTGTACAAAGTGAGAGGGTTAGGGAAAATGATTTGGTGAACAGAGAAGAGGTAGTAAAAGCTTTGCGGAAGATGAAAGCCAGCAAGGCAGTAGGTTTCGATGGTATTACAGTGGAATTTATTAAAAAAGGGGGTAACTGTATTGTTGACTGGTTGGTAAGGTTATTTAATGTATGTATGATTCATGGTAAGGTGTCTGTGGATTGGCGGAATGCTTGCATAGTGCCATTGTACAAAGGCAAATATATATAAATATATATATATATATATATATATATATATATATATATATATATATATATATATATATATAAATATATATATATATATATATATAAATATATATATATATATATATATATATATATATATATATATATATATATATATATATATATATATATATATATATATATATATATATATATATATATATATATATATATATATATATATATATATATATATATATATATATATATATATATATATATATATATATATATATATATATATATATATATATATATATATATATATATAATCAAGGAAACATTGGTTGTGCTCCTAAAGGCATAGATACTGTCATCAGACTTGAGCCTACCGTGCCGGTAAATGTGCCATACTTTATGTACACACATCTTAAACACAAAGACACTTTAGGAACCAAAAACTGGTCATTTGTCTGAAATCGTTATTTCATCTGAAAAATTGTAAGATTCTCTTTGAAAGGTTTTAAAAATGACCATTATGGTAATTGTGGCGGGAGTTTTCTACGTTTTCTTCATATGTGTATCAGACGTAAAATTGATTATATCAAGAAAACATTCTAGTGCGTCTAAGACGATTAGATCTAAATCACAAGATATCAGGCAAACATTTTTGAAGTTACAGTCTTTTGAGTGTCTTGATTCGACATCATGCTTTTTCTGCGTTACAATGATAATGATCATTATTGTTACTAACCATTTTAATAACTTATCATTTTATATCTTTCTATTGCTTTCCTGGGCTATTTTCTTGGAACATAATTTCATGCAAATACATTTTCCTTAACTGAAGATAGCAATGTAAAAACGAAGATCATTTTCTAACTTTCTCTACCTCACTTTTCCCTGGGAATCATCTCACTACAGATGCATCATATCAGCTCCCGTAGAGCCTATCAGACAATTACATGTCGGATGTTGAGATGTGTTACGTGTTGTACGATGGACATGACGCCCAGCTTCAGATAAACAGATCTCGATAAAATGGGCGAGAACGCTGGTAACGTAAGCTGGATCAAGCTCATGAACAAAGACAGTTGAAAAGATGTGGAGAAACTTCAAGAATACACTACATCCCCCATGAGTTAATCTCCGTCTCTAGAAAGGTGAAAAGAATTTGCATGAAGGAGGAGTCATGTTGGATGACTAAGGAAATTCATGTCTTCATAAATGTAGATAAAACTTACGATATATCTCAGTGAAGTGACAACAAACAGGACTATGATTACATATTTTCTGATTATTATTATACTCCGTCGCTGGCTCCCGCGTTAGCGAGGTAGCGCAAGGAAACAGACGAAAGAATGGCCCAACCCACCCACATACACATGTATATACATACACGCCCACACACGCACATACACATACCTATACATTTCAAATGTATACATACATATACATACACAAACAAATACATATATACACATGTACATATTCATACTTGCTGCCCTCAGCTATTTCCGTCGCCACCCCGCTACACATGATGTTCACAAGATCCTGTAGTTGTAGAGTGTATTTGAGAGGGCAGGTGGAGAGAGTGAGTAGCTGGGTAAAAGGGAGTTGAATACGTTATGGAAGGCGTTGTGCAGTTCTGTCTTTATGGAAAAGATTTCAAGACTTGTTGTTGTTTGTAATTTCCTTCATGTGTTGAGGGGTGACGATGTGTGGAGAGTTACAATCAAAAAGTGCTGAGTCTTTGTGTCTTGTCTCAGGTTGAGGTAGTTATAGAAGGGAAGGTGGTGGACCTTGATGTAAGTAAGTTTGATATCATAAATGGCGGTTATTGTGTGTTGTGTTCTTGTTCTAGAAAGACTAGTTCTGTATGTACGTTTTTAACGCCATTGACGCTGAGTTGGATAATACTTAGCGTGTGACTGGGGCTCAGTGGGGTAAGAATATTTGTTTTTTGCAGAACGGGGCTGTGCATTTTGTACAGTTCTTTGGATAAGAATTTGAGATGCGAGTGTTGTTTTTCGGTGAGTGTTTGGTGAGGGAGTGTCTGATTGTTTCTTACACGTCCAGACTTCTAAGTAGTCTTTTGTGGAGGGAAGTGATGTGCAAGGGAAAGGTTACATCTGATACACATGTATTTCAGATGTCACCAGCATGTGGTAATAGTTAGGAGAAGATAGCTGGATTATCATGCCCAAATGTGTAGATGTAGAGATGATTAGATGAAGTGTATGGGTTCGCGTTATGAACTGGCACAGTGGTCGTGGACGATTTAAGGCTGCGCTCCACTTGGGGGCAGGGAGTATTGGGTGTCCATAATGCAAAGTGTTCCTTGGAGTATCAACGAAGTTGCATTACGATCCTCCAGCGGGGTCTCCGTCTTGTCCATAGTGTCGCTACAGGTATATGAAGCTCATTAATGCTCAGCTCCACCCCCACACTCTCTCTCTCTTTCTCTCATGATAGGCAGTAGGTAGTAGGTAGCCCCAGCTAGGGAGGTATAATACACGCTTGGGTATCGAGAGGATTAGTGATGGCTGCGCAGTGGTTGTCCAGTGTCACTCTTTTAGCCTCGGTAGCTGACTTATATTTCTGCCTCACCCAAACTTGTACTGCTGGTCTGCAGTCGACAAACATACAATCTTTCAGTCTCATGCAAAACACTTGTCGACGTATAATTCTTACGACTCGTTCCTCGTAACTACATTTTCGCCAGGTGAGCGCTACTCGATAGCTCTGACATTTGGCAAAATCATGTATGTACTCCTAAGTAGGTATTCTCTCTCTCTCTCTCTCTCTCTCTCTCTCTCTCTCTCTCTCTCTCTCTCTCTCTCTCTCTCTCTCTCTAGGTGTTACCGGACTTCACCTACATGCTGTTACATCGCAAATGAAGAGTTATCCTTAGTGGCGTTGTGTAGAAAGCAGCTCTTCCTCGTCGAGGAATCATTAACTCTAAAGGTGTCTATTTTCTTGCTCCTGATTGACGCGCACTCTTGAAGCTGAAGTCTGAGCGTCCCGAAATAATATAATCAAATATATTTTGTGGACAGCAGTCAAGACTGCAGGTTACTCTGGATCTGTAAGTGTGTTTGCTTGGAACCTCAGATTATGGTGAAATCCATAAAAAATCGCATTCTAAAGATTGCATATCGAAAAACAAGAACATTACTGTCTCCATCATCGTTCTCATAATGTGGGACTCTGACGATGTGCTGGGGATGGCATTAATGGTCAAATCCTTCTTAAACAGAGATTCCTGCTGCTTACTTCCTGCTCAATAACATATATACCGAGGCTTTCTTTCAATGTCCCATTTCCATTACTCTGGATTTGATAGGGTAAATTTTAACCCCCATGTATCGACCACCTTTGGAGTCTGTTTAGATTCCACTGAAAGTTCATGCAATCTTCCTCACTTTTCATTTCTTTCATGACCTTTGCTTCATCTGCAGACACATTTCTGTAGCATTCCATACCCTTTGTCTATCATTTGCACAGATCAAGAAGATTACATTCTTCAGAGCAGAACCCTGCGGCACTCCAATTGTGGTATAAATTCATTTCCAGAAGTCTCCTCTGACATGTGTCCTTTGTTCCTCTCCACTAAAATAATCACTGTTTCCATTAAAGGTTTCTCTTCTTCACTGCCGTCTGGCAACCAGCTTCTTATTCAGCATCCTTTTGGGTACAATGTCGAATGCATTCCGGCAGTCCAAATTGAAACAATCCATCCAGCCTTTTTTTTGTCTATTTCTGTACGCCCGCTGAGTTTTAACTGGTCACAGAAGATGGTAATTGTGAGACAAGAGTGCAAACATTCCGGAAGAAAACTTAGAGAAAGATTAGAACAACATCGATGAATTTTGATGTGGTCAAAGTTGACAGTGTCCTGGCCAAGTCAGTCGAGAGGTTTGGAATGGTCTTGTCTGCCGTCTTCGCGCTTTTGTCCCACCCACCTCTAGTTAATGTCTCATGATAGGTTTGTCGTTGGCTTTAAGGTTTAGTCGTCACTCACGTATCTTGTATCTTGGATTTCTCTTCCGAGTATTATTAGTTTTCTAATGTAAATGTATTTATTTTTTGCGAAATATCACTTCATGAATTATAACCATTTTCCATCATTCATCATTTGTTATGTCTTAGTAATCTCACATTATAATCCTTAACTGTGTTCTAGTACTAATATTCCTGGAGGTTAGATTTCTAATTGATATCTCTTGATTAAGCTGAAAGCTCCTTTCAGTTCCTTCTAGTTTGTAACGTTACTGATGGATCTGCGCTAAATCGAAGTTACAATCATGGGCACATAATCTACCCACAGTATGTGGAGTGCGAGTCATATGTTTGTCACGAGTAAAAACTTATTTATATGTAGAATTATGGCAAATATAACAACATTCGGGGATACACGTATTTATTCTCTTTTTCTCCTTGAAACGAAATTACTTTCGTTATATTTTGTAAACGATTTGTTTCTTGATGTGTCAGTGTCTCAGTAATTTCCTTATTACTATCTCTGGCATCTTCATTCCTTATCTCTCAGTCAAAGCTGTCTCACGCACCTGCACTATCATCTGTGTCACACTCCCTTTAACACTGCACATCATAACAGTGCTGTTTCCTCTCATCTGTGTCATGCTTGATACATATAGCAATCCCTGCAGTTACTCCACTTTGACCTTTCATCACCATAATTCTTCCCATTATGTCATCTGTTTAGCACTATCATCTTTCTCCTTCTCACACTGGTGTCAGTCACCCTCCTGTCATCACAGTTTTGTGTCTGCGGCTTCCTTTCTGCCACACTACCTTATTTCAGCTACTTCCAAAACCTATCACCTCCCCTTCCTGCCTCTTGTCACTATATCTGACTTGGATATCATCAGCTTACCCTTTTTCCTATATTCACTCCTCTTTCTCTCCTCATCATTCGTAGAAATAATCTATATTCAAAATATCCTGTCCTTCACATGGCCTGTTCGAAATTAGTCACGGATTCAGTTGTTCTCTCACAGAATGGTGTGGTTCCCTGGCTAAAAATGGTGTGGTCCGCTGCACAGAATGGTATGGTTCCCTGGTTAGAATGGTGTTGTCCCCGACCCAGAGTAGCATGTTCCACAAACCCAAGACAAGAACGTCTACAGCTAAGGCTAGCCGCCCGTGGTGCAAGACCTACACTACCGTTGTCTCCACTCCGGACTGGCATGGTTCCCAGCGCAGACCGCCCGTGGTCCCAGAGCACACAACCCTTTCTCCTCCTATTGTTCCAAGCTGGCCACAAGGTGATACAGCCAACCCTTAGTGGTGCCTCAGACAATACAGCCGCACTGGGAGGAAGACTTCTTACTAAGGCGAAAATAGAAAGCCTGAATCATAATTCATAAAGTAAACAAACTGTTGAACTTAGAGAAGAAAATATTCCTTTATTCTTCTCGTCAGGATAATCTTGTGTTTCTTAATAACTGTTTGATACAACATTTCGTCCTGGGCACAGGTCGTTGTAGACTTATCATCATTGTTCCTGTGATTTTCACCTCGTTAGTTTCTCTTCCTTCTCGTGTGTCTCTACACCTCTGTGTAGCTGATCGTCGGCAGGCTAGTGTCCTCACTGTGGAAACATTCATATCTTGTTTAAGATTATTGTCTACAAATTGACTTCCTGTCCTTTCCAATGTATTGCAACTACTTCACCCGTGCAGGCTGAAAATGTAAACATATCATAACTAGAATTACTTTACTTATGAATGAGCGAAATGAACGACGCGACAACTGCAATCCACAATTA
This sequence comes from Panulirus ornatus, assembly GCF_036320965.1. Taxonomy (NCBI): domain Eukaryota; kingdom Metazoa; phylum Arthropoda; class Malacostraca; order Decapoda; family Palinuridae; genus Panulirus; species Panulirus ornatus. The sequence goes on along the minus strand of NC_092243.1, from coordinate 31,620,611 downwards.
TCCTTCATGAAATGATGAGTAAAGATCTGTCTTGTCCATCAACAATCTTCTGAACATATCCCGCAGATGATGTACTTCGCTTTTTCCTAACGTACTCTGTTAGATACGGTAGTCATTATGAAATACTATCTGAAATGCATCGGAGATAAGCAAAATAAACCGCTACAGTTGTTCTTGCGTAGAACGATAACTGACATGTGGTTATACCAAGGGAGCCTGAAGAAAGACACTCAATTATCAGGGTTAAATGGCCATTGTGAAAGATAGATTACCTACTTTCGAGAAAGAGGACTGAAAGAGTTTCGTGGACCACTCACCTCAGGACATTAAATGGAGTGGGACTCCCATTGCAACTTGAACAATACTTACTAAACTTAGGAAATGAGAGAGGTCTTCGCCATGTGATATATCAACAAACCACATTAAGGATAAATCTCCAAAAGTAAAGAAGCCCCACGTGAGGGACGCTATGAGAGCGAGAAAAGTGAGAGAGGACAGTTACCCATCAGTGAGCAACACAGAGTAACCATAACGACAGAGGCCTACGTCAGCAACAGTTCCAGTTGACTGGAGGACTCTCATCAGGTGGCTCCTGTTGGTGGCGCCGGTGAAGATTTGTGGGTGCGCGGCTGAGGATAGAGGGGTCTTGTTTTGGTGCAAATGGTGTTGCGGTTATCGTTCCTAACCGTGACGCATTCAAAGGCCGCCCTGGGTCGAGCATATCCACCCTTAGGGGTTGGTCGATAACATGAAATGAGTACCTAGCTCAGGCTAGGTTATACATACATAAGAAAGCGGCAGGAGGTCAAGAGAAAGGCGCAAGAGGTGAAAAAGAAGGCAAATGAGAGTTGGGGTGGGGGAGTATCATTAAATTTTAGGGAGAATAAAAAGATGTTTTGGAGGGAGGTAAATAAAACGCGAAAGACAAGAGAACAAAGGAAAATGTCGGTGAAGGGGGCAAATTAGGAGGTAATAACGAGTAGTGATGAAGTAAGGAGATGGAGTGAGTATTTTGAAGGTTTGTTAAATGTGTTTGATGAGAGAGAGAGGGTGTTTGGGTCGGGGTGGTGTGCGAAGTGAGATGGTCAGGGAGAATGGTTTGGTAATCAGAGAAGAGGTAGTGAAAGCTTTGCGGAAGATGAAAGCCGGCAAGGCGGTGGGTTTCGATGGTATTGCAGTGGAATCTACTAAAAAAAAGGAGTGACTGTGTTTTTGATTGTTGGTAAGGACACTTACTGCATGTATGTATCATGGTGAAGTGCTTGAGGATTGGCAGAATGCATGCATGTGCCACTGTACAAAGGCAAAGGGAATAAAGGCGAGTGTTCAAATCACTGAGCCATAAAGCACACAAGGAATCCTTATGTAGTTGTTTATTGGACATAGCTTTAAGCTAAGGATTAAGTTTTGCGTGCTCTAACAGGAAAGCCAGCTGTGTTGATGTCACAAAGTCTTTTCGTGATTTAGGGAAGTACAGTAAAATATCTAATGATGAAATCAATATCTGTAAGGATTTAGTGTATGCCAGTTTGCCAGAGCTAGAGGAACCTAATTGCCCTAAAAGATCCATAAGAGCTATCAACACCTTAAGAAAAGACAATGATATGCATATTACTAAATTAGATAAGGCTAACACTGTTCAGATTATGGACAAAAGTAATCATTTATCCAAAATGAATGATCTTTTAAATGATCACATGCCCTGATTCAATCCAGTGACAGCACGTCAACCCCGGTATACCACATCGATCCAATTCACTCTATTCCTTGCCCTCCTTTCACCCTCCTGCATGTTTAGGCCCCGATCACACAAAATCTTTTTCACTCCATCTTTCCACCTCCAATTTGGTCTCCCACTTCTCCTCGTTCCCTCCACCTCCGACACATATATCCTCTTGGTCAATCTTTCCTCACTCATTCTCTCCATGTGCCCAAACCACTTCAAAACACCCTCTTCTGCTCTCTCAACCACGCTCTTATCATTTCCACACATCTCTCTTACCCTTACGTTACTTACTCGATCAAACCATCTCACACCACACATTGTCCTCAAACATCTCATTTCCAGCACATCCATCCTCCTGCGCACAACTCTATCCATAGCCCACGCCTCGCAACCATACACCATTGTTGGAACCACTATTCCTTCAAACATACCCATTTTTGCTTTCCGAGATAATGCTCTCGACTTCCACATATTCTTCAAGGCTCCCAGAATGTTCGCCCCCTCCCCCACCCTATGATCCACTTCCGCTTCCATGGTTCCATCCGCTGCCAGATCCACTCCCAGATATCTAAAACACTTTACTTCCTCCAGTTTTTCTCCATTCAAACTTACCTCCCAATTGACTTGACCCTCAACCCTACTGTACCTAATAACCTTGCTCTTATTCACATTTACTCTTAACTTTCTTCTTTCACACACTTTACCAAACTCAGTCACCAGCTTCTGCACTTTCTCACATGAATCAGCCACCAGCGCTGTATCATCAGCGAACAACAACGGACTCACTTCCCAAGCTCTCTCATCCCCAACAGACTTCATACTTGCCCCTCTTTCCAAAACTCTTGCATTCACCTCCCTAACAACCCCATCCATAAACAAATTAAACAACCATGGAGACATCACACACCCCTGCCGCAAACCTACATTCACTGAGAACCAATCACTTTCCTCTCTTCCTACACGTACACATGCCTTACATCCTCGATAAAAACTTTTCACTGCTTCTAACAACTTGCCTCCCACACCATATATTCTTAATACCTTCCACAGAGCATCTCTATCAACTCAATATATATATATATATATATATATATATATATATATATATATATATATATATATATATATATATATATATATATATATATATATATATATATATATATATATATATATATATATATATATATATATATATATACATATATATATATATATATATGTAAAGTGTGTGGAAGAAGAAAGTTAAGAGTAAATGTGAATAAGAGCAAGGTTATTAGGTACAGTAGGGTTGAGGGTCAAGTCAATTGGGAGGTGAGTTTGAATTGAGAAAAACTGGAGGAAGTGAAGTGTTTTAGATATCTGGGAGTGGATCTGGCAGCGGATGGAACCATGGAAGCGGAAGTGGATCATAGGGTGGGGGAGGGGGCGAAAATTCTGGGGGCCTTGAAGAATGTGTGGAAGTCGAGAACATTATCTCGGAAAGCAAAAATGGGTATGTTTGAAGGAATAGTGGTTCCAACAATGTTGTATGGTTGCGAGGCGTGGGCTATGGATAGAGTTGTGCGCAGGAGGATGGATGTGCTGGAAATGAGATGTTTGAGGACAATGTGTGGTGTGAGGTGGTTTGATCGAGTGAGTAACGTAAGGGTAAGAGAGATGTGTGGAAATAAAAAGAGCGTGGTTGAGAGAGCAGAGGAGGGTGTTTTGAAGTGGTTTGGGCACATGGAGAGAATGAGTGAGGAAAGATTGACCAAGAGGATATATGTGTCGGAGGTGGAGGGAACGAGGAGAAGAGGGAGACCAAATTGGAGGTGGAAAGATGGAGTGAAAAAGATTTTGTGTGATCGGGGCCTGAACATGCAGGAAGGTGAAAGGAGGGCAAGGAATAGAGTGAATTGGAGCGATGTGGTATACCGGGGTTGACGTGCTGTCAGTGGATTGAATCAAGGCATGTGAAGCGTCTGGGGAAAACCATGGAAAGCTGTGTAGGTATGTATATTTGCGTGTGTGGACGTATGTATATACATGTGTATGGGGGGGGGTTGGGCCATTTCTTTCGTCTGTTTCCTTGCGCTACCTCGCAAACGCGGGAGACAGCGACAAAGCAAAAAAAAAAAAAAAAAAATATATATATATATATATATATATATATATATATATATATATATATATATATATATATATATATATATATATATATATATATATAAACAAATAAAGGAGGTTAAGAACCGGGATAACACGAGTATAAAACTCTCTCCCTGTAACACACAAATAGTTATGAAAAATAGTAATCACACCAGCTTTCGTTAACAGTTGAGGAGACAATGGAACTACAGCTTTCATAGGTCCGTTGTATGAATTAAGGGAGGTAGAAGATATCATATGGGCTCAAAAATGAGTTTACTGTTCATGATTTACCTAATCTTAAAGCAAATTTGGGGTATGAAGGAAGCTGCAGCTACGTGTGAGTTGCTTACAAACGACTAGCAAGCGTAAGGTGCGAAAGGTACCATATTGATTTTATTTTCCGGGTCATCCTAGAATAACCATGCACAAAAAATCAAGTTACTATGAATAACACCGATGAGTATCTGTAAAACAATATATTAAGAAATTCAACACCGAACGTAAGTGATGCAAGTGATCTTTTATTACGAGAACGTACCCGAGCCGCACACCAGCAGAACCAGCCAACTTTGCTCCAAACTTTCCATCTAAATATAAGTGTTCGCGTTACTACCAGACCTTGGCTGTGAATATTTCAAAACTCTTTGAATAAACAATGGGGACTGTAGTTCCTGCTTAAGTTGTAATAGCTTATCTATTGTAATCTAAAACAGAGAGAATTATAATAAAGTCAAACCAGAATCTTGATTAATATGGAGAGAGGAGCACTGGGTTTATTAGAGGAAAGTCGGATGAAGAGAATTCTCAGAGTTTTTCATATGATAACAAAAGACGTGCCGGATGAAACAGTTGAGGCCATAAGGATAAAAAAGCTCATGTTAACAGCAGGATGAAATGTTACAACAAATAGATGAAAATATTGAGAAATGTGGAATATTGACAACGTCTCACCGACCATGAAACGTGCCAACAAATGAGTAAACAAATTAGGGAACGAAGGATGAAAATCAGAGAACAAAATTAAGAAATTAGAATGACTGAAGGATATGAAAACAGTCAGAGGAACATGAACACTCCAAGGAGTAAGGATCAATGATTGAGGGAATGTGAGGCTTCTGTGGTAGAACAAGATTTGTCTCTTACACAGATATGAGATATTACAGAAGGAGGTAAAGGCCATAATTCAGGAAATAAATTTGGGACTGAAGAACGAAGACCAAGAGGCGGTATTGACGTAAAGGGACAGAGATCTAGGGACTCTGGAGAAAATGGACATAGTGATTTACTATGCGAATCCACACAGATGAATATATACCCAAGAACAAAGTGGCAGAGGTTTGTATGGAATATTTTATGGCAGATTCTGTAGGAGGTGGAGTGTTCAAATCGGTTCATTAAGGCGAAGACAGGAATGCTAGAAAGAACCAGAAATATCAAATTGAACGAATCCAAACAATGGGCTAAACTAAAGCAAGTCGAGTTAGTGTAGAGATAGACAAACAGAGTCAGGAGCTGATGATTTCGAAATTGGAAGAAGACTATCATCCAACAGAGAAAGAAAGGATAATGACAAAAGAAAGACAAACAAAAGAAATACCTGACGCCATAAAGAAGGCAAAGAAAATTGAAAGATGTTGCCAATGCGGAACCAATAAATAGTAAAAAATGGAGATGTGTTGCCAGAATGTACATAAGCTGCGTAAGAAACTTGCCAGCATTTAAGGAATCAGTGGGTTGTCCATCAGAGCGACGAGATCAAAGAAAGAGGAAAAAGAAATAGGAACATATAGTAAGAAGCCAAAAGAAGAGGGAACACAGAAGATGTGAGTCCCGCCGCTCCCTCAGAAAGGCGAAGAATGACTAAAAGTAATGTAAATGAACGTAACTGAGCTGGGAGCGAATGAGATAGAGAGAGAGAGAGAGAGAGAGAGAGAGAGAGAGAGAGAGAGAGAGAGAGAGAGAGAGAGAGAGAGAGAGAGAGAGAGAAGCTTAAAAACCAAACTGGGGAAGCCAAGTCTGATATTGCTTAAGCAGTAGAGACGAAGCTTGCTTAAGAGATAAGATCTACCGGTAGCCTGTCTCTCCAGAGGCATAAATGATTGTAAAGAAAGAAAAGGAAAAGGAAGGAGGAGGAGGAGGAGGAGGAGGAGGAGGAGGAATCACCATCCAAAGAGTAACTATATGGATACTTGCATAATAGTGTTGATAATTCACAGTCTCGCCAGATGAAAATCAACCAACCAAAACTACAACTTCTGACGAAAACATTGCAGTTATAATCAGGCTCGTGCAGGAAGCAGAGAGATTCCCACGTCACGATGGCAAGGTCTGGAAGATAAGAGATCTCAGTTATATGGAAGTAAGCAAGGAATGTTGAGATTCTCACAGACGGAGAGTAAAGACAACACATGTTATTTGTATGTAATGAAAAATGTCCTATATTAGGAGGTCAGTTGTATAAACCACGTGGGAAGTGAGGTGCAGCGGCCCCCGAGTTTGATTACGTGGTTAGTGGGAAGTGAGAAAGAAGAGCAGACACAAAAAACAGATGAAATGATAAAAACTAAACACTGGAAACCTATATTCAGAATGTACTTTGTTCTGTTGGAAGCTTCTGCATAATCTATAATGAAGGGGTCAGATCCTGGTTACCTCTGACAGTACACAGCGAGGGGTATGGGCTTCGTACAAAGTGTCAGAAAGAAAATGCAGAACACAGACGCAAAAAATGGTACAACAGTTCCAGGGCATTTGAAAGAAAGGCGTACGAAAGCGAAGGATGAGCATAGCTGCGTAAGGAAGAGAAGAGAAACTGAAGAAAGAGTATTCCATTGATCTATAAGAAGTAACAGTAGGCCACAGACCAGCTAATTAGGCTGATAGATTCAGTGAAAAGACCTACTGAATTTGGTGATGAAACATTCGAAGAACCGAATGATGTTTAAAACTTATTTGTAGAAAAGGACAATGTAACCCCTACACCAGTGAGACGGAATGAGGAGGAGGATGTGGAAAGTGTTGAAATTCTCAGACACAAGTAGCGTATTGATCGGTCCTGATCCATAAAAGTAGCACGTCTGATGAAGTGTCTTTATATGTGCAACAAGAGTGTTAGATACACCTAGTAGTGCGCAGGATCTGTTCAGAAAATGGATATGAAGAAAGTGCATCGCCAAGGGAATGAAAGTGCTTAAATGTCTTGCTTATCTTTAGAAAAGAAGTTGGGAAATTGCACTGAACCACAACTTGTACATCTCCGACAAGCATGTTAAGCACTGGAAAAAATCATTTAAGACCAATAGATGATAACTTGCAATGATGTAACAACCTAAATGACAGACTAAATGGGTCCAGGAAAAGTCATAGTTAGTCGAGTGAGTGACCTCTGCCATAGACGTAAGAGATGGATGGTTGGAACAAATGTTTCCAGGTTGCCAGAAGTCACTTTATACTAAGGTAACACATCAGGAACCTTCATATCCAGGCAGATAAATGGGCGAGACTCTTTCAATGGATCAAAATATATCTTAATGGAAAGGATCAAAAGACGCCTGTTAGAGGAACTTTTTGTATGTGGCTTGGGTCAACACTGGTTAGGCAGGCACAAGGCTCAGTCTTAGAACCAATGCTGTTATAGATCTATGTAAATGACTTGCCAGGAGGGTAGCATCCATACCTGGATAAGTTTGTAAATGATGCTCAGGCCGTGAAAAAAATTAAGAATGACGAGGATTATATTTATTTATAAATAGACTTATACAACCTCCAGAGTTGATCTGATCCATAAGTGATTTTCAACCCAAGACAATGCATACGAATGAAAATGGGACGCTGTGATAGAAGGCTACGATATAAATAGCCTCTAGCAGATTTCAAGCTATGGGTTTTTATGTATGTGTGTGTGTGTGTGTGTGTGTGTGTGTGTGTGTGTGTGTGTGTGTGTGTGTGTGTGTCTGTGTCTGTGTCTGTGTGTGTAAAAGCCACATAGGAGTCAGCATTGTACCCATCGTATCACAAGAGCACCACATCAGAGGACTGTTAAGGAGGGAAACTGTCTATCAATAATGAATGTTAGAAATGTGATAAAAACACTGATAAGATGTTACGTAAGCTGATATTATGCTTGTATTGGACTACACTTTTCAGGTTTGCTGTGGCTACTAATAGAGACATGAAGAACCAAGAAAGAATCCCTCAGGTGAGGGCAACAAGGAACAAAATCGATGCAAAAGAGGTAAATTACAGGGAAGGTCTGGAGGCCGTAAACTTTTCCATCATGGAAGAGAGAAGAATAAGTGGACTCTTAATAACAACCTTCAAGTTTCTAAGCCAATTTGACAACGTCGACGGTGAAGTTCTGTGAAAGATGTAATGAAATATCAACCAGAAGTCGTAGCAAGAAATTAAGGAAGACTCTTGTTAGACAAGTTGTAATGAAGTAGTTTTCATACCACCAAAGTTTTGGTTGAATCAAATTAATTGTGATAAAAATATAAGTAATATCTAAGTACGTAAAGAAGTTTGAATATCTATATGATTTTGAATGATTAATAGATAATGATAATAATAATGATAATAATGATAATAATAACAACAATAATAATAACAATGATAATAATGATAATGATAATAATAATAATAATAACAATAGCAATAATAATAATAATAATAATAATGATTATCCCTGGGGATAGGGGATTAAGAATACTTCCCACGTATTCCCTGCGTGTCGTAGAAGGCGACTAAAAGGGGAGGGAGCGGGGGGCTGGAAATCCTCCCCTCTCGTTTTTTTTTTTAATTTTCCAAAAGAAGGAACAGAGGGGGCCAGGTGAGGATATTCCGAAAAAGGCCCAGTCCTCTGTTCTTAACGCTACCTCGCTGTCGCAGGAAATGGCGGATAGTATGAAAAAAAAAAAAAAAAAAATATATATATATATATATATATATATATATATATATATATATATATATATATATATATATATATATCATTATCATTTCTATAATCACTATCATTATCATTATCCCAAGAGATGAAAACCAAAGAGATAATAACTCCCATCTCGTACTCTACAAAAAGTAATCACACACACACACAGACACAGACACAGACACACAGACACACACATACATACACACAGACACACACAGACACACACACACACAGACACACACACACACACACACACACACAAGCATATTACGTGTGCGTAATTCCGGTAATAGACGAAAGGTGAAGAACTGGTGGTTATGATCAAGACGTAAGGGGTCGACCATTATGGTTACGACCGACTTAGATCCATCTAGGCTGGAGGTACTTAGATAAACATAAGAGCCTTGAAGACCAGATGGAGTTCTGTGGAGTATTTATCATTTGTGACACATCAAGGAAAGAGATGGAGGAAGGTGAAAAATAAGGTCGGAAACCTAAAAATAGAAGACGCCAAATGAGGCAAGAGTAGGATACAGCCACGGTAGCACCTCCCAGAAGTAAAAAAGGTTAGGAGATAGTAACGTCAGGATGAGGTTAATGTATACAAATGTTGACAGATGAATAGTTAAGGTAAAGAGTTGTAATTAAGGGTTCGTATAAGGATGACATGCTCTTGTTGAAGTCGTGAAACAAAGTTAAGTAAAGATATAGGATCACACCTGTTCAATAACGTGGAACAGAGCGGGTAAAGGAGAAGAGGATTAGCTTTCGAATGAACATAGGTTTAAGAGTCAAGAAATAATGTAGGATGGCCTGTTAAGACAATACTTCATGAAGAGAGTAACTGTCGGGAAGTATTACGTAGTAGTGTTAATATCATACAATCCCTACAAGAATTTTATCGATCCAAAGCAAACATACAGAAATAACAATAGAAGAACAATTAGCATGGCACATGAAGCAGTGAAACATTCACTAAGTCACTGATAACTCTATGATTATAAAGAGAAAGACTAGGGAGGAATTTCGATTCTAATTAAGAGAGTCATCGAGACTCAAGGTTTGAGAGTGCAACATGTAAGGAACTGATAACTGATAACCATCACTGCCAGATCTTATCGTCATACAAACTAATACACATATTGGGGGTTTATATTTGATACAACAATTGGAAAAAGTGATCATGTAATGCTCAAGTCTGACCATGTGGTAAATGAGAACTAGAAATAGAAAGGTGAGGGAATACGATCGTGGAAACTACACAGACCTCACTGACTATAGTAACCTATGTTGAAGAACGTGGTTCAGTACCCAAGAACCACGGCTTTGTGTCACGTGAGAGGTCCTGTGAAATATACAGTACAGTGAATGAGTAGGAACATGGGTACTTCTAGCCTAAAGCATAGGAGTGATGATAAAGAGGAAAGAATGACTTGATAAAGGATGTCAAAATGCAAAGAGCCTCCAAATGTGAATTGACGAGGATAAAGGCGACACTCTAGCTAGCTAGATATTGTTAGGAACAAGAAAGTATGGAGTGAGAATGGCAGGATAAGAAAAGGAAAACGAACAAAATCAGAGAAAAAAGTTGTATACAAGGCATGAGGAAACTCAAAAGTTTTCAAATGAATTAATTAGGAATAGATTCATTCAAAGAGCAGCTGCTCTGGCTAAGGGATTCAGGTGTCTGTTACATGGTTATGAAGATCAACCCAAGCAAATGTACAATAATGAGCATGAAACACTGAGAAAGATTTGCTCTACATGATTATCATTTAGTAGCAAATAAGCTGCAGGTATCTCTGCATGAGAAAGGTTGAGAGTCGACATCTCCCTTAACTTTTCACAAGAGTCCCATATGAGGAGGATGCTTGTAGGAGCCAACTGGCTGCAAGAAATATTAAATTTGCATTCAAGTTCATGGATAAGAAAATATTTAGCAAGCTGTTTACATCATGAATGAGAAATGAGATGAACACAACCTATAACCTTATGTAACAGAATGATGACGTGGGGAGTAATCAGTTTTTCGAGAGAATCATAGCTAGACATGCTAGAGGACCTTACATGAAATTAAGCAAGAAACTTATAAGATATATGCGACGAGTACTCTTCCTGTATTAGAGTGGTGGATGAATTGAATATAATTGCTGAAGACATAGTTAATGCAGAGAGTATACAAAACTTCAAGAAATTGTATGTTATTAAAGAATGGTCAAAAAATGGCCTCCCACTGGGCAAAACTCGCTCCCCTTATAGTAGGAATAGGTAATTATACATGAGTCAGCACGAGTCAACGTGGATTCAGACCCGCATGGATTCGAATAATGGTTGTGTTCATCTTTCCTTTGGGTACCTGTGTTGTGTCTGGGTAGAGACATAGTAATAAAGACATTATATCTATAAACAAAGTAAGGAGCCACGGTAACATGAGCGTAAATTTCTCTCCCCAAAACAAACAAATAACAATGAGTAATGGCAATCACACCAGCTTTTGTTAACAAACTAAGAAAATATGGATATACAGCTTTTACAGGTGTATTATACAAATAAAGGGAGGGGAAAGGTATACGGTCCTCAGAATTAATTCATTGTTTAGGAATAACTTGATCTTGTGGCTTAATAAAGGTATAGAGGGAGCTGTGATTGCATGCGAATTGGTTACAAAGATCTTGCTACAGAAAGTTGTCAAGTGTATCACACTCATCATTTTTCTTGGGTCATCCTGAAATCAGTATGAGAAAAATCAAGTGACTTACCGAGAATAACACTAATAAGCGTCTGGAAAACAATACATTAAGAAGTTCAACACCCAAAAAAGTAGGTGATACAAGTGATCTTTTATTACTAGAAGGCAACTGAGCAGCACGACAGCTGAACCAGCCAACTTCGCCCCAAACTTTCCATCTAAATATGTGTTCACGTTACTACCGAAACTTGGCTGTGAATATTTCAAAACTCTCTGTATAAACAATGGGGACTGTAGCTCCTGTTTAAGTTGTAATAACTTTTTTATTGTTACATAAAACAGATAGAATCATAATAATAAAGTAAGACCAGAATCTTGATCAATTTTGAGGGAGGAGTACAGGGTCTTTTACAAGAAACTTGAATGAAGAGATTCTCAGACTTTTTCAACTGAAGGAAGGATATAATGATAACAAAAGACGTGCGGGATGAAACAACTGAGGTCTTTATGATTGCAAAGCTTATCTGACAATAGGATTTAATGCCACAAGAAATGGATGAAGGAATTGGAAAAATAGAGAATATTGACAACATCTCGACGAGCAGGAAAGGTGCCAGCATCTGAGTAAAGGAATTTGTGAACGAAGGATAACAATAAAAGAACACAACTGAAAAACTAGAATGGCCGAAGGAAATGAAAACGACCAGAGAAACATGAGCACTCTAAGCGGTAAGGATCAGTGATTGAAGGAAAGTGAAGCTTCTGCGGGAGAGCAAGGGACAGATCGGCTGAAAGATCTGCCTATCACGCAGAGATCAGACGCTGTAGGAGGAGGTGAAGGACAGAAATCAGGATATATGTCTGTGACTCAAGAACGAAAACCAAGAACTGTTCCTGACGTAAAGGAACAGAGATCTGGGGAAATTGGAGAAGAGGGTCGTAGGAATTTATGTGAATGTATATTGAATGACATATACCCAAGAACAAAGCGAAAAGGGTTTATATGAAATATGTGATGGCAGATTCTATACGAGGTGGAAATTTTGAAATCGATTCATGAAGGCAAAGAAAAAAAATTCTAGAAAAAAAAAGGGATGAAAGAATTGGACGAATTTCACTGGTAAGGACAATGCCAAAAATGGGCTAAACTAAAGGAAGTCGAGTTCGTGTAGCGTAAGGAACACAATGGATGGCATTGGTGGTTTTAATGCAGCAAAGAAAGAGAAAGAGTAATTACAGAATAGATACTTATAGAAAAGAATAAGTGAGACCATACAGAAAGCATAGAAATTTGGAAGATGTTGCCAAGATATAAGAGTAGAACAAACAAATATTAAGATAATGGATATGTGCTGCCAGAATGCACATCAGTAGGATAAGATACTCGCCAGCAATGAATCAATCAGTGGGTTGTCCATCAGAGCGGCGAGGTGAAATGAAGAGAAAGAAAAATAAAGAATATGGTAAGAAGACAAAAGAAGAGAGAACACAGAAGAGGCTAGAGAGCCCCGCCACCGCCTCACAGAGGCTAGATATATTAAGCAGAGCCAATGATTGGCTAAATGTAATGTATATGAACGCAGATGAACTGGTAACAAGCGAGAGAGAGAGAGAGAGAGAGAGAGAGAGAGAGAGAGAGAGAGAGAGAGAGAGAGAGAGAGAGAGAGAGAGAGAGAGAGAATCAAACTGGGAAACGAAGCCTAATATTGCTAGAACAATAAAGACGAAACTTCCTTAAGAGATAAGATCTATCGGCAACCAGTCTCTCCAGAGGGACATATGATAGAAATGAAGGAAAAGGAAAACGGCGTAGGAGTAACAACACTGTTAAAAGGAACAAGAAAATTTCAGTGAATATTGTTCAACGATCCTTCAAACTATACTTGGCGTAAAGAGTAACTATATGAAAACTTGCGTAACAATATTGATAGTTTACAGCACCGCCAAATGAAAATTGAAGAACAAGAACAATAACTTCGGAAGAAAATATTGATTTCATAATCAGTTACGCACATAAAAATGGCAAGGTCTTGCAGATAAGAGATCTCAGTTACAAAGGAATAGGCTTAGAATGTTACGATTCTTTCACAAACGGAGTAACGGAAATACATGTATTTATTGTTTACTGAAAAAGGTTCTATATCAGGATGTCAGTTGGTACATTAAAGTTATGGCGGTTGATGAACAATCACTGCGATACACTACTTGAAAAATGAGATCTAGTGACTCCTGAGTTTCCTTACGTGGTTAGTGAAGACAGAAGTGGAAGTGAGAGAAGAAAAAAGAATTAAAGGCCACATAGATTTGTAGAACATAAGAACTCGTAACATACATTCAGAACATAGAATGTTGTGTCGGGAGTTTCTGCGAAATCTATAATGAATGGGTCAGGTCCTGGTTACCTCTAGCAGTACACAACGAAGGGGTATGGGCTTCGTACAACATATCAAAAAAGAAAATACGCTACATAGACGTAATAGATTGTACAGCAATTGGAGATCATTTGAATGATAGACGTAGGAATGCGAGGGATGAGCACAGCTGGGTAAGGAAGAGAAGGAGAGAAACTGAAAAATGAGTATTCTACTGATTGATAAGAACTAACTCTAGGTCACAGACCAGCTAATCAGGCTTATAGATTCAGTGAAAAGACCTGCTGAATTTGGTGATGAAACATTCGAGGAACTGAATGATGTTAACAACGTATTTGCAGAAAAGGATAAAGTAACTCTTATGCCAGTGAGACGATAAGAGGGGAAGGATGTGGAAAGTGTTGAAATTCTCAGACAAGACATAAGGAGCGTATTGATCGGTCCTGATCCATAAAAGTAGCACGTATGAGGAAGTGTCTCTATATGTATCAGAGACACCTGGTAGTGTGTACGATGTGGCTGGCAAATGAATATGAAGAAGGTGCAGCGCCAATGGACTGGAAGTGAGTAAATGTCAAGCTTATCTATAGAAAAGAAACTGGGAAATTGCAGTGGCCTCAACTTGAATATCTCCGACGAGCATGTTGAGCATTGGAGAAAAATTATTCAAGACCAATAGATGATAAATTGCAATGATGTAACAACCTAAATGACAGAATAAATGGGTCCAGAAAGTCATATTTATTCGAGTGAGTGACCTCTGCCTTAGACGTAAGAGATGGATGGTTGGAACAAATGTTCACAGATTTCTAGAGGTCACTTTATACCACAGTAACACATCAGGAACCTTCATATCCAAGGAGATAAATAGGCGAGACTCTTTCAATGAATCAAAGATAATCTTAGTAGAAAGGAAATGACGACGCCTGTTAGAAGAACTTTATCGTATATGTCTGGCTTCAGCATTGGTGTGCCACAAGGCTCAGTCTTGGAACCAATGCTGCTACAGATCTATGTAAATGACTTGCCAGGAGGGTGACATTCATACCTGGATATGTTTGCAAATGATGATCAGGCCGTGAAAGAAATTAAGAATAATGAGGATTATATCTATTTACATATAGACTTATAAAACCTCCAGAGATGGTCGGATACATTGCTGATTATCAGCTCAAGAAAACGCATATGAATGAAAATGGGACGCGGTAATACAAGGCTACGATATGAATAGAATCTAGCAGGTTACATGCTGTAGGGTTTTTGTGTGTATGTGTGTGTGTGTGTGTGTGTGTGTGTGTGTGTGTGTGTGTGTGTGTGTGTGTGTGTGTGTGTGTGTGTGTGAGTGTTTGTGTGTGTGTGTGTGTGTGTGTGTGTGTGTGTGTGTGTGTGTGTGTGTGTGTGTGTATGTGTAAAAGCCACATAGGAGTCAGCATTGTACCCACTACATCACAAGAGCACCATATCAAAAGTTCTGTTAATGAGGGAAACTGTCTATTAATCAATGTTAGAAATGTCTTAAGTACACTGGTATGATGTTAGCTCACATTGCGCTCATATTGGACTACACTTCTCAGGTTTGCTGTGGCTACTAATAGAGACATGAAGAACCAAGAAAGAATCCCTCAGGTGAGGGCAACAAGGAACAAAATCGATGCAAAAGAGTTAAATTACAGGGAAGGTCTGGAGGCCGTAAACTTTTCCATCATGGAAGAGAGAAGAATAAGTAGACTCTTAATAACGACCTTCAAGTTTCTAAGCCAATTTGACAACGTCGACGGTGAAGTTCTGTGAAAGATGTAATGAAATATCAACCAGAAGTCGTAGCAAGATATTAAGGAAGACTCTTGTTAGACAAGTTGTAATGAAGTAGCTTTCATACCACCAAAGTTTTGGTTGGATGAAATTAGTTGTGATGAAAATGTAAGTAAAGATTGTATAGGTAAAGGAGTTTGAATATATATATGTGATTTTAGAATAGATAAATAGATAATCATGATAAAAATGGTAATAATAATGATAATAATGATGATGATAAAAATGATAATAATGATAACAATAATAATGATAATAATGATAATAATAATAATAATAATAATAATAATAATAATAATAATGATAATAATAATAATAATAATAATAATAATAATAATAATAATAATAATAATAATGATAATAATAATAATAATAATAATAATGATAATTAGGATAATGATAATAACAATACTAATGATAATACTAATGATGATAATGATAACAATAATGATAATAATAATAATAATAATAATAATAATAATAATAATAATGATAATAATAATAATAATAATAATAATGATGATAATAATAATAATGATAATGATAATAATAATAATAATGATAATAATAATAATAATAATGATAATAATGATAATAATAATAATAATAATAATAATAATAATAATAATAATAATAATAATAATGATGCTGATAATAATAATTATAATGATAATGATAATAATAATAATAATAATAATAATAATAATAATAATAATAATAATAATAATAATAATAATGATAATAATAATAATAATGATAATAATGATAGTAATGATAATAATAATAATAATAATAATAATAATAATAATAATAATAATAATAATAATAATAATAATGATAATAATAATAATGATAATAATAATAATAATAATAATGATAATAATAATAATAATAAAAATAATAATAATAATAATAATAATAATAATAATAATAATAATAATAATAATAATAGTAATAATAATAATAATAATAATAATAATAATAATAATAATAATAATAATAATAATAATAATAATAATAATAATAATAATAATAATAATAATATTAATGATAATAATGATAATAATAATAATAATAATAATAATAATAATAATAATAATAATAATAATAATAATAATAATAATAATGATAATAATAAAAATAATAATAATAATAATAATAATAATAATAATAATAATAATAATAATAATAATAATAATGATAATAATAATGATAATAATAATAATAATAATGATATCAATGATAACAATGATAATAATAATAACAATGATAATACTAATAATAATGAAAATGATAACGATGATAACAATAATAACCGCAAAAGATGAGGGCTAAGGAGTGAAAAGTTTCCATCTCGTACTCTACAAAAAGTACTCATACAGACGACAGACAGACAGACACGCACACACACACACATGAATACACAACATTTGCCCTAGGCCACATGAGAGTGAAGACATGGTCCACATATACAAGAGTAAGAAGCTGGGTAACACCAGTGTAAAACTCTCCTGGTAGCAACAAAAGGTAATCACAAATATTAAGCAAGAATATCAAGCAAGAATGATGTACCCATCCCTGTGTACTGAAAGAGTTTGGTACCTCTGAGTTTGCTCAGAAATTTGGTATGGCTATGGGTAACCCTGTTTCACCAGCATTAATTACCCTTTACACGGAATTCTTTGAAGTGAAATTGCTAAGAGATTTCGTACATTTTAAAGTAATTTCATTTAGGTATGTATATGATGTTTTTTCGTGTTTCCTCAACAAACGAAAATTCACAAACACTTCTCCCTTTACTTAACATCAACTTTACTGTAGAAATTGAAATTAATGGTAAGTTACCATGCTTAGATTGCGTGATCCATAGGGTGGGAAACATGTTTAAGTTTATCACATGTTTGTTCATACATTCATTATTACTGAGTTCAATATGATAGAGTTAAACTATAATCATTCCAGGCGATGGTCCTCGAGGCATTAGGTATAAGCAGTCTAGAATATATTAATGATAAGTTTAAGATATATTCTATTGGATTCTAGTTAAGGTATCCTAGATCTTTCACTGATAATTCTCTTAAGTTGGCAAAGAAATCATAATATAGAATTAATCCCAAACCTCCCCTTGATACCATGAACCTTTTAATTCTCCCAATTAGTGATAATTCTATTTTGCTCCCTAAGTTGCTTAAACCCTTTAATGTGAATGCAGTCTTCACATTGGGAATATGTAAAGAAAATAACTCACCAGAAAATTCTATGGGCTGTATTTACTAAATACCTGGTAAAAGCTGCAATATGTTTATAATGAGTAAACTGGTAAGGATCAGACTTAAGCAACATGAATATAGTAAAAGAACAGGACAAGAGTCAAATGCTTCGTTTAATCATTTCAAAAATTATGATCATTATATTGACTGGAGAAACGTTGATTCAGTTATTAACTGTAACTCCTTGACTAAGAAAAATATCATTGAATCTTCTATGATTACATGCACAAAGAATTGTAACATTAATATTAATAAAGGTTTATACAAATTGGATGCCTTTATTGTTAAAAAAATTTGTAAACAGTACCCTTTCTTGTTCACATAATAAATTCATGGTGCGCACGTTGCTAGACTGGAACGCAACCGAACTCTTTGGGTAATCACTTGTTTACCAAATGACGTCCTAGCTACAAGAATGGATGAAGGCAGCAAGTATGAATTTATACATGTGTATATATGTATATGTCTGTGTATGTATATGTATGTATACGTTGAAATGTATAGGTATGTGTATGTGCGTGTGTGGGCGTTTATGTATATACATGTGTATGTGCCACTCTTTCGTCTGTTTCCTTGCGCTACATTCACTAACGCGGGAGACGGCGATTGAGTATATCAAATAATATATGTGTATATATATATATATATATATATATATATATATATATATATATATATATATATATATATATGTATATATATTTTTTTTTTCTTGCTTTGTCGCTGTCTCCCGCTTTTGCGAGGTAGCGCAAGGAAACAGACGAAAGAAATGGCCCAACCCACCCCCATACACGCAAATATACATACCTACACAGCTTTCCATGGTCCACCCCAGACGCTTCACATGCCTTGATTCAATCCACTGACAGCACGTCAACCCCGGTATACCACATCGCTCCAATTCACTCTATTCCTTGCCCTCCTTTCACCCTCCTGCATGTTCAGGCCCCGATCACACAAAATCTTTTTTACTCCATCTTTCCACCTCCAATTTGGTCTCCCTCTTCTCCTCGTTCCCTCCACCTCCGACACATATATCCTCTTGGTCAATCTTTCCTCACTCATTCTCTCCATGTGCCCAAACCATTTCAAAACACCCTCTTCTGCTCTCTCAACCACGCTCTTTTTATTTCCACACATCTCTCTTACCCTTACGTTACTTACTCGATCAAACCACCTCACACCACACATTGTCCTCAAACATCTCATTTCCAGCACATCCATCCTCCTGCGCACAACTCTATCCATAGCCCACGCCTCGCAACCATGCAACATTGTTGGAACCACTATTCCTTCAAACATACCCATTTTTGCTTTCCGAGATAATGTTCTCGACTTCCACACATTCTTCAAGGCTCCCAGAATTTTCGCCCCCTCCCCCACCCTATGATCCACTTCTGCTTCCATGGTTCCATCCGCTGCCAGATCCACTCCCAGATATCTAAAACACTTCACTTCCTCCAGTTTTTCTCCATTCAAACTCACCTCCCAATTGACTTGACCCTCAACCCTACTGTACCTAATAACCTTGCTCTTATTCACATTTACTCTTAACTTTCTTCTTTCACACAGTTTACCAAACTCAGTCACCAGCTTCTGCAGTTTCTCACATGAATCAGCCACCAGCGCTGTATCATCAGCGAACAACAACTGACTCATTTCCCAAGCTCTCTCATTCACAACACACTTCATACTTGCCCCTCTTTCCAAAACTCTTGCATTCACCTCCCTAACAACCCCATCCATAAACAAATTAAACAACCATGGAGACATCACACACCCCTGCCGCAAACCTACATTCACTGAGAACCAATCACTTTCCTCTCTTCCTACACGTACACATGCCTTACATCCTCGATAAAAACTTTTCACTGCTTATAACAACTTGCCTCCCACACCATATATTCTTAATACCTTCCACAGAGCATCTCTATCAACTCTATCATATATATATGTGTATATATAAGTGTATATATAAGTGTATATATATATATATATATATATATATATATATATATATATATATATATATATATATATATATATATATATATATATATATATATATATAGTTTTTTATACATATTCGCTGTTTTCCGAGTTAGCGAGGTAGCGTTAAGAACAGAGGTCTGAGCCTAAGTGGGAAAAATCCTCATATATCCTCATATATAAATAAAGAAACCCAAAGAGCACAGACCACTGGGTCGCTTTGAAGCTGTTGGTAATGGTGGAAGACATCAGAAAGTAGAATGGTATACAGAATTGTCGATGAGAAAAACCTGGAAACCTTTCATATTTCTAGGGAGGTGTGAATAACGTTAGTTATGACTATTCGGTGAAATAATTATCAAGTTATTGTTAAACGCACTGCTTTCAACCACCGTAACTGGAAAATCTTGCAATATGTTGACATTCCTGTTGAAAAAAGCACTTTGCTTTATTCTAGGGCAAGCGTTGGCACATGAGTTTGAATCCATTATTACGAGTGAAATTTTAAATACCTGCTAAATATCACCCCGTAATCTCTTTGTAAGTCAAATACATTTAAGTCTTTTAGTAATCTCTTGAAGGACTTATTTCTCAGGCCAGAAAATCATCTTGGTAGCGCATTATCAACATCATCAATGTATATAAGAAAAGCAGTGGTCCTAAGACTGGTCCTTGTGGCACACCACTTGTTACGTCCAACTATTCTGAGACTTGACCATCAATCACAGTTACTTTGTTTATGGCCAATCAACCAATTTCCTATCCACTTAACTACACCCTCATTAGTTCCATATGACTTTGCTTCTGCTGGTACCCTTTGATGAGGAATCTTATTGAGTGCCTTTTGAAAATTTAGACAAATGACACAACTGTTTTACTTTCATTAGACTTATTGAAAACATCGTAAGAGAAATCATAGAGATTTGTCATACATGAGCTTATTCGCCAAAAAACATAATAAGAATGGTTTACTGAGCGGTGGTCTACTAAATGGTTTATAGTTATGTCACAAATTATTATTCCCATAATTTTTCCAACTACAAATGTTAAGCTAATAGGACGATAATTTCCAGTCGGTGATTAATTTCTTGATTCAATATCGATGATATGTTGGCAAATTTTCATTCCTCTTGATCTTTCTCTGTAGCAAATGGTACACTGAAAATGACAGCTTATATATCTCATTTTTCGCCTTTCTCATTGCCCTTGGATAAAACTTATCGGGGCTTACCGTTTTGTTTGATTCTACTTCGTCTATTAGTAATAGTTTGTCTTCAGCTGTTTCAATATGTTGTAGGACGTTCTTCTCACTTATCAGTGCAACTGGATTCGGGATATAAGTTGTCCCTACGATTGTAAATGCAGATCCAAAAAAATCATTTAAGATTTTTACCATGCTTCGTCTTCTTGAACCAAGTGACCGTTTTCGCAATTAATGGACTCTCATATTTCAAAAATAACTGCAATATACATTTCATATCGACATTTGCTTGTAGAACATATCTCTTGTTTTTTCTAAGCAAATGTACATAGTTTAGTCAACCATGTTGGTTACTGAACTCTTTGAGTTTTTTTTATGAGCTACTTTCTTAGATCAGAAGCACTTCCTTTTAAGTCCATTAGTCTTTCGGAAAAAGACCGTTTGTTCCACTTCTAACTCTGAAAGTTTGACTGTAGCTATTTCCAGCTACGATCATGTCATTATCAGTGACAATATCATTTTAGAATTGCTGGTCAAGAGCAATGAGAAGAACATCAAAATCTGCATGTCTAAAACTGGGTATTTTTCGCGACTTTTATGTGTACCAACATTACATCCATTTTTGAAAGTCACCTTAGAAGTATTTGCCGATGATTATTTGCATCATATTTTTTTCCAAATTAGACATTATTATCCTTATTCTAAGTTAGAATCAAATTCATTATATATACTCGTCACGAGTTGGTTCCTCAACTAATTGGATTAAGCCACTATTAAGCAAATTTAGGTGGAGTTATCACCTGGAGCTACTGCAAAGGGATTCTCCGTACTAAGATATCAGTATGATAAAATCTCCCACTATGATAGAATCTTCATTGCAAACTGTTCCTTAAGAGTCATAATATCTTTCATTTACCTCTGCTGTCTGTGTGAGGTGAAGGGGGGGGGGGGGGGGGAATATGAGCCAGTCCTACTTACGCTTTTCCAAAAAGTTTATCTTTAATTTCTACAAAAATAAAGCCGACGATCTCAACTTCAACATTTTTCGTTACAGGTTTATGATGAGCTTCAGCAAAGAGCAAGACATCACCGCCTTCTTTATTTCCCTCATCAATGTTAGATAAAATGTGTATCCTGAAATTGTGTATACGTCAAGGATATCTCACCTTTTGATATCGAACGAAGAATTAGAAACACCAATCATATCATAATTTCCTCCTAATGCTAATGTTTCTGATTCTCTTTTTTTTTTGCGTATACCTATAACATTTACATGAGATGTTTCTATTTGTGACTGAGGCCCATTTCAAAAAGTACTGAAGGAGGGGGATGGGTCTGCTCCACGCAGGCTGCATTTCTTTTCCAAAATCTACGATTACACTC
This sequence comes from Panulirus ornatus, assembly GCF_036320965.1. Classification (NCBI taxonomy): domain Eukaryota; kingdom Metazoa; phylum Arthropoda; class Malacostraca; order Decapoda; family Palinuridae; genus Panulirus; species Panulirus ornatus. Next base: position 31,598,103 of record NC_092243.1, on the reverse strand, counting down.
ACATGGAGTCTAGGAAAACGCACAACACCAGTCTACACACACACACACACACACACACACACACACACACACACAGATAAATAGATAGATAGATAGATAGATAGATGATAGATAGAAAGACGTGTGTGTGTGTGTGTGTGTGTGTCTGTGTGTGTGTGTGTGTGTGTGTGTGTGTGTGTGTGTGTGTGTGTATCTGTGTGTGTGTGTGTGTGTACTTCATGGTTTCATGCCTTGCATGATAGTGCTAGATACAGACCAAGAATGGCTTCATTTGCCCACATCCACCCTTTAGTTGCCTTATATAATGGACTGAAAACTCAAGCATAAGGGACCTGTTTGTGGATTCTTAACCACATATGCCTTAGTTTATCCCAGTGACGTCGCTCTAATTCACTCTGTCCCTTGAAACCCCAGTCCTTGAGAGCTTTTTCCTTCCATCGTTCCATCTCCAGTTCATTTTCCCCCTTCTCCATATCTTATGCACTCCTGACGCATATATTCTCTCCGTCAGCCTCCCTTCCCTCATTCCCTCCACATCCCCAAACCTTTTCGGTAGATCATCTTCAGCTTTATCGGCCACAATCGTGTCACTACCACACCTCTCGCTTATGCTATCATTTCTTACTCGATCAACTTTCCTCAAAGATTTCATTTTCAGCACATCCACCCATTTCCAAGCTTTTATCTATGGCTTACGCATCGCGCCCATACAACATCGCCGGGACAACTATACCATCAAACATACTCATTTTTGCCCCCAAAGGACAGTGACAACTCTTTCTACACACTCCTCACTGCATCCTCGAGTTCTGATAAAAATGATCTGTCTGCTGTCATGTTCTCTCGCAGGTTATCAAAACTCTCCCAATTATATCCAGGTTCTCTCCATTGAAACTCACACTCCAAACCAACCTAGCTCTCTCTCTCTCTCTCTCTCTCTCTCTCTCTCTCTCTCTCTCTCTCTCTCTCTCTCTCTCTCTCTCTCGCTAAACTTTATACCCTTACTAACCTATCAGCCGTCTCCACTCAGAAGTATTCTCCACTGGCAAAGCTAATGAACATGCAACGTTACCCAAGAAGGTTGATTGGTGTGTGAAAATAACTTATCTTCCAGTGAATTCCCATGTACTTTGTATCTGAATATTCGATGAAAATCAATCCTGCCACATCGTAATGCCCCTTAATAACCACAATAAAGAGATCAGAGAACTTATAATCGTAAGTTATATTTTCAAACATCAAATAAGTTTGAAATACCATCATTTAGGTTGTCAGAGCACATTGTGAGGCATCGACGTTAGTCATCCACATTCCCAGGGACAACAACAGTTATATCACTAAGATGTCTGACTTTCTTGACCTGGGTGACCTTCAGCATCTTGATATACCTGGCGATATTTGTACCCAGCTGGTGTAACAGTTTGGTGATGGCTGATAATATTGTATGAAAACAAGATTCCTCTCATAACGTTTACGAGTGATCGCAGATCTTCTGTAGAGGAGATATAATCAACCACAGGAACTACTTCAAACATATATGATGATCTCAGACCAACTAATCCTGAAGAACCAACTGTGGTCTTTCAGATAAGTGGCTTCCTTCTCAGCAATGATTCATTTTACAAAATTACTCCTGATCAGAAAACGCTAAAGTAGTTGTCATAAAACTTTAAGCTGCAGCGAGTCGATCGGTGACGACCACACCCATATGGAAGGTAGGTCCGTTTGAGAGCTGATCGACACGGTCCTGTGTGTTGATACGACCGAGTTATATGCTCGCTATCACACTTGCCTATTATGCTTATGCTACAAAATGGAGTGAACGTCCCTTACCTCCTTTCCTCCCAGCATTTCCATAACCATATACTGGAGGCGGGATCCAGGCGTGTTGCCGGCTGATATCGTGTGTGGCATCATCATCTCAGTGGGTGAGGCAGAATGGTCATGGATACAGCCGTGAGCCGTAACACCCACTGGTGTAACACCCATGTGTTGTGTTGTTGTTACTCTTGCTATGACAGCTTCTGTCTCTACTGTTACTGATGATATTCTGTCCCTGAAGCTGTTGCTGCAGCTCTGTTGTTAATGTTGTTGCTATAGTCAGTGTTACAGCTGTTACTACAGCTGCTGATACACCTGAATCAGTAGTTACTCTACTGCTGCAGATGTTTTTGTTATTGCCGTATTAGCGATGTTTTGTGTCACTCCTGCTGCCTTTACTATTACTCTCGCTTTGCTAGTGTTCCAGCTGCTATGGATGGTGTCGCTACACTGTCGACGCTGTTTTTGTTGTTACTACATCAAATGTTGTTGCTGATGTTGCACAGTTGAAGGTGTTATTGGTGTCCGTTTCCCGTGTCAGTGAGGTAGCGCCAGGAAACAGACGAAGAACGGCCCATCCACCAATATACACATATGTATAAACGCCCATACACGCAAATATACATAGATATACAAATCAACTTATACATTACTGGCAACACTTATGATGGTAGTGATCTTGCTCGATTAGTTACCGTTGAACATCAAAGCTACACATGTTGTAGCTAGTGGTGATGCTGCTATGGCTGGTGCCTGTGTAACTCCATAGGGCTACTTTTATCACTGTCAGTACTGTTCATGCAAGGGTGTCCGAAAGTGCGTCAATATCACTGGGATGCACTCCTTATAGCTAGATTTCAGCATCTTTACTAACAATTGGAAATAATTAGAGAAAAGAATATGTAAGAGAAGCGTCTGAAAAGTGGAAAATGGGACACGGGTGTATGAAGAAGAACGTTTTAGTGGTTGGATGAGTTAAGGTGTTAGTGAAAAGGAAAAGCGGGTTGCATGGATGATACCTACAGTGAAAGAGTGTGAGTGACTGAAACGAGGTCAAGAGGAATATGTAAAGATGATGGAGCTGAAAAAGAGGGTAAATGAGAGCTGAGGTGAGGAAGTATTAGCAAACTTTAGGGAGAATTAGAAAACTGTTTTGGAATGAGTGTGAGAGAACAAGAGAACAGCAGTTAGCATCAGTAAGCAGAGGGGCGAGTGGAAACAGGCAAAGAAGTGAAGATGTAGTGAATATTCTGAAGAACTGTTGAATGTGATAACTGATTGAGAGGCAGATGTTGGGTGTTTGGGACGTGGAGATATGCAAAACGAGAGAGTCATGGCAAGTGGTTCGGTGAAAAGAGGAAAGAAGATGAATGCCTTCCTTAAGATGACAGGTGGCAAAATGGTTTTAAGTTGGATGGAAATACAGTTGAATATCTCAGGAAAAGGGATTACAGTACAGCTGATTGATTAGTAAGAATCTTAAGTGTATGCATGCATTAAGGGGAAGGGCCTGAATATCGGTGGAGTGCCTCTTTGGAATAAAAAAGGTAAGGGGAGAAAAAGTGAATGTTGGAATTACAGAAGTATACGTTTGTTGAGTGAAGCTGGTAGGTTGTATGGGAGAATGGTGATTAATGTGGCATCAGGAGTAGTGGAAGATGTGTGAGTTAGGTCTCTGCTTTGAAGAATCTCTATGAAAAATAATTGGAATAAAAGAGGGGTTGATATGTAGCATTTAAAGATCTAGAGAAAGTGTATACAGATGCTTTTGGAAGCTGATACAAATTTATATTGTGTGAGGAAAGCTACAACAAGTAGTGAAGAGTTTCTGTTAAACGTGTGTGCCAGTAAGAAGAGTTGTGTGAGTTGGTTCCAGATGAAGGTGGGTCTGCGGCACAAGTGTGTGAGGTCACCATGGGTGTTTAATCTGTTTATGGATGGGGAGTGAGGGAGATGATGAAGGTTCTAGGAGTAAGGAGTAGGGTTACAGCTTGTTAGGGTGTGATGGAGGGCTGGGAAAAGAGTCGGCTTTCGTTTGGTTATAACACAGCTCTGGTGGCAGAGCTGGGTGAGGAACTGCTTGCTTGTTCCTGTTTTGGGGATAATGTGTAAGAGGAAGAAATCTGTGAGACAATGTGAATAAAACAAGATTATTAGCCTTAACAGTGTGGATATACAGGCTGGTTTGAGTGTGAGCTTGAATGGAGACAACCTGGCGGAGGAGCGTTTTAGAAACCTGCGACTGAATATGGCAGCAAATGGACCCATGGGAGCTGAAGCAAGCCATACGTTGAGTGGGAATCTAAGTTTCTGGGTGCAGTGAGGAGTATGTGAAAAGAGAGACAACTGTCTGAGAGGAAAAAGACTGACATTGTAATGGGATAGTAGTCCCAGCGGTATTACATAGATAATTGTGTGCAAATGAAATCCTTGAGGAGAGTATGTAGTGTGAGGAGGGTTAATCAAAATGGAAATGGTGATAAAAGAGAAGTTTGGTTGTAAGAATAATATGGCTGAGAGAAATGAAAAGTGTGTGCTGAAATCGTGTGGACATATGAGGTGGATGAGTGAGAAGAGGTTGACAAAGAGGGTAAGCGTGTCAGAAGTGGAGGGGACGGAAAGAAAGAGGGACTGAATTAGAAATGGAAAGATGAAATGAGCCATGAACACTGAGGAGGTTGTGGGGTGCGCACGGGATAGAGTGAATTGGAGCAAAGTGGTGTATTGCGGACGACTTGCTGCCAATGCTATGAACTAAGGCATGTGAAGCGGTCAAGGGAAACAATGAAAAGGTCTATGGAGCTTTGTCATGGAAAAGATGCTCTGCTTTCGGTGCATTGTACATGACAGCTAGGTAGTCGATGTGAGCAATGAAGCCGTTCGTTGTCTGCTCCTGACGTTACCTTGCGATTAGGGAAGCACGGAAAACAAGTATGAACACACACACACACACACACACACACACACATACTACATACTAACAATATTTTCGATGATAGCAGAAGCAATAACTCATCAAAACTTATCTCATCATAGAGGGATTATCCATATTAGCGCTGGTCACCTTCGACAAGATATTACCGAGAATGTCACACAAGTATATGAAGTCGGTCACTCAGGGTGATGGGCGTCATGTGTCCTGCTCGGATACCTTGTATGAACGTATTCAGCAATTACGTATATGGATTCGAACAGACAGGCATGTACGTATGTATCTATGCTGATTTGTATAAATGCATAAACTATCAGGGAAAAAATGTATACATAGATATAACGTACATGCATATGTATATAGGTATGGTAAGCATATCGATAGTCGTAATAGTGAGCTCTTCAAGAACAGATGTATTCTGAATGGATCAAAAACTCGGGAATTCCAAACACGTTTGTTACACACCAACCAAGACCATTGTTACGTAGATATGAGACACTGGACTGAAAAGACATCGTCCAAGTAAGTAAGTAAGTAAGGTTTTGCTTATTTAGGCTCTGCGTAGCGAGTGATATCATAAGAAAACTAAAAGATACATTTCTGAAGATGGCACATTGATATATCTCGTTAGCTTACATATTTGCCTCTGGGAAATGGTATCTGTTTTTGATAGCTCTTCGTGTGATGCATTATTTTCTCTGTAATGAGTAAGTCAAAGAAACAAACCTCTTGACTCTGTCTGCAGCTGATGATGACTCAATCGTTTGTTTTGATTACATAGCTAATAGAAATCAACCATCTATGGACCTCCCAACCCCTATCTTACGTCTTCTATTGACCGTGACCTCGAGCATTTAGGTCTACAGAAGTGGTGAGCGAGACAACCCACTTTTGATTAACTGTAATGATTCATTTTCACGAAGTATTTCTGAAGTTAGCATCCAACCGGCAATTCTTAATTCAGGATCTGGAATAGATGACGGTGGTAAACATGGACAAATCTTGTTTGTAATAGTGATACAGGATTACCCTCGTAGCTTGAGCCTGAGAAGCGTAGGAATGAAATAAGAAGAAAAGAGTTTTGAAAAGAAATCTAAATCAAAATATTTATTCAACCAAAATTTTCGCATGAATTTACTGTAGGCTGAATATAGTGAGTAATGGAGCTGAATACTGCTACTTGTTTAGTGGACTCGATGGTTATCATAAGATTAACTCTAAGCGGAAAAGCAAAATCAAGAAAGAGAAAAATGGTATGTGAACTGAAGAGTTAGAACATGAAACATGATCATCAGGGAAAATATACCCACCTTCCTTGTGAATAAATGACAACTGAAAATAGATTGACATGATGAAGTGATGTGAGACATGTTTGGAAACCAACCTTTAGAGCATTGATGTGGTACAGATATGCTGTCTTAGCTTGATAGCAGCCGCCCAGGATGGTACTATCGTCCAGACTGAGGTGCGTTAAAGTGGTGTTGGGAACCATCTTACACTCTCCAGGTCAGGATGGCTGGTCTTACTTTCTCTTCCATTAAGATAGGACAACAGGTCTAGTCCTGTCAACTTTTCCTCACAAGCACCATATTCTTGCTCAAATCTCACTTATCTACTGCACATAAGTTCTCTTGCCATCTCTTTTCTGCACAGTCGTTTTTTGTTGTAATCATGGTAGAATCTAACAAACTTATGGGCTCTAGTTCCCATCATCATGGGGTGCTTAAAATCTCTGGGTTCCCGCCTGACTCTACAGCCAATGGGTAGGAGGACTTTGAGAGTAGTGGTACAGGCTCCTTCCAGACCTTTTCCCCTTATCATGGGCCTGACTCTTTCTCTTCACTTTACCAACATTCGTGGTCTTTCTAGTAATCTCTCTTCTGTTGAACACCATCTGTTTAGTACCTCTCCTAATATCTTCTCTCTGAGACTCAACTGTGTAATGATTTTCTTACTAGTCCCATTTTTCAAATCCAACGATGACTTCCTCTCACCCACGAGCCGAGATCCTTTAACAAGATCTTAACGTTCAGCGTAGGGAATGATTGAATTCTTCCCAAACACATGGTAGGGCGATTGAAACCCTCACCTTCTCCATTCTCAAGGATCTAGAGCAAAGTATCGCCCACCCCACCCATATTCCCTACCGCTGTGACTACTCTCCTAATATTTAGGATCAGTTTTTCACCTAAAATTCTTGCCGCACAATCTCGGCCTCAGTTGATTCACCTGATCACACTCTCATAGATTTATCTATTCCAGCGGCACCTCCTCCTCCATCAGCCCCTTCTAGACATAAGTTTGGGTACCTTAACAAAGCTGACTGGAACTACTTACGAAATTCTTAAATTCGCTTCTGACCTTACTGTCTCTTATGTGGCGATGCTTTTGTTTCCGCTAGATGCATACCAGAGGTTGCTGTCACGTAAATAGGAGATTTTTTCCCTTTTCCTCCAAGACGACCTCTTCTAGTCCATGGTGTAACCGTCCCTGCTCTGAGGCCATTCAGGCGAGGGATTAGGCAGTTCGGGCTTGGAAAAACTCTTCTTCCTCCCGATCCAATTCAGCATTTGTCACTGCTTGTAATCATTGCTAGTTCATTATCCGTGAGACAAAGCGTATCTTTATTCAGAGAAAGTGCGATAATCTTTCCTCGCCGTCCACTGAGAGGTCTTTCTTGTCTTAAGCTATGAGCATCGATAACAACTTCTGTCGTTGCGCCTTCCCTTCACTTTTCCATACTGAAGGTACTATAGCTGTCTTTCCCGTAGGCAAAGCAAATCTCTTTGGTTCCCGTTTCTCTTCTAACTCCACCTTGGATAAGTCTGACATTTCTTCACCCACTGACGATCCTCTTACCAATCCTGTGCCCCTTCCCGTAATTTCTCTTTGGACTGTCCTGAGAGCAATTCTTTCTCTGGACACAAGCAAGGCTTATGGTACTGATATCATCCATCCCCGAGTATTGAGGGAGTGTGCTTTCGAAGTTGCACCTGTGTTTGCTCGTCTGGTCCGTTTCTCTTTAAAGACCAGCATATTTCCTTCCTCTTGGGAGCATGCGTTGGTACAACCCATCTCTAAGAAGGGTGGCCGTTTTAACCCTTCTAACTATCGCCCTATTGCTTTAACATCTACCACTTCCAAAGTCTTTGAATCCCTCCTCACTCCCATATCTTTATACATCTTGATTCTCAGTCTTCTCTCTGATCACCAGCATAGCTTCCGTATGAAGAAATCCACTGGTGATATTCTTTCCTATCTAACTAATACATGGTCATCATCTCCGAAAGATTATGGGGAATTCTATATAGTTGCCCTTCATATATCCAACGCTTTTGACAGGAAGTGGCATCGGGAACTCATCTCTAAGCACACGTCTTTTTCGTGGTTGTCGATGGATCAACCTCTTTCCCTTTCTCCATCAACATTGGTGTCCCTCAATGTTCTCTCTTGTCTCCTACACATTTCCTTCATTTTATCAAAACTTTTTCTTTCCTCTACAAATAATCAAATGGATTCATAGGCTGACTACTCAACATTGCTTTTCTTCACATCTTTCAGACCTGCTCTTTCTCTTTTGCTCGATCTCCATCTCGTCTTTACACATTTTTCTCAATAAACTCAGGCTTGGACATGACGGGGTCTCCAAGACCCAGTTTCTGCACATCTCTCTATCGAATATTCCTCATAACACTCCTCTCTCTTTTGCAAGATCTGTAATTCTACTTATTGATTCAATTATATTCTTGGTTCTGCTGTAACGTCTTCACTATCTTGGAAACTTCACATTACAAAAATAGCTAAGTCTGCCTTTAAGATACTAGGAGTCCTGTTTAGATATCGAAATTTTTTATCTTCCAAACAATTGCGCCGTTTATACAAAGGATTGCTCCGTCCTTGTATGGAGCAGTGCTCTCATATCTGGGGCTGTTCTAGCTCTGAATTCTTACTTGATAGAGATGAGGTGAAAGTGATCCGTATCATCAACGCTCCCAGGCTAACTTCAAAACCTGATCAATTTGCCCCACGCAACAATGTTGGTTCACTTTCCCTCTTCTTTTGGCATTACTTTGGTGTTTACTACCGAAAGCTGGCTGCTGGTGTGCATCCATCACAAACTAGACCACTCGATACTCGACAAGCTGCTGCGTTACATGATTACTGTGTGGCATTTGGCAACCCAAGGATGAGCCGCTTTGATAACTGTTTCTTCCTTTCACTTGCAGGTTTGGAATTCTCTACAGTCTCATGTCTTCCCCCATAACTGTGACCTGGCCCTTTCTAAAAGACAGGTTTTCACTTCCACCAAAGTTCGTAAATACCTTTCTTGTTTTTTTTTGTCGCTTTCATTAACCTCTCTGTATTTCAATTAAGGCCGACCTTGATGTGGGCTTTTGTCCGTGACTGGGATCCCAACGTAAAAGAAAAATCAGAGAGGGACAGAAGGAAGCTCGTCAGATCTGTGCGACTTAGTATGTTCCTTGAACCACAACATTTCTACTCACTCTACACACCGCTTAAAAGGTTGGTGTATACAAATGAGGTTTGGATCCTCTGCAACTGGACGGTAAGCTGAAGTAAGATGAGTTGATACTAAAGTCAGTCTAGGACCTTTTTGTAAAGTAATTGTTGATGCAGGTGTAGGAAGGAGACCAGGAACATTACGAGTGTGAGAATGGCTGTAACGTTGCGAGGTGTGAATGTAGGTAACATTCAAAATGAGACCATGAAAGCAGGGTTGCAAAAATTCAAAACGCTGACAGCAGGAGTAATGAGCTACGGTTGAAATTGGGGATATCAATCTCCATGAAGCAGAATACACACGCTCGTTGAGGAAAACGAGAACAAAAGAAAAAAAAAAGAATAGTAAGGAGCAAAAAAAGAGGAACATGGGCCAGCTCAACTGAAAACATAGTCAGAAGGAAACGGTCAGATTACGTGATAACAAACGTCCACTTGTATACAGGGAAGCAAAGATATCAAAAAGGATGACGGGATGTGGTACAAACAAAAGAAGATGAATGAGAACACTGAAACAGAGGTAAACACAGGATGTATGAATAAGATGAAATACCATGCAGTACATGGAAGAGCTGAGGTACGAGTAATGAGATAGAGAACTATAGTCAAGTTCAGGAGACGTGCCCGAGACAGAGCAAGTATGTAGATGAACGTTTGAAACATCGAAATACTACGAAGACGAATATATTGCATCTGTTCTCTGTGTGCATGTGTAAGATTAACAGGAACTTATTTAATCTTCTGTGTCAGTTTAAAATTATTTTAGCCGACAGAGACACTTCACATTGAGAAATGTGTATTTGATTGAGAACAGAATTAGCAGAAACTATAGATGTTCAACCAGAGCAGCTTATCTATGAATTCAAATATTTTTCACACAGTGAAGGAATAGTGACCGCTGAGTAGGAATGGCCGACTTTATATTTTACTCATTCACTTTTCCAAACCTGCTTGTAGTTCATGGTGGCGATGACAACATTGATGGTAATGAAGAAGAGTCTGTCTATGGCTATGTGACTTTAGCAAGAACTATCCGTGTTATCGACCCAGCTTCTACACAACTGCGAAATCTATAACGAAAGTAACGTGATCATATATCAATTGATGCGCAGTACATAAGGATTTTGCTATGACAGGTAACAATATACGACTAAAAACAATTTACTTCTTCCAGTGTAATCGGAAAATATATCTAGAGTTAAGAATTGTTATGGAATATGGGAAATGTTCGTGTGGTGACACATTGATTCTCTTTCTTTGTAAACCATTATTTTCACCGAATCTCATAAATATACTATTATGACTAATTCGATGATGTCTTTTGTTTTGAAGGATTAACATTATCTAAACATATGATGGAAAATAACACTGAATCCAGTGGCTATCAGATATATCTATTTTCTATGTATGAGAGAAGTTTTCATGTCATTGCCATTACGAAAACAAATTAGCACAATTTAACCACGTAACACAGGTGAAAATCATCTCTGTAGCAGTCAGTTTTTAGTTGATGAACAAATACCTTCATTATCTTTCAGTGTCACCATCTATAGCAAGATAACAGAGTACATCCTTTACCAAGATATTTGGCTGGTAAGAATGATCACTGAATCAACAACACTATCTAGGCTCACCGGCCTGCCAGTGAGAGCTATGTTCCCGGACTTGAGTTACATACCGTCACAGCTGCGGTGTTTTACCCCAGCCAGTGTTTATACCCGTTCAACTACTGGCAGGATGATGAAGGAGTAGTTGAATTGTCCGTCATCTGCTCAAGCCGGGAATCGAACCAGGTCAAGTGGATTAGTGTGTAGCAAAAAGTGAAGCAAATTCATTTAATGGTATGTGTATTGTTCAAATACTTTATAGAAACATCTTCCCCAGTAGTTAAGCTTTTAGTTGTTATATCCATTTCAGTTTTTGTTTCTTTGTTTCCATTAAAAGATTGAACTTTTTCATATCTTATTATTATGTTATCATTATCAAAACTTCAGATTTGTGACCGCTTATATTTTGCATTTTCAAAACATTAATTCTGCCGTCATCTCCTCTCAGAGTTTTCTGTGGATATATCACATCATGTTATCATATTCTCTACTGATATCGTAGCAAATATATGCTCTGCAGTTTGTATTTCGGCCAGTGCAGCTTCTCAGGTCGCCCTAATGTTGCCGGCTGCACGGTACACACCTGACGTAATGGCTTCTTTGTCTCACTACACTTCCTCCAGCGTCGTGACCCATTAGTGTTGCTTGGGTCGGAGCAGGACTCGTAATGGTGATACATTACCCCACACTAATTATATCGTCATGTGAGGAACGATTCTTATATATATATATATATATGTATATATATATATATATATATATATATATATATATATATATATATATATATATATATATATATATATATATATATATATATTTTTCTTTTTTTTTTCATACTATTCGCCATTTCCCGCGTTTGCGAGGTAGCGTTAAGAACAGAGGACTGGGCCTTAGAGGGAAAATCCTCACCTGGCCCCATTCTCTGTTCCTTCTTTTGGAAAATTAAAAAAAAATGAGAGGGGAGGATTTCCAGCCACCCGCTCCCTCCCCTTTTAGTCGCCTTCTACGACACGCAGGGAATACGTGGGAAGTATTCTTTCTCCCCTATCCCCAGGGATAATATATATATATATATATATATATATATATATATATATATATATATATATATATATATATATATATATATATATATATATATATATATATATATATATATATATATATATACATATATATATATATATACATATATATATATACATATATATATATATATATATATATATATATATATATATATATATATATATATATATATACATATATATATATATATATATATATATATATATATATATATATATATATATATATATACATATATATATATATATATATATATATATATATATATATATATATATATATATATATATATATATATATATATATATACATATATATATATATATATATTTGTCGCTGTCTCCCGCGTTTGCGAGGTAGCGCAAGTAAACAGACGAAAGAAATGGCCCAACCCACCAACATACACATGTATATACATACGTCCACACACGCAAATATACATACCTACACAGCTTTCCATGGTTTACCCCGGACGCTTCACATGCCCTGATTCAATCCACTGACAGCACGTCAACCCCGGTATACCACATCGATCCAATTCACTCTATTCCTTGCCCTCCTTTCACCCTCCTGCATGTTCAGGCCCCGATCACAAAAAATCTTTTTCACGCCATCTTTCCACCTCCAATTTGGTCTCCCACTTCTCCTCGTTCCCTCCACCTCCGACACATATATCCTCCTGGTCAATCTTTCCTCACTCATTCTCTCCATGTGCCCAAACCATTTCAAAACACCCTCTTCTGCTCTCTCAACCACGCTCTTTTTATTTCCACATATCTCTCTTACCCTTACGTTACTTACTCGATCAAACCACCTCACACCACACATTGTCCTCAAACATCTCATTTCCAGCACATCCATCCTCCTGCGCACAACTCTATCCATAGCCCACGCCTCGCAACCATACAACATTCCTGGAACCACTATTCCTTCAAACATACCCATTTTTGCTTTCCGAGATAATGTTCTCGACTTACACACATTCTTCAAGGCTCCCAGAATTTTCGCCCCCTCCCCCACCCTATGATCCACTTCCGCTTCCATGGTTCCATCCGCTGCCAGATCCACTCCCAGATATCTAAAACACTTTACTTCCTCCAGTTTTTCTCCATTCAAACTCACCTCCCAATTGACTTGACCCTCAACCCTACTGTACCTAATAACCTTGCTCTTATTCACATTTACTCTTAACTTTCTTCTTTCACACACTTTACCAAACTCAGTCACCAGCTTCTGCAGTTTCTCACATGAATCAGCCACCAGCGCTGTATCATCAGCGAACAACAACTGACTCACTTCCCAAGCTCTCTCATCCCCAACAGACTTCATACTTGCCCCTCTTTAAAAAACTCTTGCATTCACCTCCCTAACAACCCCATCTATCAACTCTCTCATATGCCTTCTCCAGATCCATAAATGCCATAGACAAATCCATTTGCTTTTCTAAGTATTTCTCACATACATTCTTCAAAGCAAACACCTGATCCACACATCCTCTCCCACTTCTGAAACCACACTGCTCTTCCCCAATCTGATGCTCTGTACATACCTTCACCCTCTGAATCAATACCCTCCTATATAATTTACCAGGAATACTTAACAAACTTATACCTCCGTAATTTGAGCACTCGCTTTCATCCCCTTTTCCTTTGTACAATGGCACTATGCAATCATTCCGCCAATCCTCAGGCACCTCACATTAGATAACCTTATCAACCAGTCAACAATACAGTCACCCCATTTTTTAATAAATTCTACTGCAATATCATCCAAACCCGCTGCCTTGCCGGCTTTCATCTTCCGCAAAGCTTTTGCTACCTCTTCTCTGTGTACCAAATCATTTTACCTAACCCTCTCACTTTGCACACCACCTAGACCAAAACACCCTATATCTGCCACTCAATCATCAAACACATTAAACATACCTTCAAAATACTCACTCTATATCCTTCTCACATCACCATTACTTGTTATCACCTCCCTATTAACCCCCTTCACTGAAGTTCCCATTTGCTCCCTTGTCTTACGCACTTTGTTTACCTCCTTCCAAAACACCTTTTTATTCTCCCTAAAATTTAATGATACTCTCTCACCGAACTCTCATTTGCCCTCTTCCTGACCTCTTGCACCTTTCTCTTGACCTCCTGCCTCTTTCTTTTATACATCTACCACTCACTTACATTATATATATATATATATATATATATATATATATATATATATATATATATATATATACATATATATATATATATATATATATATATATATATATATATATATATATATATATATATATATATATATATATATATATATATATATATATATATATATATATATATATATATATATATATATATATATATATATATATATATATATATATATATTTTTTTTTTTTGCTTTGTCGCTGTCTCCCGCGTTTGCGAGGTAGCGCAAGGAAACAGACGAAAGAAATGGCCCAACCCACCCCCATACACAAGTATATACATACGTCCACACACGCAAATATACATACCTACACAACTTTCCATGGTTTACCCCAGACGCTTCACATGCCTTGATTCAATCCACTGACAGCACGTCAACCCCGGTATACCACATCGATCCAGTTCACTCTATTCCTTGCCCTCCTTTCACCCTCCTGCATGTTCAGGCCCCGATCACACAAAATCTTTTTCACTCCATCCTTCCACCTCCAATTTGGTCTCCCTCTTCTCCTCGTTCCCTCCACCTCCGACACATATATCCTCCTGATCAATCTTTCCTCACTCATTCTCTCCATGTGCCCAAACCATTTCAAAACACCCTCCTCTGCTCTCTCAACCACACTCTTTTTATTTCCACACATCTCTCTGACCCTTACGTTACTTACTCGATCAAACCACCTCACACCACACATTGTCCTCAAACATCTCATTTCCAGCACATCCATCCTCCTGCGCACAACTCTATCCATAGCCCACGCCTCGCAACCATACAACATTCCTGGAACCACTATTCCTTCAAACATACCCATTTTTGCTTTCCGAGATAATGTACTTGACTTCCACACATTCTTCAAGGCTCCCAGAATTTTCGCCCCCTCCCCCACCCTATGATCCACTTCCGCTTCCATGGTTCCATCCGCTGCCAGATCCACTCCCAGATATCTAAAACACTTCACTTCCTCCAGTTTTTCTCCATTCAGACTCACCTCCCAATTGACTTGACCCTCAAACCTACTGTACCTAATAACCTTGCTCTTATTCACATTTACTCTTAACTTTCTTCTTCCACACACTTTACCAAACTCAGTCACCAGCTTCTGTTTCTCACATGAATCAGCCACCAGCGCTGTATCATCAGCGAACAACAACTGACTCACTTCCCAAGCTCTCTCATTCCCAACAGACTTCATACTTGCCCCTCTTTCCAAAACTCTTGCATACACCTCCCTAACAACCCCATCCATAAACAAATTAATCAACCATGGAGACATCACACACCCCTGCCGCAAACCTACATTCACTGAGAACCAATCACTTTCCTCTCTTCCTACACGTACACATGCCTTACATCCTCGATAAAAACTTTTCACTGCTTCTAACAACTTGCCTCCCACACCATATATTCTTAATACCTTCCACAGAGCATCTCTATCAACTCTATCATATGCCTTCTCCAGATCCATAAATGCTACATACAAATCCATTTGCTTTTCTAAGTATTTCTCACATACATTCTTCAAAGCAAACACCTGATCCACACATCCTCTACCACTTCTAAACCACACTGCTCTTCCCCAATCTGATGCTCTGTACATGCCTTCACCCTCTCAATCAATACCCTCCCATATAATTTACCAGGAATACTCAACAAACTTATACCTCTGTAATTTGAGCACTCACTCTTATCCCCTTTGCCTTTGTACAATGGCACTATGCACGCATTCCGCCAATCTTCAGGCACCTCACCATGAGTCATACATACATTAAATAACCTTACCAACCAGTCAACAATACAGTCACCCACTTTTTTAATAAATTCCACTGCAATACCATCCAAACCTGCTGCCTTGCCGGCTTTCATCTTCCGCAAAGCTTTTACTACCTCTTCTCTGTTTACCAAATCATTTTCCCTAACCCTCTCACTTTGCACACCGCCTCGACCAAAACACCCTATATATGCCACTCTATCATCAAACACATTCAACAAACCTTCAAAATACTCACTCCATCTCCTTCTCACATCACCACTACTTGTTATATATATATATATATATATATATATATATATATATATATATATATATATATATATATATATATATATATATATATATATATATATATATATATATTTTTTTTTTTTTTTTTTTTTTTTTTTTTTTTTGCTTTGTCGCTGTCTCCCGCATTTGCGAGGTAGCGCTAGGAAACAGACGAAAGAAATGGCCCAACCCACCCCCATACACATGTATATACATACGTCCACACACGCAAATATACATACCTACACAGCTTTCCATGGTTTACCCCAGACGCTTCACATGCCCTCATTCAATCCACTGACAGCACGTCAACCCCGGTATACCACACTGATCCAATTCACTCTATTCCTTGCCCTCCTTTCACCCTCCTGCATGTTCAGGCCCCGATCACACAAAATCTTTTTCACCCCATCTTTCCACCTCCAATTTGGTCTCCCACTTCTCCTCGTTCCCTCCAGCTCCGACACATATATCCTCTTGGTCAATCTTTCCTCACTCATTCTCTCCATGTGCCTAAACCATTTCAAAACACCCTCTTCTGCTCTCTCAACCACGCTCTTTTTATTTCCACACATCTCTCTTACCCTTACGTTACTTACTCGATCAAACCATCTCACACCACACATTGTCCTCAAACATCTCATTTCCAGCACATCCATCCTCCTGCGCACAACTCTATCCATAGCCCACGCCTCGCAACCATACAACATTCCTGGAACCACTATTCCTTCAAACATACCCATTTTTGCTTTCCGAGATAATGTTCTCGACTTCCACACATTCTTCAAGGCTCCCAGGATTTTCGCCCCCTCCCCCATCCTATGATCCGCTGCCATGGTTCCATCCGCTGCCAGATCCACTCCCAGATATCTAAAACACTTTACTTCCTCCAGTTTTGCTCCATTCAAACTTACCTCCCAATTGACCCAATTGAATCAGGACATGTGAAGCGTTTAGGGTAAACGATGGAAAGTTCTGTGGGGCCTGGATGTGGAAAGGGAGCTGTGGTTTCGGGCATTATTGCATGACAGCTGGAGACTGAGTGTGAACGGGTGGGGCCTTTGTTGTCTTTTCCTAGCGCTACCTCGCACACATGAGGGGGGAGGGGGATGGTATTCCATGTGTGGCGAGGTGGCGATGGGAATTAATAAAGGCAGACAGTGTGAATTATGTGCATGGGTATATATGTATGTGTCTGTGTGTGTATATATATGTGTACATTGAGATGTATAGGTATGTAATTTTGCGTGTGTGGACCTGTACGTATATATATGGGTATGGGGTCGGGTTGGGCCATTTCTTTCGTCTGTCTCCTTGCGCTACCTCGCAAACGCGGGAGACAGCGACAAAGCAAAATGATAATAATAATAAAATATATATATATATCCCTGGGGATAGGGGAAAAGGAATACTTCCCACGCATTCCTTACGTGTCGTAGAAGGCGACTAAAAGGGACGGGAGCGGGGGGCCAGAAGCACTCCACTCCTTGTATTTCAACTTTCTAAAAGGGGAAACAGAAGAAGGAGTCACGCGAGGAGTGCTCATCCTCCTCGAAGGCTCAGACTGGGGTGTCTAAATGTCTCTAGATGTAAACAAGATGAGAAAAAGGAGAGATAGGTAGTATGTTTGAGGAAAGGAACCTGGATGTTTCGACTCTGAGTGAAACGAAGCTCAAGGGTAAAGGGGAAGAGTGGTTTGGGAATGTCTAGGGAGTAAAGTCAGGGGTTAGTGAGAGGACAAGAGCAAGGGAGGGAGTAGCATTACTCCTGAATCAGGAGTTGTGGGAGTATATGATAGAGTGTAAGAAAGTAAATTCTAGATTGATATGGGTAAAACTGAAAGTTGATGGAGAGAGATGGGTGATCATTGGTGCATATGCACCAGGGCATGAGAAGAAAGATCATGAGAGGCAAGTGTTTTGGGAGCAGCTGAATGAGTGTGTTAGTGATTTTAATGCACAAGACCGGGTTATAGTGATGGGTGATTTGAATGCAAAGGTGAGTAAGGTGGCAGTTGAGGGAATAATTGGTATACATGGAGTGTTCAGTGTTGTAAATGGAAATGGTGAAGAGCTTGTAGATTTATGTGCTAAAAAAGGACTGGTGATTAGGAATACCTGGTTTAAAAAGAGAGATATAGATAAGTATACGTAAGTAAGTAGGAGAGATGGCCAGAGAGCGTTATTGGATTACGTGTTAATTGATAGACGCACGAAAGAAAGACTTTTGGAAGTTAATGTGCTGAGAGGTGCAACTGGAGGGATGTCTGATCATTATCTTGTGGAGGCGAAGGTGAAGATTTGTGGGGGTTTTCAGAAGAGAGAATGTTGGGGGTGAAGAGAGAGGCGAGAGTAAGTGAGCTTGGGAAGTAGATTTGTGTGAGGAAGTACCAGGAGAGACTGAGCACAGAATGGAAAAAGGTGAGAACAAAGAAGGTAAGGGGAGTGGGGGAGGAATGGGATGTATTTAGGGAAGCAGTGATTGCTTGCGCAAAAGATGCTTGTGGCATGAGAAGCGTGGGAGGTGGGTTGATTAGAAAAAGTAGTGAGTGGTGGAGTGAAGAAGTAAGATTATTAGTGAAAGAGAAGAGAGAGGCATTTGGACGATTTTTGCAGGGAAAAAATGCAAATGAGTGGGAGAGGTATAAAAGAAAGAGGCAGGAGGTCAAAACAAAGGTGCAAGAGGTCAAAAAGAGGGCAAATGAGAGTTGGGGTGAGAGAGTATCATTAAATTTTAGGGAGAATAAAAAGATGTTTTGGAAGGAGGTAAATAAAGTGCGTAAGACAAGGGAGCAAATGGGAACTTCAGTGAAGGGGGCTAATGGGGAGGTGATAACAAGTAGTGGTGATGTGAGAAGGAGATGGGGTGAGTATTTTGAAGGTTTGTTTAATGTGTTTGATGATAGAGTGGCAGATATAGTGTGTTTTGGTCGAGGTGGTGTGCAAAGTGAGAGGGTTAGGGAAAATGATTTGGTAAATAGAGAAGAGGTAGTAAAAGCTTTACGGAAGATGAAAGCCGGCAAGGCAGCAGGTTTGGATGGTATTGCAGTGGAATCTATTAAAAAAGGGGGTGACTGTATTGTTGACTGGTTGGTAAGGTTATTTAATGTATATATGATTCATGGTGAAGTGCCTGAGGATTGTCGGAATGTTTGCATAGTGCCATTGTACAAAGGCAAAGGGGATAAGAGTGAGTGCTCAAATTACAGAGGTATACGTTTCTTGAGCATTCATGGTAAATTATATGGGAGGGTATTGATTGAGAGGGTGAAGGCATGTACAGAACATCAGATTGGGGAAGAGCAGTGTGGTTTCAGAAGTGGTAGAGGATGTGTGGATCAGGTGTTTGCTTTGAAGAATGTATGTGAGAAATACTTAGAAAAACAAATGGATATGTATATAGCATTTATGGACTGGAGAAGGCATATGATAGAGGTGATAGAGATGCTCTGTGGAAGGTTTTAAGAATATATGGTGGGAGGGAAATTGTTAGAAGCAGTGAAAAGTTTTTATCGAGGATGTAAGGCATGTGTACGTGTAGGAAGAGAGGAAAGTGATTGGTTCTCAGTGAATGTAGGTTTACGGCAGGGGTGTGTGATGTCTCCGTGGTTATTTAATTTCCTTATGGATGGGGTTGTTAGGGAGGTGAATGGAAGAGTGTTGGAAAGAGGGGCAAGTATGAAGTCTGTTGTGGATGAGAGAGCTTGGGAAGTTGGTCACTTGGTCTTTGCTGATGATATTGCAGAAGCTGGTGACTGAGTTTGGTAAAGTGTGTGAAAGGAGAAAGCTGAGAGTAAATGTGAATAAGAGCAACTTTATTAGGTACAGTAGGGTTGAGAAACAAGTCAATTGCGGGGTAAGTTTGAATGGAGAAAAACTCCAGGAAGTGAAGTGTTTTAGATATCTGGGATTGTATTTGGCAGCGGATGGAATCATGGAAGCGGAAGTGAATCATAGGGTGGAGGAGGGGGCGAAAGTTCTGGGAACGTTGAAGAATGTGTGGAAGTCGAGATCATTATCTCGGATAGCAAAAATGGGTATATTTGAAGGAATAGTGGTTCCAATAATGTTATATGGTTGCGAAGCCTGGGCTATGGATAGAGTTGTGCGCAGGAGGGTGGATGTGCTGGAAATATTTGAAGGAATAGTGGTTCCAATAATGTTATATGGTTGCGAAGCCTGGGCTATGGATAGAGTTGTGCGCAGGAGGGTGGATGTACTGGAAATGAGATGTTTGAGGACAATATGTGGTGTGAGATGGTTTGATCGAGTATGTAATAATAGGGCAAGGGAGATGTTTGGTAATAAAAAGAGAGTGGTCACATGGAGAGAATGAGTGAGGAAAGATTGACCAAGAGGATATATTGTGTCAGTGGTGGGGGGAACGAAAAGTGGGAGATCAAGTTGGGGGTGGAAAGATGGAGCGAAAAAGATTTTGAGTGATCGGGGCCTGAAGATGCAGGAGGCTGAAAGGCGTGCAAGGAATAGAGTGAATTAGAACGATATGGTATACCGGGGTCGAAGTGCTGTTAATGAATTGAAGCAGGGCATGTGAAGCGTCTGGGTAAACTATGGAAAGTGCTGTAGGGGCATGGATGTGGAAAGGGAGCTGTGGTTTCGGTGCATTATTACATGACAGCTAGAGACTGAATGTGAACGAAAGTGGCCTTTGTTTTCTTTTCCTAGCGCTACCTCGCGCATTTTTTGGGGGAGGGGGTTGTTATTTCATGTGTGGCGGGGTGGCGATGGGAATGAATAAGGGCAGACAGTATGAAGTATGTATATGTGTATGTATGTATATGTCTGTGTGTATATATATGTATACGTTGAGATGTATAGGTATGCATAGTTTGCGTGTGTGGACGTGTATGTATATACATGTATATGTGGGTGGGTTGGGCCATTTCTTTCGTCTGTTTCTTTGCGCTACCTCGCTAACGCGGGAGACAACGACAAAGCAAAATAAATATATATATATATATATATATTTTTTAATATATATATATATATATATATATATATATATATATATATATATATATATATATATATATATATATATATATATATATATATATATATATATATATATATATATATATATATATATATATATATATATATATATATGTTTAAAGACTTTAGGAAACTGACACAGGAATATGATCAGACATTTGTCACTGAGCATCATTAAATACCACTACCTCTGCTGCTGCTGCGTTCATCTGTGTAAGTCGACATCTGCCACAGATCTGGTAACATCTCCCGCATTTTCCCTGTCCTCAGTGTCCTAAGGTTTAGTCCTTCCTATAGACTCTATCGTCGCAGTACAACAACAATACATTGTACGAAAAAAGTTTTTGTGAGCCGGGATTCCATCCTGACTATGGCTGTCACTCTCCTACATCGGTGAAATGAGATCATGACGGTTCTTAGGCAGTTACTGAGACTACGTAAAATGTAGGCAGACGTGTCTGATGATTCCTATTGATTTCTAAGCTATTTGTTCCTCCAGTGCTTGCCTTCCGATGTGATGAATCATGTTAGTCAGGGAACATAAGGAAGGACTGCTTTACCAATTGTGTTCCTTTACCACTATTTGTGGTATCATTATACTTTTTAATTTTCTCTGATGTAGTCATTTTTTCCGTCAGTCCATCCTAGAATCATCGTAAAATCCAACTCCAGAATCCGTCTTGCTCTTTCCATGAGTAGAACAAGACGGATTGCAGAGTAGGACTTTGCGATGATTCTATGATGGGCTAACAGAGAAATAAATACAACACAGAAAACTAAAAAGAAATATAATGTATCACAAATGTAGTCATTAAATTCCAGAAAGAATAAATGCTGCAAAATTCTTCCCTTGACTGTAATCACTGTAGTTCATACGAATATTCATGACGGCTGTACCCAGACTCAGCGTTCTCAGGAGTGTAGCCCGCGAGCCAGATGGAGCCCGCATGAGCCCCTCATGCGGCCCGAGGCCATGTAACGCATTGGATCCTTCTACGTTTGGCACAGTTATAGAGATCTCGTTGAACAGTGATTGTCTTATACTTTAGATAATGATTAATTGTAACTTACGGGAACTGGGGTGAGGTGTCTGGACCTCCTTTGATATATCATTCAACCTAAACTGGTACATACTATCATATCTACTAAGAGGCACGAGAAAGCACACAAAATTAATTTTCAAAATAACCTCAATCTGCGGATCGCCATCAAGGGCCGCCCTTTAGAGCTGGCTCTACCTTTCAGTGACTTGGGAAACCTCTGGCGTAAGCCCAGGCTCCAAGGTGTGTCAGTCTCCAAGAGTTTCCATCCTTGCAATATCACTGGTATGAATCATAGATAGCAGGTGCAGCAGGGCGGTAATAGCACTACAGCTCATACGTCAGTGATGATGGTTGTGTTGGCACATATGTGGTATTGGCGCTGTAAAACCCCCAAACTGCAGATGCATTAATAAAAAATAATAGTTCAGAAGCTCAGATAGTAATGGATGTCTTGGTACAGTAGCTGATGGTGCTGCTGCAGTTCACACAGAGTAATGCATGTGCTAATGGAAGAGTGGTAATGTTGCTGCAGCTTATGAATTACTAGTAGGTGTATTGATGAAGGAGCACATGATGATGTTGCAACACACGTGAACAGCTGGTGAATTAGTGAAGAAGTAGCAATTATAAAACACTTACCAGCTTACCTGTTGTGTTGGTAATGAAACGCTATGGTGGTGTAGCTGACGTAGCAGTAACAGGTGATAGAACAGAGCTGTCAGTGGTGTCGCTATTCACACATTAGTAGAGTGTGTTAGTCTAGATGCTGTTCCAAAAATGGGATTACAAAGTATGGTCGCGTGAACAGATTACACAGAAGTATACCACGACGAACTTTGTCGTTCATCTTGAGTAAAAAGCATAATTGTATTTAAGCAAATGATTTAAGGTGATACAAAAAATGATTATGATAGAGAAAAATACGTTTACAAGACGAGCCAAGGGATCAGCACAACGTAAATCATTACTTCTGCATTCTTTAGAGTTTTTATTGTGACAGTCCATCTTCCACCTGACATAAAGCTTCTCCTGTGTAACATGTTCTCTTGCTTTTTAAGCAGCTTGACTGGTTTACATCTTGGCTTCGCTGTAATTTCCCTTTCATGAGACCAAAACACAGGAGAACAATTTGGTAACATTTTATATTTGTGCTGTAATCGATCGGTCTGACCTCTTTTTGTAAATTCTATCACACTTCAGGAATGTGCAAAGTTCACATAAGGCATTTTGATCTGCTTTGTTGCATTCCAGGGTTCAGTGGTATATTGAAGAATAGTGTCATATATTTCTTTTGCGTTTGACAAATATGCTTTCTCTCTCATCTTAATGATAGTTCTAAATATAGTCTGTTTACCAACACCTGAGTTATACTGAACTGTACGTGCCGAAAGAATTCCTATGAAAACAATTTGATTTTGTTCTATAAGAAAGAATAATGATATGCAAACAAATGATTTCTTTATTTGTTTGACTTTTCTTCCAGTATGTATAAGCTATATCATGTTTACATATGAAGGGAATTCACTAATGTACTGAAACGAAGAGAAAATAATAGCTCCTTAAACGAACGACCGGGTTAGTAGTGTTGCGACAGTAGCCTTTAGACCTGGCATTTACAATGAAACATAAGAGAACCATTCACACAACACTATTAATCACTCAGTAACCCCCGTATTAACTACTCCACAGGTCTTTGTCAACGGGAGTTTGACTCGAGTTAGATATTCTAAAGCTATTGAAATGTTCAATCGACTTCACTGAGCAAGCATTACCTTTTCGGCACCGGTATCTAGATCTACGCAAGCGTCAGCGTCGGACCTTTGTTAGAAACTAGGACAGCAATGTTTTTTGTTCATGGAGCCAATTACTTATTCCGTCAATTGACATACTAGTCTGTTACCAGTTGATGTAGCAGACGTCAATGAAACACTGCTTACAAGGGTATCCACGTTCCAAGGTCCTTTACTTCGCATGAGTCCTTCGTAAGAGAGACAAATGTTCTATGAAGTAATCATTGCGAGGATGATCTCCAGGGATCTGCGGCCTATGGTCCTGATATTGAAGGATGAGTGCCATCCTGCAGTTGCATGGCTGGCTAACTGTTACTTCAAAAGTACTTTTGGTGCTGATGTAAATGATTTACATGTTAAGCATGAATGGCATATCTTGTCTCGCACAGTGTATTTTCCAGTGTCACATATGTGCACAGCGTACATTTTGCTTCAGTGGCTGATAACATGGCTGCCGGACTTATCCCTGCCATGTTACTTTTATACTCAGTACAGTAACACAGGACAGACTCTTCAACCATCATTGCAATAGCTGTCCAAAGAGCATGATACGTGATATCAATAATCCACAACCTGATGAACGTTAGTCCAGCACCGGGGTAAATGAGAAAGAACTCTACCTCCTTATTCCATGCGTGTCTTAAATGGCGACTAAAGCGGGGGAAGCGGTGGGACTAAACGCATCCCTCTTTGTACTTCATTTTCTACAAGAGAAGCGGAAGCAGCAGCCAAACATGAAATGCTCTTCCTTCTCGAAGGCTCAGGCTGGGGTGACCAAATATGTGTGGATGTAACCAAGATTAGAATAGAGGAGAGATAAGTGATAAGTTTGAGGAAAGAAACCTGGATGTTCTGGGTCTAAGTGAAACAAAGCTTGAGGATAATGAGGCAAAATGGTTTGAAAACGTCTTAGGAGTAAAGCCAGCGGGTGATGAGAGGACAAGAGCTAAGCAAGAGTTGTGGGAGTGTCTGAAAGAGTGTAAGGAAGAGGCCTCTAAACTGTTGTAAGTAAAAATGAAGAGAAATGATGAAAGATGGGCGGGTAATAGTGCTTATATACCCGGCCATGAGAAGAAAGACCATGAGAGGCAAGCGTTTGGGAACAGCTGAGTGAGTGTGTCAACAGTATTGATGTAAGAGAACGGGTATCAATAATTGATTTGAATGTGACGGTGAACAATTTGGCGGTTGAGGGTACGATTGAGGGCATGGGATACTCAGTATTATGAAACGAAATGGTGAACAGTTTGTGGAGTTGTGTGCTGAAAAAGGACTGATAATTGGAAATAACTGTTTCAATGAGAGGGACTTCTGATTGGGAATACCTGTTATAAAAAGAGGGACGTACACAAGTATATTTATGTGAGTAGGAGAGATGGTCAAAGGGCATTATTAGATTACATACTGATTGATAGGTACGTAAAAGAGTGATTTTTGGATGCAGTTGGTTCTAAGGGGGACAGCTGATAGGATGTTTGATCACTAACTTGCGGAGGCGAGGGTGAAGATTTTTGGAGATTTTCGGAAAAGAGGAAACCATGTTGGTAAGTGAACTTAGAAAAGACTTATGAAAAGAAATGCCAGGAGAGACAGGGTATAAAGTAGCAAAACGTGAGAGTAAATGAAGTGAGGGGAGTGGGTGAGGAATGGGAGACATTTAGGGAAGCAATGATGGCATGTGGCATGTGAGAGGTAGGTGGTGAGCAGATTAGAAGGGTTGTGAGTGGTAGGATGAAGAAGTAGAGTTACTAATGAAATAAAAAAAGAGGGGCGTATGCGTATAGTTTCAGGTAAGGAGTGCATATGATTGGGGGTTATATAAGAAAAAGCGGTGGAGGTTCAAGACTATAGTTGAAAATGAGGGCAAATGAGAGTTAGGGTGAGCGAGCATCGGCAGACTTTAGAGAGAATAAGATGTTTTGGAAGGAGGTTGATAATGAGAGACAAACAAGAGAACAAATAGGAACATCGGTGTAGGAGGAAAAAGGGGAAGTCATAACAGGTAGTGATAAAGTGAGTATGAGATGGAATTCTGAAGAATTGTTGAATATTAGTTGATACGGTGGCAGATATACGGTGTTTTGTCGGTGTGGTATGCACCTAGGCATGAGAAGAAAGATCATGAGAGGCAAGTGTTTTGGGAGCAGCTGAATGAGTGTGTTAGTGGTTTTGATGCACAAGACCGGGTTATAGTGATGGGTGATTTGAATGCAATGGTGAGTAATGTGGCAGTTGAGGGAATAATTGGTATACATGGGGTGTTCAGTGTTGTAAATGGAAATGGTGAAGAGCTTGTAGATTTATGTGCTGAAAAAGGACTGGTGATTGGGAATACCTGGTTTAAAAAGCGAGGTATACATAAGTATACGTATGTAAGTAGGAGAGATGGCCAGAGAGCGTTATTGGATTACGTGTTAATTGATCGGAGCACGAAAGAGAGACTTTTGGATGTTAATGTGCTGAGAAGTGAAACTGGAGGGATGTCGGATCATTATCTTGTGGAGGCAAAGGTGAAGATTTGTCGGGGTTTTCAGAAAAGAAGAGAGAATGTTGGGGTGAAGAGGGTGGTGAGAGTAAGTGGGCGTGGGAAGGAGACTTGTGTGAGAAAGTACCAGGAGAGACTGATTACAGAATGGAAAAAGGTGAGAACAAAGGAGGTAAGGGGAGTGGGGGAGGAATGGGGTATATTTAGGGAAGCATTGATGGCTTGAGCAAAAGATGCTTGTGGCATGAGAAGCGTGGAAGGTGGGTTGATTAGAAAGGGTAGTGAGTGGTGGGATGAAGTAAGATCATTAGTGAAAGAGAAGAGAGAGGCATTTGGGCGATTTTTGCAGGGAGAAAATGTAGATGAGTGGGAGATGTATAAAAGAAAGAGACCGGAGGTCAAGAGAAAGGTGCAAGAGGTGAGAAAGAGGGCAAATGAGAGTTGGGGTGAGAGAGTATCATTAAATTTTAGGGAAAATAAAATGAAGTTTTGGAAGGAGGTAAATACAGTGCGTAAGACAAGGGAGCAAATGGGAACTTCAGTGAAGGGCGCTAATGGGGAGGTGATAACAAGTAGTGGTGATGTGAGAAGGAGATGTGGTGAGTATTTTGAAGGTTTGTTGAATGTGTTTGATGATAGAGTGGCAGATATACAATGTTTTGGTCGAGGTGGTGTGCAAAGTGAGAGGGTTAGGGAAAATAATTTGGTAAACAGAGAAGAGGTAGTAAAAGCTTTGCGGAAGATGAAAGTCGGCAAGGCAGCAGGTTTGAATGGTATTGCAGTGGAATGTATTAAAAAAGGGGGTGACTGTATTGTAGACTAGTTGGAAAGGTTATTTAATGTATGTATGTCTCATGGTGAGGTGCCTGAGGATTGGCGGAATGCGTGCATAGTGCCATTGTACAAAGGCAAAGGGGGTAAGAGTGAGTGCTCAAACTAGAGAGGTATAAGTTTGTTGAGTATTCCTGGGAAATTATATGGGAGGGTATTGATTGAGAGGGTGAAAGCATGCACAGAGCATCAGATTGGGGAAGAGCAGTGTGGTTTCAGAAATGGTATAGGATGCGTGGATCAGGTGTTTCCTTTGAAGAATGTATGTGAGAAATACTTAGAAAAGCAAATGGATTTGTATGTAGCATTTATGGATCTGTAGAAGGCATATGATGGAGTTAATAGAGATGCTCTATGGAAGGTATTAAGAATATATGTTGTGGGAGGCAAGTTGTTAGAAGCAGTGAAAAGTTTTTATCGAGGATGTAAGGCATGTGTACGTGTAGGAAGAGAGGAAAGTGATTGGTTCTCAGTAAATGTAGGTTTGCGGTAGGGGTGTGTGATGTCTCCATGGTTGTTTAATTTGTTAATGGAGGGAGTTGTTATGGAGGTGAATGCAAGAGTTTTGGAAAGACGGGCAAGTATGCAGTCTGTTGTGGATGAGAGAGTTTGAGAAGTGAGTCAGTTGTTGTTCGCTGATGATACAGCGCTGGTGGCTGATTCATGTGAAAAACTGCAGAAGCTGGTGACTGAGTTTGGTAAAGTGTGTGAAATAAGAAAGCTGAGAGTAAATTTGAATAAGAGCAAGGTTATTAGGTACAGTAGGGTTGAGGGTCAAGTCAATTGGGAGGTAAGTTTGAATGGAGAAAAACTGGAGGAAGTAAAGTGTTTTAGATATCTGGGAGTGGATCTTGCAGCGGATGGAACCATGGAAGCGGAAGTGGATCATAGGGTGGGGGACGGGGGCGAAAATTCTGCGAGCCTTGAAGAATGTTTGGAAGTCGAGAACATTATCTCGGAAAGCCAAAATGTTTATGTTTGAAGGAATAGTGGTTCCAACAATGTTGTATGGTTGCGAGGCGTGGGCTATGGATAGAGTTGTGTGCAGGAGGGAGGATGTGCTGGAAATGAGATGTCTGATGACAATATGTGTTGTGAGGTGGTTTGATCGAGTAAGTAATGAAAGGGTAAGAAAGATGTGTGGTAATAAAAAGAGTGTGGTGGAGGGAGCAGAAGAGGGTGTTTTTTAATGGTTTGATCTCATGGAGAGAATGAGTGAGGAAAGATTGACAAAGAGGATATATGTGTCGGAGGTGGAGGGAACGAGTTGAAGAGGAAGTCCAAATTGGAGGTGGAAAGAAGGAGTGAAAAACGTTTTGAGTGATCGTGGCTTGAACATACAGGAAGGTGAAAGGCGGGCAAGGAATAGAGTGAATTGAAACGATGTCATATACCGGGGTCGACGTGCTGTCAATGGATATAACCAAGGCATGTGAAGCGTCTGCGGTAAACCATGGAAAGTTGTGTGGGGCCTGGATGTGGAAAGGGAGCTGTGGTTTCGGTGTATTATTACATGACAGCTAGAGACTGAGTATGAACGAATGGGCCTTTGTTGTCTTTTCCTAGCGCTACCTCGCACACATGAGGGGGAAGGGGTTGTTATTCCATGTGTGGCTGGGTGGGGATAGGAATAAATAAAGGGAGACAGTATGAATTATGTACATGTGCATATATGTATATGTCTGTGTGTGTGTTTATATATATATATATATATATATATATATATATATATATATATATATATATATATATATATATATATATATATATATATATATATATATATATATATATATATATTTATATATATATATATATTTATATATTTATATATATATATATATATATATATATATATATATATATATATATATATATATATATATATATATATATATATATATATATATATATATATATATATATATATATATATATATATATATATATATATATATATATATATATATATATATATATATATATATATATATATATATATATATATATATATATATATATACCCACACACGCAAATATACATACCTACACAGCTTTCCATGGTTTACCCCAGAAGCTTCACATGCCCTGATTCAATCCACTGACAACACGTCAACCCCGGTATACCACATCGATCCAATTCACTCTATTCCTTGCCTTCCTTTCACCCTCCTGCATGTTCAGGCCCCGATCACACAAAATCTTTTTCACTCCATCCTTCCACCTCCAATTTGGTCTCCCACTTCTCCTCGTTCCCTCCACCTCCGACACATATATCCTCTTGGTCAATCTTTCCTCACTCATTCTCTCCATGTGCCCAACCATTTCAAAACACCCTCTTCTGCTCTCTCAAGCACGCTCTTTTTATTTCCACACATCTCTCTTACCCTTACTTTACTTACTCGATCAAACCACATCACACCACACATTGTCCTCAAACATCTCATTTCCAGCACATCCATTCTCCTGCGCACAACTCTATCCATAGCCCAAGCCTCGCAACCATACAACATTGTTGGAACCACTATTCCTTCAAACATACCCATTTTTGATTTCCGAGATAATGTTCTCGACTTCCACACATTCTTCAAGGCTCCCAGGATTTTCGCCCCCTCCCCCACCCTATGATCCACTTCCGCATCCATGGTTCCATCCGCTGCCAGATCCACTCCCAGATATCTAAAACACTTTACTTCCTCCAGTTTTTCTCCATTCAAACTTACCTCCGAATTGACTTGACCCTCAACCCTACTGTACCTAATAACCTTGCTCTTATTCACATTTACTCTTAACTTTCTTCTTTCACACACTTTACCAAACTCAGTCACCAGCTTCTGCAGTTTCTCACATGAACCAGCCACCAGCGCTGTATCATCAGCGAACAACAACTGACTCGCTTCCCAAGCTCTCTCATCCCCAACAGACTTCATACTTGTCTCTCTTTCCAAAACTCTTGCATTTACGTCCCAAACAACCCCATCCACAAACAAATTAAACAACCATGGAGACATCACACACCCCTGCCGCAAACCTACATTCACTGAGAACCAATCACTTTCCTCTCTTCCTACACGTACACATGCCTTACATCCTCGATAAAAACTTTTCACTGCTTCTAACAACTTGCCTCCCACACCATATATTCTTAATACCTTCCACAGAGCATCTCTATCAACTCTATCATATGCCTTCTCCAGATCCATAAATGCTACATACAAATCCATTTGCTTTTCTAAGTATTTCTCACATACATTCTTCAAAGCAAACACCTGATCCACACATCCTCTACCACTTCTGAAACCACACTGCTCTTCTTCAATCTGATGCTCTGTACATGCCTTCACCCTCTCAATCAATACCCTCCCATATAATTTACCAGGAATACTCAACAAACTTATACCTCTGTAATTTGAGCACTCACTCTTATCCCCTTTGTCTTTGTACAATGGCACTATGCACGCATTCCGCCAATCCTCAGGCACCTCACCATGAGTCATACATACATTAAATAACCATACCAACCAGTCAATGATACAGTCACCCCCGTTTTTAATAAATCCACTGCAATACCATCCAAACCTGCTGCCTTGCCGGCTTTCATCTTCCGCAAAGCTTTTACTACCTCTCCTCTGTTTACCAAATCATTCTCCCTAACCCTCTCACTTTGCACACCACATCGACCAAAACACCCTATATCTGCCACTCTATCCTCAAACACATTCAACAAACCTTCAAAATACTCACTCCATCTCCTTCTCACATCACCACTACTTGTTATCACCTCCCCATTTGCGCACTTCACTGAAGTTCCCATTTGCTCCCTTGTCTTACGCACTTTATTTACCTCCTTCCAGAACATCTTTTTATTCTCCCTAAAGTTTTATGATACTCTCTCACCCCAACTCTCATTTGCCCTCTTTTTCGCCACGTGCACCTTTCTCTTGACCTCCTGCCTCTTTCTCTTATACATCTCCCAGTCATTTGCATGATTTCCCTGTAAAAATCGTCCAAATGGCTCTCACTTTTCTTTCACTAATAATCTTACTTCTTCATCCCACCACTCACTACCCTTTCTAATCTGCCCACCTCCCACGCTTTTAATGCCAGAAGCATCTTTTGCACAAGCTATCACTGATTCCCTAAACACATTCCATTCTTCCCCCTCTCCCCTTACGTTCTTTGCTCTAGCCTTTTTTCATTCGTTACTCAGTGTCTCCTGGCACTTCCCCACACAAGTCTCCTTCCCAAGCTCACTTACTCTCACCACTCTCTTCACCACAACATTCTCTCTTTTTTTCTGAAAACCTCTACAAATCTTCAACTTAGCGTAAACAAGATAATAATCAGACATCCCTCCAGTTGCACCTCTCAGCACATTAGCATCCAAAAGTCTGTCTTTTTCGCGCCTATCAATTAGCACTTAATCCAATAACTCTCTCTGGCCATCTCTCCTACTTACATACGTATACTTATGTATAACTCTCTTTTTAAGCCAGGTATTCCCAATTACCAGTCCTTTTTCAGCACAAAAATCTACAAGCTCTTCACCATTTCCATTTACAACACTGAACACCTCATGTACACCAAGTGTTCCCTCAACGGCCACATTACTCGTCTTTGCATTGAAATCACCCATCACTATAACCCGGCCTCGTGCATCAAAAGTACTAACACACTCATCCAACTGCTCCCAGAACACTTGCCTCTTATGGTTTTTCTTCTCATGCCCAGGTGCATATGCACCAATAATCATCCATCTCTCTCCATCCACTTTCAGTTTTACCTATATCAATCTAGAGTTTACTTTCTTACACTCTATCACATACTCCCACTATTCCTGTTGCGGAGTAGTGCTATTACTTCCCTTGTTCTTGTCCTCTCAGTAACCCCTGACTTTACTCCCAAGACCCTTTACCCTTGAACTTCGTTTCACTCAGAGCCAAAACATCCAGGTTCCTTTTCTCAAACATACTACGTGTCTCTCCTTTTTTCTCATCTTGGTTACATCCACACACATTTAGACACCCCAATCTGAGCCTTCGAGGAGGATGAGCACTCCCCGCGTTACTCCTTCTTCTGTTTCCCCATTTAGAAAGTTAAAATACAAGGAGGGGAGGGTTTCTAGGCCCCCGGTATCGTCCTCTTTAGTCGCCTTCTATGACACGTGAGGAATGCGTGGGAAGTATTCTTTGTCCCCTATCCCCATGGATATATATATGTGTATATGTACATATTGATACTTGCTCGCCTTCATCCATTCCTGGCGCTTCGCCGTTTCACAGGAAACTATATTGCTACCCACTGCTTTAGCGAGGTAGTGGCAGGAAAACAAAACAAAAAATAGGCCACATACGTTTACAATCAGTCTCCGAAACGACAGCTCTCTATTGACATCCAGGCCCCGCAAACCTTACCATGATTTACCTCAGACGTTTTACATATCCTGGTTCAGTCCATTGACTGCACGTCAATCCCGTTATACCATATCTTTATAATGCACTTTAAACAATGCATGCATATCACCCTCCTGTATTTTCTGGTCTCGATCGCTCAAAATGTTTTTCGCTCCATCCTTCCACCTCCAATTTGGTCTCCCACTTCTCCTTGTTCCCTCCACCTCTGACACATATATCCTGTTTGTCAATCTTTCCTCACTCATTCTCTCCATGTGTCCGAACCATTCAACACGCCCTCTACTGCTCTCTTAACCACATTCAATTTGTTTCTATACATCTCTATAACCGTTTCATTACTTACTCGGTCAAACCACCTCACACCACATACTGTCCTCAGACATTTCATATCCAACACATCCACTCTCATTAGTATAACCCTTTCTATAGCATATGCCTCGCAACCATATAATCTTGTTGAAACTATCCCTTCAAACTTATCCATTTTTGCCTTTCGAAATAACGTCCTCTCCTTCCACACATTCTTCATCGTTTGCAGAACCATCGCCCTTTCCCGCACCATCTGACTCACTTCCGTTTCCATGGTTCCATTCGCTACTCATTGCATGCCCAGATATCTAAAACCCTTTAATTCATCCAATTTAACTCCATTCAAACTTACATCCAAACAAACTTGTCCCTCAACCTTGATGAATCTAATAACCTTGCTCATATTCACATTTACTCACAACTTTCTCTTTTTGCACACTCTAACAAAGTCTGTCACCATTTCATGCACTTTCTCATTTGAATCAGCCACAGGAGCTGCATCATCGGCGAACAGCAACTGACTCACTTCCCAGGCCCTCTCATCCCCAACAGATTGCATACACGCCCCTCTCTCTAAATCTCTTCCATTTACCTCCCTAACCACCTCATTCATAAACAAATTAAAGAACATCACACACTACTGCCGCAGACCAACCTTCACTGGGAAGAAATCACTGTACTCTCTTCCTACTCGTACACATGCCTTACATCCTGGATAGAAACTTTTCATTGCTTCTGGCAGCTTACCTCCCACACCATATACTCTTAATACCTTCCACAAGGCATCTTCATCAACCCTATCAAATGCCTTTCCCAGATTCATCAATGCTACATAGAAATCTATCTGTTTTTCTAAATTTTCTCACCCACATTCTTGGAAGCGAACACCTGATCCACACATATTTTCCTACTTCTGAAACCACACTGCTCTTCCCCAATCTGATGCTCTGTACATGCTTTAACCCTCCCAGTCAATACCCTCCCGTACAATTTCCTAGGAATACTCAACAAACTTATGCCTCTGCAGTCTGAACACACCTTTATTCATTTTGCCTTTATACAATGGCACTATGAATGCATTCCGCCAGTCCTCAGTTACTTCACCATGATTCATACATACACTGAATATCCTTACCAGCCACTCAACAGTACAGTCACCCTCATTCTTAATAGATTCAACTGTAATACCATCCAAACCCGCTGCCTTGCCGGATTTCATCTTCCGCAAAGCTTTCCGTACCTCTTCTCACTGACCCTCTGACTTCTCACACCACCCTGACCACCCTACATATGCCACTCTATCATCAAATACATTGAGCAAACCTTCAAAATGCTCACTTCATCTTCTGACTTCATCACTACTTGTTATCACTTCCACCCTTGCCCTCTTCACCGATGTTCCCATTTGTTCTCTTGCCTTACGCACGATATCTATCTTCTTCCAAAACATCTTTTTATCCTACCTAAATTTTAATGATTTTATTTCCCTCCACATCTCATTTACTATCTTTTTCAACCCTTGCACCTTCCTCTTGGCCTCCTGCCGCTTTCTTCTATACATCTCCCAGTCATTTGCTCTCCTTCCTTGTAAGTATAGTCCAAACGCTTCTCTTTTCTGTTTCACTAAACAACTTTACTTCTTCATCCCAGCATTCACTACCCTTTCTAATAAGCCCTTCTCCCACCTTTCTCATACCACATGCATTTTTTGCGCAAGCCATCACTGCTTCCCTAAATTCATCCCATTCCTCACCCGCTCCCCTTACATAATTTGCTCTCCCCATTTGCCATCCTATACTCAATCTATCCTGGTACTTCCTCACACAAGGCACCTTTCCAAGCTCACTTATTCTCACCACTCTCTTCTCAACATTTCTTCTTCTTTTTTGAAAATCTCAACAAATCTACACCAGCAGATTAACATCCAAATGTCTCTCTTTTAAACACCTATCAATCATCACGTAATCTAAAAATGCTCTTTAACCATCTCTTCCACTCACTCATGTATACTTATTTATATTTCTGTTTCTAAACCATATTTCTGGCAGACAAATACACAAACTCTTGACTATTTCCATTCACAACACTAAATACCCTATATACACCAATTATTCCCTCAACTGTTACATTACTGACCTTCGCATTCAAATCACCCATCACTAACACCCGGTCCTGTGTACCAAAGCTGCTGACACACTCACTTAGCTACTCCCAAAACATTTGCCTCTAATGATCTATATTCTAATGACCAGGTGCATATGCACCAATAATATATTCATCCACCTCTTTCCATCCACTTTCAGTTTTACCCACATCATTCTAGGATTTAATTTCTTAAACTCGATCACACAATTCCACAACTCTTCTTCAAGAGTAGTACCACACCTTCCTTAGCTCTTGTCCTCTCACCAACCCATCACTTTCCTTCCAAGACTTTTCCAATATATGTATTACGTTATTCATCTTCAGCATTGTAAGGTGTCAAATTAATCTTATCCTCAGTACAGGAACACAGGGAGAGATTTTCCAACCATCATTGGGCTTGTGTCGAAAGAACAGGATACGTGATATACATAATCCACCTCCTGATAGATCTTAGTTTGCTGGGAAATATTGCGTATGGTCTGGAATGTCGTATACTACAATTACGGTCTTATTTTAAAATGTAAATTCTTGACGTGTAATCACATATTTTCTTATTTTCTGGCATCTTAATTGTGGTGCGTGAAACTGATAATTACTCTCATAGTCTACTTTTGATGTAACTATAAATGCATGAAACCTCCATGTTATCAGACCTATACGACTATAATTAGAATATAATCTGAGCTTGTGTTAAAGCATTGCGTATCTTTTACGGACACTATGCTTTAGGAAAAGGCCTCACGATAAGGATTCAGGCACCACGATCATAGTTAAACCTAAGGAATCTACCAATTCAGGGGCACAGCCAGAGGTTTCTGGCGTGGGATTACATCAACTGTGATTGCAGTTAGGTTTCTCCTTTCCCCCTGAGGCGGATACAAGGTTTCCCAATATGAGAATGTTACGTCTTTCAAACAGAACATGATATCAGCTCGTAACAAAAGTCCATACCAAACTCATATTCAAGCTATCTTTACAGTTCACAGTTTCATAGATTCCCGGCTGACTAAAAGTATAGTTCGTGATGAATGCCAACTCTTTTTCAAATAACTCCAAGAAATACCAGACAAACAAAAGTACAATTACTCTCACATGCAGACTGAAAGCAATGTATAACTTCATTACGTGTCAGAGATGGCGTGATGCACCAACAAATGGTGTAGGGTCCCACAGAGGTAAGAACGAAGCCCACGGCTGATTAGGTAGATGAATACAACTGAATATAACCAAATTCAAACAGCAACAGACCATTGGGTCGAAGGCGAAAGAGATCAGAAAGTCATTGATTAATGTGGTAGGAGTAGGAAGACGTGAAGATTTATCAGAGAAGATATATAAGCATTTTGTATAGCGAAGGAGGTGCAAATAACGTTAGTTGTGGATTTGAAACAAAATATTTGAGTATACAGGATGCTTTCAGAGTTCCAGGTAGATGAGACTCTGCGCTGTGTGAAAGAGAAAACTGTTCTGTGCAGTGATGAAATACACAATACGTTCATAAGAGATTATGAAAAAGTATAACGAAGATCTTGTCTTCTAACTTGTTTTTTAACTTTCATACATGTTCGCATGCTCGCATATTTCATGATCCTTCACTATGACTGCAAATTCAGTCATTGTCCTTGGGTCTCCAGCTGTAAATTGCAACATCCAGTCAAGAAAAGCCAGAGCCCACCAGACACAAATAATGTGCGGTGCTAACATGACCATGTCAGAGTTTCTCCACTGTGTTAATATTCCAAGGAATATCTATGCCTCGTAGGTACTCAGCAGAAGCACTGTTCTCAGACACAGACAGCCTGACAGACTAAGTCGCCAGACACTGGAGGTATGAGGGTTGTGGGTGAGATGAGGCTTACCAATCTCACCTCCCTATCATGAGCAGTATACAAGTAACGGTGTGGGTCGTGGTGCGTTACCTGGTCTGACACTTGTGGTTTCATTGTTTCAGACATGTAATCTAACACACACTGGTTATGTAACATCACGAGTAATGTCACGTCACAAGTAATAAAACATTAACAATAATCCAGCGTCACTAGTATTGTAAAATCACTAGTGATGAAACGTCAACATTAACGTTATTAGTATTGTAACATCAACACTAATAAAACAACACTAGTTATGTAATATCACTAGTAAGATAATATCACAAGTAATGAAACACACCATTAGTGTAACGTCACTAACATAATACAACCGGTATTGTAACTTTACATTTAGTACATAATCACCAGCATCATAACGTTAACACTAATGTAACGTCACAAAAAATGTAACATTACCAGCTTCGTAACATTACCACTAATGTTACGCCACAGATAATATAGAATTACCAGCATTATCATGGCATCCGTAATGTACCATCACAACTCATTATTATAACAAACGCTGCCGAAAGTTCTAGTGAAAACCGTTAACGGTATGCCAACGGCATTCATCGACCCGAAACTGAAGAGAACAATAAACTTTCAAAAATCTCATAATGCTTAAAATCTTACACTTTAATGTGCTCAGCTACTACAGTAACCGTCATCTGATTGCCACTCTCCTTGAAGAGAAAAGACTCTATGTTGTGATACTTAACAGCACATGTATCACCAACGGGTATAAAATTAGACCTGACAGTCTCCAGACGGTAGACACGAGGGAGTCGCCATTCTTACACGCAACACAACCGAACATAACTACCTCACCACTTCATGGCATTTCGAACATTTTCTCGCAGTAAAGATAAACAATACACGGCACCATTACCTTCTGCACCACATATTCTCGACCTAACGCGAGCCTTCCACTCCATGTTCCTTACTTAATATTCAATCACACTCATATCCCAGTCTACCCTCTAGCTGACCTCAACACTCAACACAGAACCTTCCACCACAACAGAAACAATCTTCATGGTGATGACCTAATCGCTTTATACTCCTTCAAACGTCTCAACCTCCTAGGACCTCAGTACCACACCGTCTTCACTGGCCCAGGAGGAAAAGGCAGACCTGACCTTGTCTTCTCCAACAGGGCGAGTAATTACCTTCATTACTTTTTGTCTCCGGGACCTCTGTGCGGATCCGACCACATCCCTCTCTTTCTTCACCTCTCATCTAACCCTATCCTCATCTTTCACCCTCACACTATCACTACAACAATGCACACTGGTACAGCTTCAAAGACACTCTTTCCAATAGCATTTACGCCACAAACTATGAAAATCACCCAGTAACGTTAATAGATACAGAACTAGAACACGCAGCTGACGCATCCATACGAAAATCCTTATTTACCACAAGATACACCTTCCCATCTACCAAAACAAAAAGACTCCTCTCGTGCTACCGTCGACGGTTTGATCATAACAGACATCGGTTGAACATAGTACGTTGGGACCTCACCTCTCTACGCAACCACACACTCAACAGCCTCAAA
This sequence comes from Panulirus ornatus, assembly GCF_036320965.1. Lineage (NCBI taxonomy): Eukaryota > Metazoa > Arthropoda > Malacostraca > Decapoda > Palinuridae > Panulirus > Panulirus ornatus. Next base: position 31,559,417 of record NC_092243.1, on the reverse strand, counting down.
GAAGACCACAATAGACGCTGAAAATCACTAATCACCACAGCAGAACAACATCGAATTAGATCCCCTCAAGAGTTTTGGAATCAAGTCTGAAAACTCAAAGGAATGCCCAAAACTGACTTTAATGGACTAAACGACAATAACACTCTACACCAGAACCCACAAGATACCGTAAACATCTTTCAGAGACACTGGGAGGTTCTTTCACCCACACCATCCCCCCATTCTCTAGAGTACGAAAACACTCGAATTGTCACACAGCACATACAAAACAGACCCAGTCACTTTTATCCAGAACAAATTATACATTGGCACCCTTTTCAGACAACCATTTACTCAACTCCCATACGTTCGAACGAGGTCAAATTTCTCCTACTAAAATCCCCCAAAGTAGCCCCAGGTCAGGTATTGGTTACCAACTACTTACCCACCTCCCTGACAACACTATAAGAACCATAACCTCGCTTTTCAATGCGGCACTGGCCAGCCTCAGGCTATTTCCCCGCAAAATTCAAAACAGCAACGACCACCCAATAAACCCAATTAATCAAGAAGAGACCCATTTAACTATAGACCCATTAGCGTACTTGAATCCATCGGGAAGACATTAGAAAGAATAGTAAACAACAGACTCAGACAACACCTAACAAACAACAACCTACTCTCATGCAAACAGTTTGGCTTTTGACATCAGTGCACCGTCTGTTGTGGATGAGAGAGCTAGGGAAGTGAGTCAGTTGTTGCTCGCTGATGAAACAGCGCTGGTGGCTGATTCTGGTGAGAAACTGCAGAAGTTGGTGACTGAATTTGATAAAGTGTGTGAAAGAAGAAAGCTGAGAGTAAATATGAATAAGAACAAGGTTATTAGGTTCAGTAGGGTTGAGGGATAAGTTAAATGGGAGATAAGATTGAATGGAGAAAAAGTGGAGGAAGTGAAGTCTTTGTCCCTGATGTGACAAGCACCAGAGCATAAGCGATTAAACGATGACTGAAATATTAGAGGACTTCATCTCAATGTTTATACAAAACATTGCACGGAAGGAAATATCCTTTAGGTTATCATAATCACAGCAGAGGCATAAGCTATGGGAATGATGAACTATGGTTCTTTTTTTTCATAGAAATTTCTAATATTCCAAGCAGCTACAAAAACAACCATCCCTAAAGCAGGTAAATGTTTACACAAACAGTAAACCAAAAGTCGGTATTTATTACTGGCAACATTAGATGAAATATTACATTAAAAGAATAAACATTCTGCTTGGTACTAAACATGAAAGTATAACGTGAGGCAACAAGGATTCAGGAAACGCAGAAGATAAGAAATAGAAATAGCCCTGACATACGAAAAAATAACATAGGCATCCCTATGATCCCTACTGAAAGCGTTGGACAAGGTATGGCAAACAGAACCACAATATAGCGAAAGTCAATTGACCAGGTTGCATCGTCTCATCATACTCTCACCTCTGTGAAGGTTGGACAACACAGTAATACGCAAACGTTTAAAAAACAGGTTTTGTCTCGAAAGCATAAAAGTATGTTGCTCTCACCACCACTGTATACGGTCCCAGTGGAGGACACTTGAGCAAGAAGGACATCGCATCGCATTACTAGACACAATATTCACTAGCAAAAATACGATATGAATAGTTTACGCCAACTACAGGAAACACTGTGTCTAAATATACGACAAAAGTCAATAAGTAGCCACCTTAAAGAAAGATATGGGTAGCTCGAAAATCCCTGACAAACTTAGAAGATTCCGGAAAGTATATATGGACTTCCATGGAGTAGCGATTAGTGTTCCTGAGCGTAAAGCATTCACGGACCGCCCAGTGTCGAGCGCATAAGTTCGAATCATGGTTGCGACAGTCGGTGCGTGTCGTGTGTGTGTGTGTGTGTGTGTGTGTGTGTGTGTGTGAAACGTCCGGAGTAAAAATGGAAAGGTCTGTGGGGCCTGGAGATGGATAGGGAGCTGTGGTTTCGATAAATGACACGTGAGAGCTACAGACTGAGTGTGAACGAATGTGGCCCTTTTTGTCTGTTTTCCTAGCACTACCTCGCTGAAGCAGTTGGTAGCGGTGCTGTTTCCTGTGGGCGGAGTGAAGCTGGATATGGATGAAAGAGAGCAAATGTATATATATATATATATATATATATATATATATATATATGTGTGTGTGTCTGTGTGTGTGTGTGTGTGTGTGTGTGTGTACATTGAGATGTATAGGTATGTATATTTGAGTGTGTGGACGTGTATGTATATACATGTGTATGTGGGTGGGTTGGGCCATTTCTGTCGTCTCTTTCCTTGCGTTACCTCGCTAACGCGGGAGACAGCGATAAAGTAAAATAGTAATAATAAATATATATATATATATATATATATATATATATATATATATATATATATATATATATATATATTTTCCCCGGGGATAGGGGACAAAGAATACTTCCCACGCATTCCCTGCGTGTCGTAAAAGGCGACTAAAAGGGGAGGGAGCGGGGGGCTGGAAATCCTCCCCTCTCGTTTTTTTTTTTTTTTTTTTTTTTTTTAATTTTCCAAAAGAAGGAACAGAGAATTGGGCCAGGTGAGGGTATTCCCTCAAAGGCCCAGTCCTCTGTTCTTAACGCTACCTCGCTAATGCGGGAAATGGCGAACAGTTTGAATGAAAGAAAGATATATATATATATATATATATATATATATATATATATATATATATATATATATATATATATATATATATATATATATTAATTCATTTATTTGCTTTGTCGCTGTCTCCCGCGTTTGCGAGCTAGCGCAAGGAAACAAACGAAAGAAATGGCCCGAACCCACCCACATACACATGTATATACATACACGTCCACACACGCAAATATACATACCTATACATCTCAATGTACACATATATATACGCACACAGACATATACATATATACACATGTACATAATTCATACTGTCTGTCTTTATTTATTCCTATCGCTACCTGGCCACACATGGAATAACATCCCCCTCCCCCCTCATGTGTGCGAGGTAGCGCTAGGAAAAGACAACAAAGGCCCAATTCGTTCACACTCAGTCTCTAGCTGTCATGTAATAATGCCCGAAACCACAGCTCCCTTTCCACATCCAGGCCCCACAGAACTTTCCATGGTTTACCCCAGACGCTTCACATGCCCTGATTCAATTCATTGACAGCACGTTGACCCCTGGTATACCACATCGATCCAATTCACTCTATTCCTTGCCCGCCTTTCACCCTCCTGCATGTTCAGGCCTCGATCACTCAAAATCTGTTTCACTTCATCCTTCCACCTCCAATTTGGTCTCCCACTTCTCCTCGTTCCCTCCACCTCCGACACATATATCCTCTTGGTCAATCTTTCCTCACTCATTCTTTCCATGTGCCCAAACCATTTCAAAACACACTCTTTTGCTCTCTCAACCACGCGCTTTTTATTTCCACACATCTCTCTTACCCTTACATTACTTACTTCGATCAAACCACCTCACACCACACATTGTCCTCAAACATCTCATTTCCAGCACATCCACCCTCCTGCGCACAACTCTATCTATAGCCCACGCCTCACAACCATACAACATTGTTGGAACCACTATTCCTTCAAACATACCCATTTTTGCTTTCCGAGATAATGTTCTCGACTTCCACACATTCTTCAAGGCTCCCAGGATTTTCGCCCCCTCCCACACCCTATGATTCACTTCCGCTTCCATGGTTCTATCCGCTGCCAGATCCACTCCCAGATATCTAAAACACTTTACTTCCTCCAGTTTTTCTCCATTCAAACTTACCTCCCAATTGACTTGACCCTCAACCCTACAGTACCTAATAACCTTGCTCTTATTCACATTTACTCTTAACTTTCTTCTTTCACACACTTTACCAAACTCAGTCGCCAGCTTCTGCAGTTTCTCACATGAATCAACCACCAGCGCTGTATCGTCAGCGAACAACAACTGACACGCTTCCCAAGCTCTCTCATCCACAACGGACTTCATACTTGCCCCTCTTTCCAAAACTCTTGCATTCACCTCCCTAACAACCCTATCCATAAACAAATTAAACAACCATGGAGACATCACACACCCCTGCCGCAAACCTACATTCACTGAGAACCAATCACTTTCCTCTCTTCCTACACGTACCCATGCCTTACATCCTCGATAAAAACTTTTCACTGCTTCTAACAACTTGCCTCCCACACCATATATTCTTAGTATCTTCGACAAAGCATCTCTATCAACTCTATCATATGCCTTCCCAAGATCCATAAATGCTACATACAAATCCATTTGCTTTTCTAAGTATTTCTCACATACATTCTTCAAAGCAACTACCTGATCTACACATCCTCTACCACTTCTGAAACCACACTGCTTTTCCCCAATCTGATGCTCTGTACATGCCTTCACCCTCTCAATCAATACCCTCCCATGTAATTTACAAGGAATACTCAACAAACTTATACCTCTGTAATTTACGCACTCACTCTTATCCCCTTTGCCTTTGTACAATGGCACTATGCACGCATTCCGCCAATCCTCAGGCACCTCACCATGAGTCATACATACATTAAATAACCTTACCAACCAGTCAACAATACAGTCACCCCCTTTTTTAATAAATTCCACTGCAATACCATCCAAACCCGCTGCCTTGCCGGCTTTCATCTTCCGCAAAGCTTTTACTACCTTTTCTCTGTTTACCAAATCATTTCCCTAACCCTCTCTCTTTGCACACCATCTCTACCAAAACACCGTATATCTACCACTCTATCATCAAACACATTCAACAAACCTTCAAAATACTCACTCCATCTCCTTTTCACATCACCACTACTTGTTATCACCTCCCCATTTACCCCCTTCACTGAAGTTCCCATTTGCTCCCTTGTCTTACGCACTTTATGTACCTCCTTCCAGAACATCTTTTTATTCTCCCTAAAGTTTTATGATACTCTCTCACCCCAACTCTCATTTGCCCTCTTTTTCACCTCTTGCACCTTTCTCTTGACCTCCTTCCTCTTTCTTTTATACATCTCCCACTCATTTGCATGTTTTCCCTTCAAAAATCGTCCAAATGCCTCTCTCTTCTCTTTCACTTTGGATGTTAATGTGCTGAGAGGTGCAACTGGAGGGATGTCTGATCATTATCTTCTGGAGGCGAAGGTGAAGATTTGTATGGGTTTTCAGAAAAGAAGAGAGAATGTTGGGGTGAAGAGAGTGGTGAGAGTAAGTGAGCTTGGGAAGGAGACTTGTGTGAGGAAGTACCAGGAGAGACTGAGTACAGAATGGAAAAAGGTGAGAACAAAGGAGGCAAGGGGAGTGGGGGAGTGGCCACATCCCATCACACTCCGTCTCTAGGTGCCATGTGTAATGCATCGAAACCACAGCTCCCTTTTCATTGATTGACTGTTAGAACATAAATTGGTGCTTTTCAGTACATATTGATGTGATGGGAAACTTCAGCGACATATTAAGTGTTACTACCGTCACTTAATCCATTTCCTGTTCTTAACAAATTAACTCTAACCTTCACCTTTTATTGTAATCATCTAACCTTGACCTTCGAGTGTAATCCTATGAGAACAGCGCAAGTAAGCCACGCTAAGGAAAGGGCAGTTAGAGCACCAGTTCTGCGTTGATCTCTGAAAGACTGTCATATGTCATTTCCATAAACACGGAAGATGTACAGTCTTTACTGTGCTTTCTCCTTAATTTCTTTTTTTCATTACCAGTAACCGGTTTGGGAGACTCCCTTACTATACAAGGGTCTTGTAATACACCCGAGTTCGGTATCACCAGATCACTTCGTTATGCCGGCATTTCACTTTTATTGAGATTAATCTCAATGAAACTGAACACAAAGGCACCGTGATCAGCATGGGTAAAAGGCTTGATGTGCGGTATTGTAGTTTCTGTGCTGAAGCCCATGGGTCCGTTTTCCTTTGAAAACGAAAGATTTCATTCTCTCATCTCAGTCTGTGTTGATCAGATTGATGAGGGAGAAACATCTTACCTAGAGCAGGGTGACCCCCAGCGGCGGTATGGTTTTTATCAGAGAGAGAGAGAGAGAGAGAGAGAGAGAGAGAGAGAGAGAGAGAGAGAGAGAGAGAGAGAGAGAGAGAGAGAGAGAGAGAGAGAGAGAGAGAGAGAGAGAGAGAGAGAGAGAGAGAGAGAGATCGTGGTGCAAGCGGTTGTGTCCCCAAGACAGGTATCTAGGGCACTAGCTAAGAGAGGCTGGACGTGTTTCCCGGCCCAGATTGGCTGGGTCTCGGTCCAGACTGGTGTTGTCCCTGACACAGAAACATGTGTCCCGCGGCCCAGAGCATCGTGGCCCATAACGTTATCCACCTCAGCTGAGGGCGGCGTGGTCCTCTGGCCCGGGTACTGTGATTCCCGTCAAGGACCTTTTCCAGACTGATGTGATCCCGGCCCAGATTGGTTTAGTCCCTGAAGCAGAGCGATGTGGATCTCAGCTCGGGGTGGCGTGTTCACAGATCCAGAAAGGAGTGATTCTCAGCCAAGTGTGGCCTTGAGTCCGGTTCACAGAGGTTCGCTTCTCGTCTCAGAGCGAAAGAGCTCAAGGAATAGCACTTTTATCTCCATCCCAGGCTGGGATGTTGCTCGATACAACGTAGTGTGGCCGCCACGATGGGAAGCATTGAGATGTATATTTCAGAACTCAGAATGGTGTAATCTACATCCTAAGGGAGGACTGTTCACAAGCCAGATTGTCGTGGCTTCGATCCTGAAACACCCTTAGTGGCAAAGACCAGGAAGGAGTGGCCTTCAGCCTATAGCACTGTGGTTCTCAAACCTTTCGATCGAACAGTCCTACCCATTGCTTCTGACAGATAGACGTTTGATATAACTAAGCGGTGGAGAAAGATCCCTATCCCTCTCTTCGAAACCTGTATCATCCACAGACAGACAGAAAGACAAACCACACACACACACACACACACACACACACACACACACACACACAAAACAGTGAAAAGGATGTTATACTGAAGATTCTTCCGCTGTTGACATCAAGTATCCTACAATCATTCTTGACCCCTTGACTCGTTGAAAACATCTGGTTAATGTTACTGCAACATCCACTCATTCTCGGACAACACACGTTACGGGAATAGCTAAGTCTGCCTCTAAGAAACTGCGAGTCCTTTCCCTTTTCTGTAGATACTACTTTGTTTTTTGCTCCCAAGAGCTGGCTGTTTGCGTGCCCCACCACTAGCAAGACCACGCAATAATCAGCAAGCTGCTGCGTCACATGTTCACTGTGTGGCCATCGGTAACTCAAGGCTTTCCGTTTTCATAACTGTTTCTTTCCTTACACCTCGAAGCTTTGAAATTCTCTATCCTCTCATGTCTTTTCATTAACTATGACCTGGCTCATTTCATAAAGAAAGGGTTTTCACTTTTTCCAAAATTGGAATATATTTGTCTCTTATCATTCCCTTTCATTAACGTCTCTATATTTCAATTAAGGCCTGGCCTTGTTGTGAACTTTGGTCTGTGACTGGAGCCACCGACGTAAAAGAGATAAAGGATTTTATTTTCCTGTGTTGGCGTCTGCTATCCACCCACCTACTCTTCATAATGGAACTCAGGGATCCAAGGCTGGGGTCTCCTCCAGGTTCAAGTCCTACTTTATTCTCTCGTGCGATCCATTACTCGGTACTGTCCTGGAGTCTCGAGTCTTTATCCATATCATTTTCATCTTACGTTCGTCTTTATCTGTTTTGATTTCTACAAAAAAGGTGATATGATTCACTTCTTTCCTTTGCTCTGTGATTCCTCATCGTTTATTCTACCCCTGCCTCTTGGATTATTCGCAGTGCTGATATTCATATCAGTAACAACATTATTCTCATCCCTCCTTGCCATTTCGTACATCTCTGTATCCGTTCATGGAAGGGGAAACACCTCGTCTTTCTCATGTTCCTTTTCCTTATTATATTTCTCTCTCTCTTTTCCAGCTCGCAGCATTCTAGCCCTCGTACACTGAAGAATTTACTAAAGTGGTCCATAAGCATTAAGTCAACGGTGTCTTCACAAAAACCCAGTGTGTGTGTGTGTGTGTGTGTGTGTGTGTGTGTGTGTGTGTGTGTGTGTGTGTGTGTGTGTATGTGTGTGTGTGATCTACCTGACGATCAATTTCCTGATGGTATGATTAACTTTGGATTCATACAGGTGAGGGTAGACTTGGGAAAGAATGTGGATGTGAGAAATGGAGAATATCTGGTTGTGCAAGAAATGAACGTGTGCATCGATATCTGCTATCTATTTTCCTTATCAGTGTTTTCTAATTTACCATTTTCTTTCACATGGCTTCCTACATGGCTTTCTGTCTGGCTAGTTAATTTCTGTAATTGTTAATGAAGCAACCTGTCTCTTTCCTATCATCAACGGTGGCTCCCACACTCATTCTCTTTTCATCAACCATTACTGTTCTTCAAAGAATACCAGATGCACTCATACCCTGAACACTTGACACTGTATTCTTCCACTTGCTATTAAAGCCAATCCAACTTTTGCTGTTCGATTTACGTCTTGTCTTCTCACAACATCCATCGTAAACTTGGAAATGCACTGGATTCCCTAGTGGGGCAGATGTAACCCAGTTACCTTTAACGCTTGTTTTTTTTTAAAAAAAAGCTCCTGCAACTTTCCCCTCTCCTTTGATTATCTTACAATTACACCACTAAACGCAATGAACATACTTGGTATCACGGCAATATCTAATCTGTCTTAGAAACCACACATTACACAGGCAACTAAATATATCCGTGAGGAAACTGGGTTTGGGTTAGTTATCGCAAAATTCTTCTCATCTGAAAACTTTCTCCAAATATACAAGGGACTGATTCGTCCTTTTATGGAGTATATTCATCACATGCTGAAGGGGAGTGCAGGTCGCACTCTACTTACATACTTGACGGAGTTGAGTCCGACGCAATCTTACTCATCAACTCTTGCAGGTTACATCAAAACTTGAACCACTCGACCTGCGCTACAGTGCTGGTTTTCTGCTGTTCTTCTTTGCCTCCGAGTTTTAGCTCCCGAGTACATACTATGATGTGCCCTGCGATCATCTAGAACTGCTAGACCACGTAACATTCGGTAAACCAATGCTTCACAGGACTGATGTGTGGCCTCCGGCAACTCAAGCGTGAGCTGTTAGGACGGTTGTTTTTTCCGCTAAGCTTTGAAAATTTTAACCTTCCCATGTTTTTCCCGAGCAGAGATGACCTACCAGTTTTAAATGGCAAATCTCCAACCACCTCCAAAACTCAGATCGAATAATTATCTTCTCTCCTTACTTCTTCATATCTGAAGCAATTTTCTTATATAAGACCTGGCCTCAGTGAGGACATGTTCGTGACCGAACACGTAGCACCTGAGGGAAAGTTCAGTGACGCCTGCCTGGGGGGGATGCAGCGGTTGCCACTCCTATTATCAAGATCTGCTTTGCACAGCATTGGAAGATGGCATCTTTCAGCTGATGATATCACGATGCATTGGGAGGCAGCTGTGGCGAAGAAGATGCGAGCTGCCATCTAAAGGATAATGCACGCCAGTGCTTACGCCCAGTGATGATACAGCACCCCGGAATGACTTGAGCTACACTTACTATATATGAAAATTCAATTATTTGCCAATTGGACGAAATAGAGGAGTACATTTGCAATGTTTAGCGACTCCGGGAACCAGTGATGTGGTGGTATGATCCATTAAATATAATTGAACTTGCCACGTACTTGGACACTAGCGAATGCTACTCACTTATATCCATCAGTGATAGGTGAATGTTGCTTAGAATTACCAACAAATAGGCTGTTTTTTAACCCTCAAATGAGACTTTGTCTTTCAAAAATGCGTCTATCGTTACAAAACTCATCCTTGATTGGACAGCGTGAACGACTGACATGTGTGAGTGTTTCGTCTTGTTAATCAAGACAAAAGTGTGAGCCTAAATACTGTACGCCATTGTTTATCAGTGTTTAAGGTCTTGTTGAGTTACATTAATCTGCGTAAATAATAGCATTTCCATGCCAATAATCGTGGTCAGAATGTTCTTACTCTTTGTATCCCTCACTCGCTCCAATAACTATAAAGACTTCACGCAACTCATCAATGCTTTTAGCTGTTTCTCTGAATATCTTTGCAACTGTGTCACTTCAAGTGCACTGGTATTTCCTCGACTTGCACCTCGTCTTGACAAAGATTCTTCAATAAACTCGGACAGGATATCCCAGTGAGGTAGACGAAACTTAATCAAGTTTAATGCCTCCAAGATCCAGTTTCTACCCATCTCTCTATCGAAAACTCCTCATAACTCTCGTCTTTCTTTTGACGGTTCTGCAATTTAGCCTCTTGACTCAGTGAACATGCTTGGTATTGGTATTATTGTAACATCTACTCTTTCTTGGAAACCCAATTACAAAAATAGCTAAGTCTGCCTCTTAAAATTTGGGTGTTCTGTTATGAAATCAAAACTTCTTTTTTCTGATCAGTTACTCCGTTTATACAAATGATTGATTTGTTCTATTATGGAATACTGCTCTCACATGTAAGGTGTTTCTAGCTCTGCGTCTTGACAGAATTGATACGATAACGGTCTGACTTATAAACTGTCCCAAACTAACTTCCAAACTTGGCACTTCCCTACGTCGCAATGTTGGCTCACTTTCCCTCTTTTATAGGTATTACTTTCGTTTTTGCTCCCGAAAGTTGCCTGTTTGTGTTCCCCACCCATTAGCTGCTGCTTCACATGATTATTGTGTGGCAACTCAAGGGTGGGCCGTTTTGACAACAGAGTCTTTCCCTAGACGTCGTAGCTTTGGAACTCTCTACCTTCTCATGTCTTTTCCAATGAGTATGACCTGGCTCATCTTAGAATACAGTTTTCTAAACTTCCTCCAGAATTCATAAATACTTTCCCCTGTCTTTTTTTTCTCCATTTCATAATTTTCTCTACATTTCAGTTAAGGCCCGGCCTTGATATGGAATTTTGTTCGTGACTGGAGCCTCCAAAATAAACTAACAAAATCCATAAAGGTGAGTTGAGTTTCACCCGTATTTACCACTCTAGCCTCTAATATGAATACTGGGCTCGAGGCAAATGGGTTGTCAGGGAAATTGATCATCGACGCTACAGTCTTTTCTTTAAAATCATCAGCATTTTGACATGTTGAGATGGTCCACGTGTATAATGGCAGTAGATATTGTCTAAGAAATAGCTTTAGCACCTGAGGAAGGTGTTACATTTATCTGTTGATAGCTGTAGCTTGACGTTAAGGGTCTTAATGACCCTAAACGTTGATAAGCTTAAAGCCTAACCAGCTATCCACCCCAACAACAACAATGTTGCTGACCTCTTCTCTCAAAGACTTGATGATGTATTACATTTTGGTTTGTGTAATTCAACAGAAAAAGAAGTGAATCATTACCTGCACAATGGTGAGCCGTGTTGTATATTTACACTACGACTGGTAAAATGACATTACACTCCAAAGCATTCTTAGTTGCCACATTCTTTAAAGAGTTGTAAGAAGAGATCTTTGAACACATTCTAACACACTGTGAATAGAATGGTGATGAGGAGGTGTGGTTCTGCTGTCTGTCATCATAGATTTGAAAATAGCTTTGAATATAGCTTATCACAAGGTATTACTTGCAATGGTATCCTGTGTCAGCAGGCCTGATTGATAGATGACCACCTCACTATGTAAGACGTGTCATTATGAATTTCAACCTTTACTAATCATCTCGCGAAGATATCGGTACTGTTACCATCTACTTTGTTCCATTTCCTCATCATCTGGATACATGTGGAGAAAGGCCTACAATGGTCTCTGATATCTATAATGTATGTACATGAACCGCACAACTTTTACAAAAAAAGATAGGTCGTTCTTTATCATATATGACCATAAAGCAAATACAACCTGACTCTCTAGGGTCACCGTGACGCCCTAGCCACACTCCACAATCAATACTGTGAGTAACGTACGAGTCAGCATCATAGCCGTCTCTCGGAGCATAGCCATCTGGTACCACAACCATTAATTCCACTAGATCTTAGTCATTTGCTTTTCATGATGTAACAAACCATGAAGCCTCAAGCAAAATTATAAGAATTGGTTTCAAGTCACTTATAAGAAAATGTAACTCACTCACGACGCTGTTCATCTTGATCACGCTGGCCCACAAAAATTCTCATCAGCACCAGTGAGGGGAGTACCATCACCTACTCGCCGTGTTAGCTTTCTCTTGGTTGCTGCATAAATGGGGGCAGCTTGCCTTATATACAGTGAGGCGTATCATGTTCTCGACCTGTAATTATATTCATTGCTTGATTTGTCTGATGTCTGATATTGTTATTATCCATTTGGCTCCATACTGTCTGAAAACTAAATTGATGGCCATATACTGTAGTTCTTTCGTTGCATTCTAATATTGCATATTTGATCTCCAATGTATCCACTTTACAACGAGAATTAGAAATTGGACGACAGTTCTGTTTATCAGTTGCATTATTCCTTCATTAACAGTCACTTGCCCCTGTGACGAGAACTAATGTTGAAGAGAATTCTGGACGAGATAATACAATAATCTCAGACAAACAGTATCTCAACGTACAAAAGAGTGTAACTGCTTTCTCACAATACACAGTGGAAAGTTTAGCACTTTTCTAACTTTACGTGTCATATGTGTTAAAGGTCATAAGTGTTTGTAATCATTTATTTATCAATGACAAGACTGTAATTCCTTCAACAGCTTTGGACGAGGAAACGTTTAAACTGGTAGTGCTCTCTCTGGTTGTGGTCGCATGTCTTTCGAAGAAACGATTTACCCAAAGGAGTTGACATGACTTTTGAAAAAAGAAAATCCCTTTTCGTCCGATGAGTTGCTGGACGTTAAGTGATGCATTTTTATTTTTCGAATTTCCTGTGATGTTCGTCTCATGTGCTAAGTCAACCCCAACTACAATATAATCAAGTACGCAAATCGTACCTCACTATTCAAACCAGTTAGTACATGGTTGACAATAGTTGTTGACAAGGTTGCTCTAGAAGAACTCACTGCTGCTTCACATCCAATCAAGAATAACTTACTTTCTGCTGGGGTACTCACTATGTCGTACTCAATAAATAGTTAACATTTGGTAAAGCGTAGCTGTCATCCTCTGTCACTTTATCTAAGACACAAGAGTCAAGACAAAGTCTGAGACTACCATCTATCTTAACTAGGGGAACTACAACTGTGTCGTAGGGAGAACGTGAAGGTGATGTTTTATTCTGTCAACTTGCCACTGATCTGCTCCTTTATCTGTGTCTGACAATAACGAGGAATTGAAGGTTTTTAACACAGACTTTCCTGTTGTACAGTTTGCATGAAGTTTGAGGTGACCGTCAAAGATTTGCTTAAAGTAAGAAAACTTGTGGATATTGCTTAACTAAACGATTTTTTTTTCTCTCGTACACTGATGTAGAAGCAATTGATATGTTTTTTCTCTCAATTACGTGTTCCAATTCCTTTTTGTAACAGGATCAAATGTAAGATCTTATATCTGACCGCGTATTATTTTCTTCTGAAAACAGATTTTCATTTACAGCAAAGATTCAACCTAGTGATTCAACCTAGTGATGGTTTCCTGGTGAACTCTTTATGAAAAGAGTCTGCATGGTGGGATGGTTGGTATGGGTAGTATAATTTTTTCCTCAAATTTTTCTCATTTAGTTTTACTTTACCTGTGAACAAAACTGAGATTAGTATGTGTGACCATTTAAATTCAAATAAACAATTATTATGTAGGAGAAATAGTTTGGTTACTACAGCTGAATTACCATAATAATTTGAAGGTTTCGTCTGAGACTTTATAAAGATGTGTGTTCTCGTCGTCCGCGGTTAACGGATGTGCCTAAGATTCGCCCAGCTGGGTAATGTCCAGCTTTATCAGGTCATCACGTCATGCCAGCAACCGAGATTGTTGTGACGGTGCAGCAGCTTCACAACAAGCTTGGTTCCTGGTAGGTGGTACTCTGCTGACTTCACTCAATTTTGCCTCTTGGTGAATGTCATCCTGTTTATGAATACTCTGTAGAGACAACGTTTTAAAAATAGATCACACATGGTGTGCCAAGTGGGCAAGTGGCGAAGAAAAATCTGTTATACTGTCAAAGACTCACGAGGCATAAGTAATGTACTGGAGATTACATCTGCTATTAATGTGCCTCAGTGGAAAATATCTCTCTTTTGGGGATTTCATATTTCGAATACTTCAAACCTTTAAGAATTCTCCGAAATGCCAAATTCAGAAAGAAGTCACGCCTAACACCTGAGACTTCTAATGAAAAATAAAAGAATATATTAGTAGAAACACTTATATAGTTTGTTTTTGTTTCTATTATAATCAATCTACGTAAGATACGATTTTTCTGTAGCAAAGTGTTATATTTGGTGGGATCTCCGTAAGTCTTGACTGTTTGATCTATTGGGTAAGTTGGAAGTCCATATAACTTTGTTAATGTTTGATGTATCTAGACTTTGTGTACCTGGAAGAGTATAGATTTTCTATTAGGAAAGGAAACCACACTGAGCCTCCTGTTTTCACTCGTCTTTTGAGCTCTGTTCTCTTGAGTCTTTATATCGTCGATTTACTCCACATTCGCCCACATCCTTGGACAAGCAACATAGTGTACTAGAATGTCTTCTTAACATCTGGACTGAAAAAGACAATCTTCTTTTACTCTTGGTCTAAATCAAGATTTGTCTAATATACGATCACCTTCTTTCTCATTTCTTACAATAGTTGTAGTGTTAATTGTCGGCATACTGAGGTTTAGATTCTAGTTTCTACACAAGGACTGTATCTTGCCTGTGCCAGTACGTCTTTGACTTTATTGGGAGTGATTCCTTCTGGGTATGAGGTCAGTGTTGATAGCTACTTTATTTTGAGGTGATTGTAACACAGTGCTTTCAGTCTTCCTGTGACCTACCTTAATATTTTCATTCTGGTTTTTCATTTTTGACCTATATCCTTGATATGTTTCCTCATGTGATATATACACCAGGAATGTTCCCTTATCCTTTCTACTATATCTTCTACCATCATCCCGTGAAGACGGGCTGCCTTTAAACGTATGGGGATGACATTCAGAAGTGGACTAACCTTTTCACTAGCTTATTGTCATGGAAATGTGACAATACGGAAGTGGTGTAGCTAACTACCGATTTAGTGTCATATTGTGCCAACAAATAGTTACTTCCGTCATATTGTAAATCATTTCGCTGTTACCATTAAAGATTTTAAAGAGCAGTTCGTGAAACTATAAAGAATGGATTATGTCCATCACAGTTCTAGAATATTTTAAAGTCTAAACCTAATCGAAGGGAAAAGCACAAGCTCATTTGTTAATAAAGGTTCAAATAGACCAGTTAAGTGAAGACACGAAGGACGTTCTGTAGGATTGTCTCTCCTCTTTACTATATGCCGTCTCTGCTACAATGAATGTTCTGGCCCGCTCCTCTCCTCCCCAGACTATTTTTCATTTCCATATGTTCCCTGGCCCGTCGTGATATTCTCACTACCTCATCTTGTGGGTTCGATTCCAGGACAAGATGTTGTTGAGTCACTCGTATCACATCCATATTCACTGTACATTCCGTCTCTGAATTTAGGACACACATTCTTCCACACATGTGTAATATACATATCTGTATATACATGGAATACTGATAAAAAGTTATATTACTAAAACACTGTAGAATGATGCTGTATTGAAACAGAGTTGTACCATCAAGTATCCGCAGAACTTGTCACGGATATACACATGTTTCTGGTCTGAAATAACGTTTTCTTGACCCATTTCGGTGATTCGATGGACTTTTAGATTTCGCATGATTTTTTTTATTTCCCAAAGGAATCATGATGTAGGCCCAGATATGATGATATATAATGTTTTTTCGGCAATAAACAATCTATCTAACTTTAGCATAAAAAGTGGTAATTCGGAAGCGGTAAAGCAGAGTATAGACAAAAAAAACGGCCCTCATTTATTCACGTCCCGTCTGTACCTGTTATGTATGATACGGCAAAACCAGCGTCTTTATATCCACGTCCAATCCCCACTTCATTGGCCCTGTATTAGATCATTACAGCATATCGGTTCCCTGTATACCACACCTCACCAATTCGCTCTGTCCCGTGCATGCCAGACACCCTCCTGAATGTTCATTCATCGCTGACTCAAAGTGTCTTTCACTCAGTTCCTATCCTCTTAGTCAGAACCTCCTTACTCATCTTCTCCATAATGGCCACACCTTGCTCAGCTCTCGCAAGTATACTCCCCTCTTACTACCATTCCTCTTTCTCACAATATCTTTCCTTACACCACATGTTGTTCACACGTACTTGAATTCCTAAACGTCCATCATATTTCACACTTTTGATCTTAGGGCAACCATACAACACTATTGGGACTATGCCGTCAAGCATACCCATCTTTGCTCTCACATACACTGACCACTCTATCCCCACACACCCCATAACGCAACCAGGACATTTTTCTTCTTATCCACTCCATGACTCACTTCAGCTCTCATAATCCTATCCGCTGCCATGTCCTGTCCCAAGTATCTAAACTTTCTACTTCTTCTAGAACTCACACTCAAATCGAATACTCTCTCTCTCTCTCTCTCTCTCTCTCTCTCTCTCTCTCTCTCTCTCTCTCTCTCTCTCTCTCTCTCTCTCTCTCTCTCTCTCTCTCTCTCTCTCTCTCTTCGCTAAACCTCGTCACTTTACCCACGCAGCAGCTGACTCACCTCACTTCCACCCCCTCCTCCGCGGGCTTCACCCCCAAATGATTAAATATCCGCTAAAATCCTCAAAATCTTCGCTCTTACTTCTCCTGCTACTTCATTCGTAAGCAGATTAAACATCCATGGTGGCTTCACATACACTTGGCTCAGACCCATCTTCACCCGTAACCACTCAGCTTCCTCTCATCTCACTGGCACCTACACATTACTCTCCTGATGACAACCTCTCACTGCATCTGGCAGTTATCCTTCTACACGAAGAATTCATAGTATTTTAAACCATCAACTCTATCATACCTGTCTCCATATGCATAAATGATATGTGCAGTTACTTTTCTTTCTCTTTGACTATAACCACTTTCCAATCTTCGTGAGTAAAGTTATTGTAAAGATCAAATTCTATTTCTAACTGCAGCTCAATGATTCTAATTCAGCTTCCTCACTCCAGGTGAAAAGATGAAAGAAAATATCTGAGCATTTTAGTTTCTGTGGCCATACTATCCTTTAGGCCAATCATCTGGTGTGAGTCATGTACCAGGGGACAAGTGCGCGTGCTTCCTTACGTGTGGGCTGGTGGTGTATCCTTCATCATTAACTGGGCAGGAGATACCGCCCTCGACCCAGGGGTAAGATCACACCAGAGATATAATCAACTGTTCCAGTCATCAGGATATAATCACTGTTGACTGGAACAGTTGACGACTGTAGTAGCTCATGTTATGACTGGAACTGTCGACTACTGTGGTAACTTATGTTATGTGAAGTGAGAGATGCCTCTCAGAATGTGAGATACAAGATCAGTAATATCCAAGCTTGGAAAATTAACTACTGACGACGGTGAAATGTTCTCTCAACTCTTGTCTATACAGACCAAGGAGAATCATGCATACCGTAGTCGTGTTAGTTTTTTCGAGTATTTGATGTCAAAAAAGAAACAGAAATGAACCTAATGAACCTAAACAAATCGACATTGCCCTATGATTCTTGATGGAATTCAGGTGGCATTTGATATTTCCTATAAACAAAACTTTTTAACAAATCATAATGTAAGGTAAATTGAGCTACCACCCATATATATATATATATATATATATATATATATATATATATATATATATATATATATATATATATATATATATATATATATAAATTCCACTGCAATACCATCCAAACCTGCTGCCTTGCCGGCTTTCATCTTCCGCAAAGCTTTTACTACCTCTTCTCTGTTTACCAAATCATTTTCCCTAACCCTCTCACTTTGCACACCACCTCGACCAAAACACCCTATATCTGCCACTCTATCATCAAACACATTCAACAAACCTTCAAAATACTCACTCCATCTCCTTCTCACATCACCACTACTTGTTATCACCTCCCCATTTGCGCCCTTTCACTGAAGTTCCCATTTGCTCCCTTGGGTGACTGTATTGTTGACTGGTTGGTAAGGTTATTTAATGTATGTATGACTCATGGTGAGGTGCCTGAGGATTGGCGGAATGCGTGCATAGTGCCATTGTACAAAGGCAAAGGGGATAAGAGTGAGTGCTCAAATTACAGAGGTATAAGTTTGTTGAGTATTCCTGGTAAATTATATGGGAGGGTATTGATTGAGAGGGTGAAGGCATGTACAGAGCATCAGATTGGGGAAGAGCAGTGTGGTTTCAGAAGTGGTAGAGGATGTGTGGATCAGGTGTTTGCTTTGAAGAATGTATGTGAGAAATACTTAGAAAAGCAAATGGATTTGTATGTAGCATTTATGGATCTGGAGAAGGCATATGATAGAGTTGATAGAGATGCTCTGTGGAAGGTATTAAGAATATATGGTGTGGGAGGCAAGTTGTTAGAAGCAGTGAAAAGTTTTTATCGAGGATGTAAGGCATGTGTACGTGTAGGAAGAGAGGAAAGTGATTGGTTCTCAGTGAATGTAGGTTTGCGGCAGGGGTGTGTGATGTCTCCATGGTTGTTTAATTTGTTTATGGATGGGGTTGTTAGGGAGGTGAATGCAAGAGTTTTGGAAAGAGGGGCAAGTATGAAGTCTGTTGGGGATGAGAGAGCTTGGGAAGTGAGTCAGTTGTTGTTCGCTGATGATACAGCGCTGGTGGCTGATTCATGTGAGAAACTGCAGAAGCTGGTGACTGAGTTTGGTAAAGTGTGTGAAAGAAGAAAGTTAAGAGTAAATGTGAATAAGAGCAAGGTTATTAGGTACAGTAGGGTTGAGGGTCAAGTCAATTGGGAGGTGAGTTTGAATGGAGAAAAACTGGAGGAAGTGAAGTGTTTTAGATATCTGGGAGTGGATCTGGCAGCGGATGGAACCATGGAAGCGGAAGTGGATCATAGGGTGGGGGAGGGGGCGAAAATTCTGGGAGCCTTGAAGAATGTGTGGAAGTCGAGAACATTATCTCGGAAAGCAAAAATGGGTATGTTTGAAGGAATAGTGGTTCCAACAATGTTGTATGGTTGCGAGGCGTGGGCTATGGATAGAGTTGTGCGCAGGAGGATGGATGTGCTGGAAATGAGATGTTTGAGGACAATGTGTGGTGTGAGGTGGTTTGATCGAGTAAGTAACGTAAGGGTAAGAGAGATGTGTGGAAATAAAAAGAGCGTGGTTGAGAGAGCAGAAGAGGGTGTTTTGAAATGGTTTGGGCACATGGAGAGAATGAGTGAGGAAAGATTGACCAAGAGGATATATGTGTCGGAGGTGGAGGGAACGAGGAGAAGAGGGAGACCAAATTGGAGGTGGAAAGATGGAGTGAAAAAGATTTTGTGTGATCGGGGCCTGAACATGCAGGAGGGTGAAAGGAGGGCAAGGAATAGAGTGAATTGGAGCGATGTGGTATACCGGGGTTGACGTGCTGTCAGTGGATTGAATCAAGGCATGTGAAGCGTCTGGGGTAAACCATGGAAAGCTGTGTAGGTATGTATATTTGCGTGTTTGGACGTATGTATATGCATGTGTATAGGAAATCACTATTCAAATACCATGTACTCGAATACCCTTCGTCTCACATTGGTGAGCAACGGGGTCTACACCGGTCATTTCCCAACAGGCTATGTGCGCCTGTTGGGAAATGACCGGTGTAGACCCAGTTGCTCACCAACGTGAGATGAAGGGTATTCGAGTACGTAGTATTCGAATAGTTATTTCCTATTAGCCAGGCCCATAGCCTAGCGGTAGCATTCCCGCCTGTTGCACAAGGGTCCCGGGCTCGATCCTGACTGTTGGAGGTTTGTACGTTCTATGAAGGTGAGCGTTCCTACACACTTTGTTCGTATTCATATACCTCCGCGTTGTACAGTTAGGTTCGGTAATATATATATATATATATATATATATATATATATATATATATATATATATATATATATATATATATATATATATATATATATATATATATATATATATATATATATATATACATATATATATATATATATTCATACATGCTGCCATCATCCATTCTCGTCGCCACCCCGCCACACATGAAATGGCACCCCCTTCCCTTCGCGCGTGCGCGAGGTAGCGCTAAGAAAAGGCCTCATTCGTTCACACTCAGTCTCTAACTGTCATGTGTAATGCACCGAAACCACAGCTCCCTTTCCACATCCAGGCCCCATAAAACTTTCCAGGGTTTACTCTAGACGCTTCACATACCCTGGTTCAATCTAATGACAGCACGTCGACCCGGTACACACATCGTTCCGATTCACTATTCCTTGCATGCCTTTCATCCTACTGTATGTTCAGGCCACGATTGCTCTAAATCTTTTTCATTCTATCCTTCCACCTCCAATTTTGGCTCCCTCTTTTCGTTCCTCCCACCTCTGACACATATATCCTCTTTGTAAATCTTTCCTCATTCTCTCCATATGACCAAACCATTTCAATACAACCTCTTCTGCTCTCTCAACCACACTCTTTATATTACCACCATCTCTCTTACCCTTTCATTATTACGCGATCAAACCACCTCACACCACAAATTGTCCTCAAACATCTCATTTCCAACACATCCACCCTCTTCCGCACAACCCTGTCTATAGACCACGCCTCGAAAACATACAACATAGTTAGAGCCACTATTCCTTCAAACATACCTATTCTTGCTCTCCGAGATAAGGTTCTCGTCTTTCACACACTATTCAACTCCCCAAGAACCTTCGCCCCCTCCCCCACCCTATGGCTCACTTCCGCTTACATAGTTCCATCCGCTACTAAATCCACTCCCAGATATCTAAAACGCTTCACTTCCTCCAGTTTTTCTCCATTTTAACTTACCTCCCAATTAATCTGTCCATCAACCCTACTGAACCTAATAACCTTACTCTTATTTTATTTTTCTCTCAGCTTTCTTCTTTCACACACTTTACCGGACTCAGTCTCCAGCTTCTGCATTTTCTCATCCAGATCAGTCAATAGCGCGGTATCATCAGGGAACAACAACTGACTCACTTCCAAGCCCTCTCATCCACAACAGACTGCATACTTTCCCCTCTCTCCAAAACTCTTGCATTTACCTCCCTAACAAATTCATCCATAAACAAATTAAACAACCATGGAGACAATCACGCACCCCTGCTGCAAACCAACATTCACTGGGAACCAATCACTTTCCTCTCTTCCTACTCGAACATATGCCTTACATCATCGATTAAAACTTTTCACTGCCTCCAGTAACTTACCTCCCACACCATATACTCTTGATACCTTCCACAGAGCATATTTATCAACTCTATCATATGCCTTCTCCTGATCCATAAATGCTACATACAAAATCATTTGTTTTTCTAAGCATTTTTCACATAGAATTTTCAAAGCAAACACCTGATCCACACATCTTCTACCACTTCTGAAACCACAATGCTCTTCCCCAATCTGATGCTCTGTACATGCCTTCACCCTCTCAATCAATACCCTCCCATATAATTTCCAAGGAATACTCAACAAACTTATACCTCTGTAATTTGAACACTCACCTTTATCCCGTTTGCCCTTGTACAATGGCACTATGCATGCTTTCCGCCAATCCTTAGGCATTTCATCATGAACAATACATACATTGAATATCCTCACCAACCAGTCAACAACACAGTCACCCCTTTTTTCAATAAATTCCACTGCAATACTATCCAAAACCACCGCCCTCCCGGCTTTCATCTTCCGCAGAGCTTTCACTACATCTTCTCTGTTTATTAAACCATTTTCCCTAACCCTCTCACTTCGCACACCACCTCCACCAAAACAACCTATTTCTGCCACTCTGTCATCAAACACATTCAACAAACCTTCAAAATACTCACTCCATCTCCCTCTCACTTCACCACTACTTGTTATTACCTCCCCATTAGCCCCCTTTACTGATGTTCCCATTTGTTCTCTTGTCATGCGCACTTTTTTTACCTCCTTCCAAAACATCGTTTTTTCTCCATAAAATCTGACGATACTCTCTCCCCCCAACTCTCATTTGCCCTCTTTCTCACCTCTTGTACCTTTCTCTTGCCCTCCTGCCTCTTTCTTTTATACATCTCCCAGCCATTTGCACTATTTCTTTGCAAAAATCGTCCAAAATCCCCTCTCATCTCTTTCACTTACAATCTTTCCTCTTCATCCCACCACTCACTATCATTTCCAATCTGCCCACCTCCCACAATTCTCATGCACAGGCATCTTTGGCGCAAGCCATCACTCTTTCCGTAAATACATTCCATTCTTCCCCCACTCCCCATACATCGTTTGCTCTCACCTTTCTCCATTCTGCACTCAGTCTCTCCTGGTACTTCCTCTCACAAATCTCCTTTCCAAGCTCACTTCCTCTCACCACTCTCTTCATCCCAACATTCTCTCCTCTTTTCTGAAAACGTTTGCAAATCTTCACCTTCGCCTCCACAAGATAATGATCAGACATCCCTGGAGTTTCCCCTCTCAGCACATAGCATCCAAAAGTCTCTCTTTCACGTGCCTATCAATTAACACGTAATCAAATAACGCTCTCTGGCCATCTCTCTAACTTACATACGTATACTTATGTATATCTCTCTTTTTAAACCAGGTATTCCCAATCACCAGTTCTTTCTCAGCACACACATATACAAGCTCTTAAACATTTCCATTTACAACACTGAACATCCCATATACACCAATTATACCCTCAACTGCCACATTGCTCACCTTTCATTCAAATCACCCATCACCTTATATAACCCGGTCTTGTGCAACAAAGCTGCTAACACACTCGCTCATTTGCTCCCAAAACACTTGCCTCTCATAACCTTTCTTCTCAAAACCAGGTGCATAGGCACCAATAATCGACCATCTCTCTCCATCCACTTTCAATTTTACCCATATCACTCGGGGTTGTTAGGGAGGTGAATACAAGAGTTTTGAAGAGATGAGCAAGTATGCAGTATGTTGTGGATGAGAGGGCTTGAAAAGTGTCAGTTGTTGCTTGCGAATGATACAGCGCTGGTGACTGATTCAGGTGAGAAACTGCAGAAGCTGGTGACTGAGTTTGTTAAAGTGGGTGAAAGAAGAAAGCTGAGAGTAAATGTGAATAAGAGCAAAGTTATTAGGTACAGTAGGGTAAAGGGACAAGTCAATAGATAGGTAAGTTTGAATGGAGAAAAACTGGAGAAAGTGAAGTGTTTTAGATATATTGGAGAGGATTTGGCAGCGGATGGAACCATGGAAACGGAAGTGAGTCACAGGGTGGGGGAGGGGGCAAAAGTTCTGGTCTCGTTGAAAAATGTGTGGAAGGCGAGAACATTACCTCGGAAAGCAAAAATGGGTATGTTTGAAGGAATAGTGTTTCCAACAATGTTATATGGTTGCGAGGCGTGGGCTATAGATAAGGGAGTGCGGAGGAGGGTGGATGTGTAGGAAATGAGATGTTTGAGGACAATACGTGGTGTGAGGTGGTTTGATCGAGTAAGTAATGAAAGGGTAAGAGAGATAGTGGTAATAAAAAGAGTGTGGTTGAGAGTGCAGAAGAGGGTGTATTAAAATGGTTTAGTCACATGGAGAGAATGAGTGAGGAAAGATTGTCAAAGAGGATATCTTTGTCGAGGTGGAAGGAACGAGGAGAAGTGGGGGACCAAATTGGAGGTGGAAAGATGGAGTGAAAAAGATTTCGAGCGATCGGGGCCTGAACATGCAGGAGGATGAAAGGCATGCAAGGAATAGAATGAATTGGAAAGA
The DNA here is from genome assembly GCF_036320965.1 of Panulirus ornatus. Lineage (NCBI taxonomy): Eukaryota > Metazoa > Arthropoda > Malacostraca > Decapoda > Palinuridae > Panulirus > Panulirus ornatus. The sequence goes on along the minus strand of NC_092243.1, from coordinate 31,535,345 downwards.
TGTGGTATACCAGGGTCGACGTGCTATCAGTGGATTGAACCAGAGCATGTGAAGCGTCTTGTGTAAACTATGGAAAGTTTTGTGGGGCCTGGATGTGGAAAGGGAGTTGTGGTTTCGGTGCACTATACATGCCAGCTAGAGACTGAGTGTGAACGAATGTGGCCTTTGTTGTCTTTTTCTAGCGCTACCTGGAAGTGAAACGCATTAGATAACTTTGAACGGACATGACTGCAATTAGAACAATGGAAGCTGAGGTGATTCACTGGACGAGCGAGGGGGCGAAGTTTATGGGAGAATTGAGGAATGTGTGGAAAGAGGGGTCAGTGTCTGGAAGGCATGGGTTCGAGATGAGAAAGTACAGAGGAGGGTTAATGTGCTAGAAATGAGATGTTTGAGTACGGTATGTGCTGTGGTTAGGTCGGGTAAGAAATAAAAGGGTAAGATAGAAGTGCGATAATAAGAAAAGGATGGATGAGAGAGCTGAAGAGCTCGTGCCGAAATGGTTTATATATGTTCAGGGCAGGTTGACAGAGAAGTTCCTTGATGAATCTGTGTTTGAAGTTGATAAATGATAAGGTGCCTGTGCGGAGTAAGATCGTGAGTCCTTCTCGCAAAATGGTCATCTGAGATAACTCTCACTTTCTTATTAGAATATTTTGTGACAATACATGAAGTATATAAAGCAATATTTAAGAGTTATAGATAAATGCATTAAAAGACAATATTATATTTGGCATATCTGAATATTGGTTAGATATCAGCAATAGATACTGCCATGACAATGTGCAGTTGCAGAATGCACTCTGCTCGGGACGGACAGAGGAAACAAAGTATTGAGTGACGTAAATCACTAGTATCAAGTCCTCTGCTGGAAAAAGTAGTTATTGATAACATCGACTTCAATCTTGCGGAAGTGAAAGACTAATCGTAATGATAATGATAATAGCATTAGTTCACAGGCCATTACGAAGAATCCTTAGAGAAAAAGAAATACATTATGATACATTATAACTATAACATACATTACAACTATGGTGAACACAGATCAAACTCAACGGAAGATTTTAACATACGAGCATCGTAATGTGGAGAATAATTTTTAGTAACTTTGGTAGTGGACACTATCTAAACTTACTTGATGGTACCCTGATACAATTCGTTAAGATATAACCACAACATCAGCAGATCTTCCGTAGTTCTAGCCAGAAACGGGTATCATGTTGGCAATATCCTGGCTGGGAAAATAATTTGGTGCAATGAACACAGACAAATACATCTGCTCTAGCATTCATTGCTGCATCCACTGTTGATCACTACGACGGCTATGAAAACACATGACACTTTAGACTCACAAATGTAAATGACATTTGCATTGCTCGTGACAAGAACAGTTATTATGACATTACAATGACAAAGGTAACGAAAACTACACAAATACCGTTAGGAAAAGATGAAATTATGTGTCAGTGTGTAGCAAGTAGTCGTTTCCCAGTACTAGATTAAAATTTTGGAATAATAAGATAGAAACTGACTTTTTCTCCACGAAAATAATGCACAGGAAACTCAGAGAAAACTTCAACCAATATGACAGATAAGGTATTTAAGTATAAAAGAAACTGAAGGCTGATACATCATGATAAACATCAACATGAGATGTATATTCATGAATGTAGCAATATAAAACAATTTTGTATTCATATCACAAGCACGGGACTCGTTATCCAGTCAAATGGTCCATTAATTACGGAAAAGAATGACTTAATTTAAGATAATGAAGTCACGGTAAAGGTTTTACACGGTTTTTTAAATTTTTCATCAATATGTAATTGTGGACATCTCTGTTCCAGAGCCAGGCACAGTTGCTGAGACCATTACTCCAACATATTAACATACGTGATCAAGATCTACTGTCGCTTTAATGGAAAGAAAATATGAACAAGGCAGGTCTGGACGAGTTTAATCCGAGAACAAAATACGAAGGTAAGAATGATATAGTTAGCCCTTTACTGCATTCCTCAACAAGTAATATGCTACAGCGAAAGTTCTACGGGACTGGAAGATTGACAGTGTAACAACGATGACTAAAAAGATAATAAGTTCCTGTTTAGAAATTATTGCCCAGCCCACTTGACGCTCTTGGCTGGTAAACTAATGACACCATCAACCCAGACAAGACCGTGAAGTATAACCAGGATCAAAATTTGATTTCAGGTTCTCAGCCTGGTATACAGCGATAACGCTCAGGTCTCTCAACTTACGTGATTTCTTATGTGATGTAATCAACACATATGATAAATGGAAGGATCAGTTCTCTCTCTCTCTCTCTCTCTCTCTCTCTCTCTCTCTCTCTCTCTCTCTCTCTCTCTCTCTCTCTCTCTCTCTCTCTCTCTCTCTCTCTCTCTCTCTCTCTCTCTCTCTCTCTCTCTCTCTCTCTCTCTTCCACACACACACACACACGCAACTATCGCAGACAAATTTGTATGCAAGAGTCGAAAGTAAATCTCTGAAATCTACGTTTTGGAATCTGAAAAGTGTTTTGGTAATGTTCTTGGTCTTGTACAATACTCTAACTGTAAGTTGTGACTGACATTTACTCAACAACATGTTGAGATGATTACGGAGTCAGCAACCCTGTTGGCTGGTGCAGAATATTGTATAGTAACTCACTGCTCTTGGTAGTGACAAGTTAGGGTTTAGCTTCTGAGATATCTCGAGGGAACCCAATACCATAATAAAATCTATTAAAGGCATTAAGCAGTCATAAATTCTATAATGATTGCTGATGTAAATGTTGATATAACGACAAGTTTCCGTTGAAAGATACTTTGAATGACCAGGTGAACCTTGTGCACAATTCTCAAATGTCGGCCGTCAAGATATCTTGGTGTTACAAACATGATCTCGTTAAGTCATCCCAAAAAGATGTTGAGTATATGTTACACGCAAATTCCCCTGGGAGTTAAATCACGACCAAGGACAATTTCCAAAGATATGCAATCGCCTACTGTCGATATCCATAGGTTATCTATGATCTATTAGCAGTGAGACACTTTACCCTTACAGATAGACACCATCTATCAGTTTCTAATTAGGTTCTGCAAAGCTATTTTGTGTTTGAGGTGCAGGTTCGGTAGCTATATGGGCTTTAGGACTATCGACTAAGGACGTTGGCACCAAATTATGATCAGCAGTCGAAAAATTAAGCACTGTCTTCAGGAGTTGGATAGGCGCTCTCACCGGTATGGCGCCTGGAATGGATGAAGGCAAGCCATATGTATATAGTTGTGTATGTCTCCGTATATGTATGTATGTATGTATATGTATATATGTGTGTATATGAGTGGATGGATCTTTCTTCGTCTGTTTCCTAACGCTAACTTGCTGACGCGGAAAACGGCAAAAACAATGAAGAGGCTGGTGGCTGATTCGGGTGGGAAATTGCAGAAGCTGGTGACTGAGTTTGGTAAAGTGTGTGAAAGAAGAAAGTTGAGAGTAAATGTGAATAAGAGCAAGGTTATTAGGTACAGTAGGGTTGAGGGACAAGTCAATTGGAAAGTAAGTATGAATGGAGAAAAACTGGAGGAAGTGAAGTGTTTTAGATATCTGGGAGTGGATTTGACGGCAAATGGAACCATGGAAGCGGAAGTGAGTCACAGGGTGGGAGAGGGGTGAAAGTTCTGAGGCGCTGAAAAATGTGTGGAAGGCGAGAACATTATCTCGGAAAGCAAATAAGGGTATGTTTGAAGGAATAGTGGTTCCAACAATGTTATATGGTTGCGAGGCGTGGGCTATAGATGAGGTTGTGCGGAGGAGGGTGGATGTGTTGGAAATGAGATGTTTGAGGACAATATGTGGTGTGAGATGGTTTCATCGAGTACGTAATGATAGGGTAAGAGAGATGTGTTGTAATAAAAAGTGTGGTTGAGAAAGCAGAATAGGGTGTATTTCTGAAAAGGTTTGGTCGCATGGAGTGAATATGAGTGAGGAAAGATTGACCAAGAGGATATATGTGTCAAAGGTGGATGTAACGAGGAGAAGTGGGAGAACAAATTGGACGTGGAAGGATGGA
>NC_092243.1:31381276-31526276 GCF_036320965.1 Panulirus ornatus | reverse complement strand
CTTGAACTTTATTTCAGTAATTGCAGTGTTAAAACTACTCTGAAACCCTGACACAATAGTGCATCATGTAGCTGGCTAAGAAACTTATTGATTAGGATGAACTTTGGTTTATATCATTTTCTGTGATTTAGGTGTAAGACATATGTATCTATGATTCTGATATCGTCATTATTTTAAATAATTCAGAATAGACCTCAGTTCCCAGGCCAGACTATTCAGCGGCGCACGAGGACATGCTAAGGAAATGGATGAGCGATATAATGTATACCCAAGCCTAGTTTATCATCGATAGATAAGGGAACTACAAGAGTCTGCAGTTTTAAACTACTTGTGTTACTGCTCGAGGCGGGACGAGGCCCAACATTGGAGACCACTCTCAATATTATTCAACATTCTTCATGAAGGTTATACACCCTCACTCTCTACACTATTCACCAAGAGTTAAGTACTTTATGATTGGCATATCATCAAACTTGTTGATTTTCTAAACAGAGCGGGTGTGGAGCACACCAGCCGCCATATGGATTCTTGAAATATGAGTTGATTTTTCCTATCTCGGTCGTCCTTAAGTTTCTTCACAAACCATAACAAGTCACAGAGAGCACCTCATGCTCTCAACACCAACCACTTTCAGAGCCCTACCACAGGTTGTCATAACGTAGTTTCTCGGAGACTCTCGAGCAAGTCTCAACCTCCGGGTGACGTTTCACCCTCAGCTTCCAGACACAGAAGTCTTTACCCACTAAAGGGCTTCATAAAGAAACTAACCATTTTGATAGTTTATATGTGATAGAGCCTACAGAACTCACTATAGGTCTTGCTGGAAAATTCTGTTTATGTGTTTTGATAAGTCCATACATATATGGCATACATATAGTTCAAACCATTGACAGCACGTCCACTCCGGTATACCACATCGATCCAATTCACTCTATATCTTGCAGTCTTTTTACCCTCCTGCATGTTTAGGCCCCGATCGCTGAAAATCTTTTTCACTAAATCTTTCCACCTCCAATTTGGTCTCCCACTTCTCGTTCCGTCCACCTCTGACACATATATCCTCTTTGTCAATCTTTCCTCACTCATTTTCTCCATTTGACCAAAATATTTCAATACACCCTCTTCTGTTCTCTCAACCACACTCTTTTTATTACAACACAACTCTATCACCCTTTCATAACTTACTGAATGAAACCACCTCATACCACACACTGTCTTCTAACATCTCATTTCCAACATATTCACCCTTCTCCGCACAACCCTATCTATAGTCCACCCCTCGCAACCATAAAACAATATTGGAACCACTATTCCTTCAAACATGCCCATTTTTGCTTTCCGAGGTAATGTTCTCGCCATCCACACATTTTTCAACCCTCAGAACTTTCGTCCCATCCTCGACCCTGTGACACTTCCGCTTCCATGGTTCCATCCGCTACCAAATCCATTCCAGATATCTAAAACACTTCACTTTATCCAGCCTTTCTCCATTCAAACTTACTTTCTAATTAACTTGTCCCTCAACCCTACTGTACCTAATAACCTTGCTCTTATTCACATTTACTCTCGGCTTTCTCCTTTCACTTGCTTTACCAAACTCAGTAACCAGCTGTTGCAGTTTCTCACCCGAATTAGCTACCAGCGCTGTATCATCAGCGAACAACAACTGACTCACTTCCCAAGCCTTCTCATCTACAACAGACTGCATACTTGCCCCTTTCTCCAAAACTCTTGCATTCACCTCCCTAACAACCCCATCCATAAACAAATTAAACAACCATGGAGACATCACGCACCCTTTCCGCAAAGCAACACTCACATAGAACGAATCACTTTCCTGTCTTCCTACTCGTACACATGCCTTACATCCTCGATAAAAACTTTTTACTACTTCTAGCAACTTTCGTCCCACGCCATATACTCTTAATACCTTCCTCAGAGCATCTCTATCAATTCTATTATATGCCTTCTCCAGATCCATAAATGCGACATACAAATCCATTTGCTTTTCTAAGCATTTCTCACACACATTCCTCAAAGGAAACACCTGATCCACACATCCTCTACCACTTCTGAAACCACTCTGCTCTTTCCGGATCTGATGCTCTGTATATGCCTTCACCCTTTCAATCAGTATCCCCCTATATAATTTCCCAGGAGCACTCGACAAACTTATACCTCTGTAATTTGAGCACTCATCTTTATCCCCTTTGCCTTTGTACAATCGCACTATGCATGCATTACGCCAATCCTCAGGCACCTCACCATTAATCATACATACATTAAATAACCTTACCAATCAGTCAACAACACAGTCACCCCCTTCTTTAATCAATTCCACTGCAATACCATCCAAACCCGCTTCATTGCCGGCTTTTTTTATCTTCTGCAAAGCTTTTACTACCTCCTCTCTGTTTACCAAATCATTTTCCCTAACCCTCTCACTTCGCACACCTCCTCGTCCAAAACACCCTATACCTGTCACTCTATCATCTGAGACATTCCACAAACCCTCAAAATACTCACTCCATCTCCCTCTCACATCACCACAACTTGTTATCACCTCCCCATTAGCCCCCGTCACCGTTGTTCCCATTTGTTCCCTTGGCTTACGCACTTTATTTACCTCCTTCCAAAACATCATTTAATTCTCCCTAAAATGAAACATGATAAGTTCCCAGGTGCACTTTCGTGTAATAATCACATCATCAGGGGACACACAAGAGATAAATATAGCAGTCATTTGATATACCATTCGAAATATCATTAAATCATCTATCAATAAATACACAAAGAATTATAATCTTAATATCAATGAAGATTTATACAAATATCCTAACGTTATTGTTGATAAAATTCGTAAGCAATTCGCCTTCTTGTCCACAAAATAAGTTTATGATACGGTCGTTGTCTATCTTCGACAATCATATGTTTACCAAATGTCGTCCTAGCTACGTCTCTTCGTTGTATATTTCTCTCTTCTGTTTCCCCTGATGATGTGATTACTACACAAAAGTACAATTGGGAATTCATCGTTTTTCTTTTCCTCGTGGATTCATAGGAATATATATATATATATATATACGAATAGGAAGAGAAGAAAGTGATTGGTTCTGTGAGTGTAGTTTTGCGGCAGGGGTGCGTGATGTCTCCATGGTTGTTTAATTTGTTTATGGATGGGGTTGTTAGGGAGATGAATGTAAAAGTTTTGGAGAAAGGGGCAATTATGCAGACTGTTGTGGATAAAAAGGCTTGGAAAGTAAGTCAGTTCTTGTTCGCTGATGATACAGCGTGGTGGGTGATTCTGTTGAGAAACTGCAAAAGCTGGTGACTTAGTTTGGTAAAGTATGTGAAAGAAGAAAGCTGAGAGTAAATGTGAATATGAGCAAGGTTATTAGGTACAGTAATGGTTGAGGGACAAATTAATTGGGATATAAGTTTGAATGAAGAAAAACTGGAGGAAGAGCAGTGTTTTAGATATCTGGGAGTGGATTTGGCAATGGATGGAACCATGGAAGCGGAAGTGAGCCACAGGATGGGGGAGGGGACGAAAGTTCTGGGAGCGTTGAAAAATGCGTGGAAGTCGAGAACATTATCTCGGAAATCAAAAATGGGTATGTTTGAAGGAATAGTGGTTCCAGAATGTTATATGGCTGTGATGCATGGGCTATAGATAGAGTTGTGCGGATGATGGGGGATGTTTTGGAAATGAGATGTTTGAGGACAATATGTGGTGCGAGGTGGTTTGACCGAATAAGTAATGAAAGGGTAAGAGAGATGTCTGGTAATAAAAAGAGTGGTTGAGAGGGTTTTTGAAATGGTTTGGTCATGTGGATAGAATGAGTGAGGAAAGATTGACCGAGAGGATATATGTGTCAGAGGTGGAGGGAACGAGGAGAAGTGGGAGACCAAATTGGAGGTGGAAGAATGGAGTGTAAAAGGATTTTGAGCGATCGGGGCCTGAACATGCAGTACGGTGAAAGGCGTGCAAGGAATGGAGTGAATTGGAACTATGTGGTATACCGGGGTCGACGTGCTGTCAATGGATTGAACCAGGGCATGTGAAGCGTCTGGGGTAAACCAAGAAAGGTTTTGTGGAGCTTGGATGTGGAAAGGGAAATGTGTTTTCGGTGCATTATACATGACAGCTAGAGACTGAGTGTGAACGAATGTGGCCTTTGATGTCTTTCCCTTGTGCTACCTCGCGCGCATGCGGGAGAGGGGGTTGTCAATTCATGTGTGGCGGGGTGGCGACAGAAATGAATAATGGCAGCAAGTATGAATCATGTACATTTGTATATATGTATATATCTGTGTATGTATATATATGTTTACGTTGAAATATATAGGTATGTATATGTGTGAGTGAGCGGACGTGTATGTATATACATGTGTATGAAATTTGGTTGGCCCTTTCTTTCGTCTGTTTCCTTGCGCTACCTCGCTAACGCGGGAGACAGCGACAAACTTTAATGATAAAATATATGTATACAAACTCATGTCAGGGCCAGTTATTACCTCACCCCACGATTGACTTAGAATCTGTGATGCTACCGTCGGAGCTGAAGAGTTACAGACCAACTGTGTCAAACTAACAAGCAGGAATATCTACTTACGAGCATAGGTACTTGCAACGTAAGTGGTCGGTCTTACATGTTGTTGGGCTATTATCATACGACACCAAATTGACTATACTGTTCATATCTATTAAGTTGTTACAGTTTACTTAAAGTGTTCTTACTTCTCTACCGTCGAGTCTTCTGTAATGAGATACATAGGTTTGATCTGAGGCATAAGACCTCCAACTGGTTCAGTGTCAGAGATGGTTGAGGCATCCCTCAGGACGATCATCATAATCATATTGATTTATTCGGTTATGGAAGGGAAATAAGTCAAATTAGTTCTATAAAGAATACTAACAGACTCGTAATTCTGTTAAATTATGTGTAAGACTGTTTATATTCGAAGATGTTGACCTTTGATTACTGGGAATTGGCCAAGGAGAGGATCCATCCGAGTTTCCATCATTACTGGCATCAGAACTGTCTACAGATGATCCTGGATCCTAAGAGTAAACCTTGTCAAACTTCAGTAGCTTAATGTTATCGTCGTGATCCTCGAGCATCTTAGACGTCTGGATGTAACGGATTATGTAGTTGTGTCCCCTATGTTGGGTCACCTGGCAGTGCTAGCCCATGGAACTTTGGAGAGAAATCATGGAGCTCCTTTACTTCACTACAGCTGTCTAGCATGACTAAGTGCATCAGTGAAACTTTATCAGCTATAGATGGTCTTTTTCTCTTGTCAGTAAGCTCTTCATTAGAGGTGCTGAGATTGGTGTGGATGCACAGGTGAACTCAGAGTGGCACTTGATATGTTAACTATGTAGTCATCGTCTTGGTGTCGAGACACCATTAAGTCGTTGTGGTGTCCTTTGTCAAAACATTTAAAGCAAACAATGAAGTGTTCCTAGAGGGCTTGTTCATGGAGTCGTTCAGGATCTTGTAAACGTCCGAACTGCAATCGTCCCACCTTTGATGGCTAACGTCTATCGTGAGATGTAAGGTGTCTAAGACCTGACTGATGATGTAGGATAATGTATGTCTTAATAGCGTAAACTTGTATATCTTGTGAATGCAGATAAATCGCTATAACACGTTATTGTGATTGTGTTGGTAGCCGCAAGGAAAATTGAATATGCTGCTCGTTTGGATGTTTGCTGACCGAATATTCTTTCTTTGTCTCTGAGAGGATTCTAATCCCATACATACTGGGATATAAGCAACCCTTGTGCTGTTGCATGAGGGGTCTCCACCACGTGTGTCCGTCACTATCAAAATAATCTAGTGAAAATCCAGGGAATAATATCAGGGTGACGCTTGGATTAATGTGTTCTTTTCAGTAACTTAGGGAGAGGCGCAGGTGGCCAGCTGAACCCTTTAACATAACACCCAGCAATTCTGCTGAAGATACGTAATTCTACATTTGTGGATCAAGAGTATTCAGCCACACCACAACCATACCAGCATCAGGTTACACGACTCAGGCTTCTCCTACTTAACCTAAGTACATGATTTCTATTTTGAGAAAATTACACTTACGTACGTAATCTTTAGGCCAATTTGTTGCATTTTTATCGGAACTTAACAAATGATTAAGGGCATCGTGATTCATAATGATAACACAGGGTTAAACAAAATTTAGTGCTTTGATATTAGGCCTTTTTTTTAGGTAGATTTTGGTCGCTGATTCTAAATATGCCATTAGTTTTTCTCTATCATCTCTGGTTATTGATATATGATATGCTCCTAATTACTGTGCGTACAACCGATCCGGCACGAGGATTAATAACTACGAATTATTATTGTTGCCTTTCCGATAAACTGAATTGCTTCATACAAGTAGAGTTTGTTCATTTATGATTCGATTACATCCACAGAGTCAGATAGTGGTGAAACAAGTATAGAAAGTTATATATCATTGATATCATGTTCATTTACTCAGACATATCAAGTTTCAAAGACTTCCTGCGGTGATCTGCCCCAAGACATCACGTTGAATGGTCCAGCTGTAATCCGCCATCATATGGGTATCCCAGTGTCCCCGGTATGGGTATCCCAGTGTCCCAGGTATGGGTATCCCAGTGTCCCAGGTATGGGTATCCCAGTGTCCCCGGTATGGATATCCCAGTGTCCCGGTATGGGTATCCCAGTGTCCCCGGTATGGGTATCCCAGTGTCCCCGGTATGGGTATCCCAGTGTCCCCGGTATGGGTATCCCAGTGTCCCCGGTATGGGTATCCCAGTGTCCCCGGTATGGGTATCCCAGTGTCCCCGGTATGGGTATCTCAGTGTCCCCGGTATGGGTATCCCAGTGTCCCCGGTATGGGTATCCCAGTGTCCCCGGTATGGGTATCTCAGTGTCCCCGGTATGGGTATCCCAGTGTCCCCGGTATGGGTATCCCAGTGTCCCCGGTATGGGTATCCCAGTGTCCCGGTATATTTCTTCCATGATCTTAACTCTCTGTGTAATCGTTCACGCTATTCCTCACTTAGGTCACCAAGGTTGGCTGGCAAGCGATCCAAGTGGCTGTGGAGGTAACGCACTTTGATGCTCATATTACAGTCAAATTGACGGAAAGAAGAGAGCAGGTTCTCCACTAATTCAGAGTAGTTATCTGCTTTATGGCTACCAAGAAAATTCCTTACAACCAGAGTGAACGAAACCCATGCATCGATCTCGGCATTGTTCATTGAATCTTGGAAATGTGGGTCTTTCATGAGTTCCCTGATTTGTGGCACTGGAAATTTTCTGCATATGTAGTCAAAGCAGTCCCCTTGTTCAAAGCCTTCACAAACTGTTTCATTAAACCTAACATAATGTGCAGTGGTGGTAAAATGATCTTATCTCTGTCAACCAAGGGTTCTGCGATTACATTCTTTTCTTCAACCACAATGCTTTCTCTCAGAGGCCATTGTTTTCTCACTCAGTGCTCATCCATATCTATACTATCTCAGAGACAGATCAAGCAGGGATACTTGGTGTATCCACTCTGCTGAGCCAGGAGAAAAGTCACCACCTTAAGATCCACAGAGATTGGCCATGGGTGATCATGGTATGATATCTTCTGTAAGACCAGGGCGATTGTGTCCTGCTGTTCGGTCATCTCAATTGGGATTGATCCATATTTGTTGCCATTGTGTAGAAGTAAATATTGTAAGCGCCGCTTACAACTATCTATGCTCATGAGGGGTACATCTATTGATACATGCATTTTCTCAAAAACTGTAGCTGCTAGAAGGAAATGAAGGTCATTTTCTTATTCAGTGGCATAAACATGCCTAGAATCATGTCTAAATTCTGAGGTATCAAAAATTTTTTTTGAAATTTGTTTCCCTGTGTAAGTAATGCCATCGAGAGAGTCCATGAGTTCGAATCCCATGAGCTGCCATATTATATCACTCTCAAATCTTGAGAAGGACAAAGATCTTGAGCGGAGGCCAAAAGGCAGCCGCTGAAACTTCCTGTATCCGGCAGGCGATCTAAAAGTGGTCATAAGTTTGAGTTCGAGGATCAGGCGAAATTAGCCAGAAGTCGTATTGTAGGTCCACTGTCGAAAAAGAATATTGTTACTGTAAGGCATCAGTGCCAGAAGAGCAGAACTCTCCGACATGATACATCAGTTAAGTGTATGATGATCAATACTTGGACACCAGCTAGTGGCCTCTTTAGAGTAGATTGAGAGTAAAGCGCTACACTGGGATATCGACAACTGATAAACTTGCTTCAGTGTGTCCATCACGCACTCATATTCGACTACCCTTAGCGAGTGTGGCAACAGATATGAGAAGCAAAAATGCAAGTGGTGGCTGATTGCAGAGATGCTTAGTGTGAGATAGTGTGTGTCACACTTACTGACTTCCTCGTAATGGCCACAACAGACCGATACCGTCTGAGCAGTCTTAATTCAGGGATATTCATAGTTCGTTCATCATCAGGTAAATGGTCAACTGTACTTTTTTGATAAGTTGCTATCAAGTAATCTAGATATATCAGAAATACATAGGACAGTAAAGCAAACTTGGGAACTTAACCAGGTGTGTTCTCTTCTGTATTGTGATATTATGTAACAGTTTATTCGCCGCACCAACAGTTAGGGAACTATCTCTACTCTCACGAAGGAATGGATTCTCTCATAAACCATATCCAGCTTGTTGGAGAACAAATCTCCCGGTAAGAACCTCTTTGGACATGTCTTCTTTGTACTCGAAGACATTAAACAATGAAGGACTGAGAGTTAACTTTCCCACAGTGAGATAGCTGGTGGGATTACGTCATGTGTATCCTGAGTAGGGTTATAGCCTTAGACGTATTAGGAGTTAACTCAGGAACAATGGGTTAGGGAGGTTTCATACCGTGCTGATACGGGTTTACCACCAGGCCACGATGATTTTACCTGTTGTGAATGTACTCATTCCCATAGTGGAGGATGCAATGTATCTAATTTTCCGTCACAAGATGGTAGCCTGATAAATAATACCCTTAAAGCCCCCTTCAGGGATTATGGATTTTTGTAAACTAAATGACACATTGTTACATATGACAGGTTTCAACCACGCCGATGATCATCGAGCGAGCTTCGGTAACTCCTTCTAAATTACGTAAGCTAAGAGAAGTGATCCAACGAACATCAGTTCCACGTAAACTTTGTTAAAACTTACTATAAATAAAAGTTAAGTTCGGCCTGTATTGAGAGGAATTCTGGATGGGTTGTGAGCAAAATATATTTAGAAAGTAAACCCTGAATATCTCTCAGTCTTGTTCATGTAAAATGTAATAACGCTCAGGTTATGTGAGTCACACTGGTCAGGTATTAAAGCACATCGATCACTGGTAAGAAAATGCAGTTTTCCAAGTATGGATCTTACAATTGCACTTAATTATGATGGTTTAGAGGTCCCTGTAGAGACTCCTCTGATCCATATTGTAAAGCTGACCTTTGTAATTAGCTGACCTTGAGCAATGTGAGGGAAATAGGGAAGGGATCATGAAAATAAGAAGGCAGGGTTTGTGCTAATCATTCTTTTTCTTCTTCAATCTTTGTTTCCTAAGTTTGTGTGTTTGTATATCTTCTGTTATTTGCAATGGATCTTTGATGTGATTTGTGGGAGTGACATTAATTACTAGAATTGGCTTTGAGCACAGGAAAGTGGTTTTGATCGTGTCCTCACAAGCACCATACACCTACTCAAACCTCACTTATTTTCTTCTCATTGGTTCTCTTGCCATCCTCTGTCTGCTCAATCGATTTTAAATGCAATCATGATAAAGTCCAACAAACCTACGGCGCCTGGTCCCTGGCATCATGGGTGCTAAGAATCTCCTGGTTTCCTCCTGAATCTACTGTCAGTTAGAGGTAGATGTGTGACAGTAATCTACCAGAACTTCTTGCGACCTTTCCCATTCTGACAGCCCTGCTTCTATATATATTCACTATACCAACATTCGTAGTTTCTTTAGTAATTTTATTGCTGTCGAACATCTGTCTGATACCTATGGTACCTCTCCTAATATCTCTTCTCTCTGAGACCCAGTTGTCTAATGATGTCACTCGCCCCTTTCTCATATCCAACTATAATATATACTGTTTCCGACTCAAAGACAGCCTTTGTGATTATTCCAACATCAGCACACCAGCTGCAGACCTCGAGGGTTTTGAGCTCCCATATTGTGTCTACCACGTTCTTCCTTTGTTTTGTAATTTCTTCGACTATCTAAACTTCTGGCATGAGACTGCGACATCCTCTCACCCGCAAGCTGAGATCTTCTACCAAGGTCCTCGGGGATTTAAACGTTCACCATAGAGAATGGTTGAATTCCTCCCATAAGGATGGTGGGGAGATTGAAGCCCACACGTTCTCCACTCTCAGTGATCTAGAACAAACTATCAACCACCCAACCCATATTCCTGACCGTTATGACCACTCTCCTAATATTCTTGATCTGTTTTCCACCTCCAATCCCACGCGCTGTAGCAGCACAGTCTCGACTGCAAATGGTTCATTTAACCACATCTTCATAAATTCATCTATTTCAAGGGCACCTCACTTTCCAGTCGGCCCTTCCAAATGTACATATTGGTACCTCAACAAAGCTGACTGAGGAGACTAACAAAAATTTGTTTTTTGACTTTCCTTTGGTACATTACTGTCTCTAATATGATGATGCTTCTGTCTCCGCCAAACCTACGGCAAAAGTAATTGTTGTGGAAATGGAAGCATCTACCCTCTCCTCCTCTAAGAGGATCTCTTCTTCCAGCCCCTATCTCTAACAACAGTGGTGTCCCTCAAGGCTCTATCCTGTCTCCTACAATTTTTCTCTTTTTTAGCAACAATTTCGTTTTTTCTACAAATGACGTAGTACACTCAAACGTTGACGATTCAACATTACATTCTTAGACATCTTCTGATTCTTCTTCATCTCTTACTCATTCTGCATATGCAAGAAATACAAACCTTTTATCGCAATTCTTATATTATTCAATAACAGAAGTGAAGTCGTTAGTGATTTGCATGAGCGATCAGATATTTTAGTGAAATAATCAAATGTGAGAATTATTTAATTCAATGCAGTAAAAAATCAAATGTGTAAGTTTTGTGAATCAACCGTTAAATTGGCAACTCTGAAACTGGGTAGACTCAGCAGAAGATAAGTCAAGTGATATTTAAGATATTCCCGTTTTTCTTTAAGTTTTGATGTTCATTTAGAATATCATAATTCACATCTTTTTTTCATAAGTGATCAAGAAAATAAGATGAGATACATCATGTCTTTTATTTGTTTAGATTCTTCTGTGGACCACTGGGAAATGGGCCATGAATCACAGGTTAAGACCCAGAGACTAGTGATCATAGAGACCATAATCTTATGTAAGCATCTGTGTGAAACGTTAAGGAAATTTGTCAGTGGCCATAAGGTCGAAAGTTCGGTGTCCTACGGTTCAGGTCTCTAACGAGGACTTTGCCTCACACCTCACACATTTAACACAGTTTTCATCATTCCAAAGAACCATTTTTAAAAGCCACAAAGTGTAGTGTTCAGACATCTGTTTGATGCAGCGCCAGCTGGCCAGCTCCCATGGCAGGAAGACACCACACCTCACCCCCTACAACCACTTCTAAGGTGCCAGATTATTGTGGTTATGAACGTAGGCTTTGTGGCAGGTTTAGACGGCATGACCAAGTCCCACACACACTACTAAGTACCTTAAGTGCAGTGTGAAGTGATCCACGCGGTGTAAAAGCAGGTTCTTGTGCTGGACTTTACTATGACCCATCCTCACCATTAACTCTCCTTCCTAACTTCCTTAACTCACAAGTAATGATGTGTAACTCACAAGTAATGATGTGTAACTCACAAGTAATGATGTATAACGTATCAAAGAACATAAGTACATCTATTGTGTCATGTTTAGTGAGCAGCATATCAATTTTGCTGCCAGATTTTAGCAAGTAGAGTGGAGTGGAAAACGTCTTAGAGATGTGTTTCGTAATTATGTGTAGCATCTCACAAGAGTTGTGTGTAAATAAGTAGAATCTATAACTATGGTATTACTGATAAGACTCCCCCCACACAACTCTCTCTCTCTCTCTCTCTCTCTCTCTCTCTCTCTCTCTCTCTCTCTCTCTCTCTCTCTCTCTCTCTCTCTCTCTCTCTCTCTCTCTCTCTCTCTCTCTCTCTCTCTCTCTCTCTCTCTCTCTCTCTCTCTCTCTCTCTCAAGATTTTTGATCCCAGAAAACAAAGAACTGATTAATGAGTAATATTTGTCAGACTATGAATCATTTGTAAGAGATAGAGACGGTTGAGGAGGCTGAACAGTACTGTATGTAAAATCAAACCTAACTCAGACTACATCTGCTGGTGTTGGACACTTGAATGTTCATATTAGCAGATATAACTAAACATCACATATAGACGCCCTAATCAGTCAGCAGATATTGACACTCATACGAAAGAGCTTATAACAAGCGATAAAGGATAGATTCAATTATTCTGGAGGATTTTGATCTTCCAGAAATCAACAGGTGAACTATCTCAGGTGGAGAAAGTAAATCTTCTAAACTTATCATTTTTGTGGGAGACGGTTCTCTCCACCAACCCGTCACAGAGCCGACGAGGGAAGTTTGTTCTAATTCTTGCACCTCAGGAATCCATGGTAATTGATACCCTTGGTGGAGAACATCTGGGCACATGTGGCCATAAAATGGTTAGGGTCGACGTAAATTACAAAGCAGTCCTCTGAAAACAGAATAATCACCTTTGGAAATAAATGGAGGAATTGTGGCTTGCAACACATTAAAGAGTCTCACTCTTGTTGTTTCATGTCCAGAGCAACTGTGGACTTGTTCTAAGTGTCGCTTTAAGCATCAACAAGACCTATCCGCTCCTATACATGGCAAAAGTAATACACTCAGGAACATGCCTGAATGTTACTTCACAGATTTCGCAAGAACAATACCGCGTAAATATAAACTCTACAAGCTTAAGAAATCAGACGATGACCCAGATCTTGAAACGTGATATATCACAGAGGTGAAAGTACTCATCAAGCCAGTCAAGACAGGGTATTAAGTGACCATTGCAACAAACAGAAAAAAAACTGAAGCTAAAAGATTCCATAAATATATCAATAAGAAACGAAGGTAAGAACCCACTGTAAATGATGTCAGCATAGCATCAACCCTAAACAAGATTTCTAGAAAACAGCGACACGTATTTTGAGACAATTAAATAGCACATACACGATGCTAGTGTTTACTGTCACAGTTAGAAAATACTAACACAGATAAATTCAGGTCTAATAAATGTCCGGGTTCTGATTATTTTTCTATCCACAAGTAATTAAAAACCTCAAAATCATAATTACCAAACCTTTGATATATAATTTCAGTTGATATATCCAGGATATATTACCAAAGAAATAGATTACCTCACATTTATATTAGAAAAGTGAAGCCGTTAATTGCTTGGCAATTACCATCCTCTTATCCTCACATCAGTTTTATGTAAACTTCTGGAGTCGATGATTAGAGAGAAAATCACAGTCTACCTGGACCAGCACAATCTGATCACAGTCTACCTGGACCAGCACAATCTGATCTATAGTACACAACGTGGTTAACAAGGCACAGTTCATACCTTACACATCTCCCAGAATTTTATCATTAATTGTTCAGTAACTACGACAAGACTAAATCAATTAGTGATTATTTTTCTGGATTTCCAAAAATCATTCGATAAAGTTCCCCACGTTGAACTGATGTATAACATCCGGGTCTTGGGCTTACTGGTTACACAGGAAAATGTGTAGAAGCCACCTGGTTACGTGGTTGGGAGGCAAAGAGTCGCAATGATTGGTGAATCCTCACTGTGGTCACTCATTATTAGTGAGATCCCCTAACAGTACAGCCTGGGGTCTATACTTTTCATAATTTATGTTAATGGTACTGATGTTCGCCCAATTAACTGAAGTGTCCAAATTTGCAGATGATACAAAGATCAGCAATGCCATGTTAGCTAAGAGAATAAGGTAGGATTATAAAAGGATCTGGATGAAACCGCTGGATGATCTAGAAAATGACAAATGCTATTTAACGTTGATAAATGTCAGCTGTTGCTAACAGGAAACCTCAACAAGAAATTTGATAATTAGCTAATGAACCACAAGATACAGAACAACCCACGTGTGAGGAATCAAGGGGTAGTGCTGTCTCCATCAGTTTCTGACATGATTGTGACGAAGCTGCCAAAAAAAAAAACCCAAATAGGATGTTAGAATTTATTGATAGAAACTTTACATACAAAATAAAGGATGTGATACTAGCACAATGCCCATATCCAGGTATACCCCATCTCGAATATGGAATGGAGATCTTGGCCCCTAACCTAAGTAAGGATATTGTTACATTAGACGCAGCGTATCGAAGAGCAACAAAATTAGCAAACCATATGAGGCCAGACTCTGAGAATTGAATTTGTTTTTTGAAGCAGGAGGCGGGAGCAAGGCAAGTTGATAGAATGCTTTAGAATAATTATAGGAATTAGCAACACTGACATCAAATGTTTCTTTAATAGTGTGTTGGTACTACCATGGAGAAAAAATTGCCTAAGATTTAGGGATCACCGAGTTAATCTGGATATCACGAAACATTTCTTTAACAACGACATCACTGAAGCGTGGAACAAGCTTACAGGACATGTCCTTTAGATATACGCTGTTCATATCTTTATAACTAGGTTTGATCATCACCTGCCAGTTTTTGATATTGTATAATTCTTTTAATTAGTCAATATAGAATAGTAGTCTATTGTACTGCCTGGTCAGCCACCGAACTCACCCTCTGGCTATGCCCCCACAGTCCCTCCTAAACCTTATCTCGAACACCCTACCCCATAGTCCCCTGTCCTGCTACGTCTCCTCACCCCACCTGAGCTCCTCTCATCTCCACCCACATCCCTGGTCACGTCCCTCCACTACGTCACACCTGCATTCTTTTTTCCTTCAGTAACGTTAAGGCCAGACCACCTCCCTTGGTCTGGTCTGAGCATTTATCTAACTCTATGTAACTCAAAGACTCTTCGTGCAGCGAGAACTTCTTCATATGTGCTCTGTTTCATCTTCAGATTCTATTTTGGAAAAGTCCCCACAGGTTCTTTGGAAGACAACAGAATTAAGCATGTGAAAATATGACCAATGAACGACGACCTGTCCTACGGCCTTTTCCCGTCTATGATTTTAATTCCTGATCCAGAAACTGATGCCTGTCTAAGTCCTAACCTCGTCTGTGGTAGTGATAACCTGACTCAGACGCCGAGACTTGGCCTACAGCATTTCCCCATCTATGGTATGAATGATCCAGAGGCTTAGGTGGCGTAGGGTGACGAGGAGCTGTTGTATAGGCGAGGGGAAAGGTCTCGTGATGCAGGAGTTATGAGGTATATGAGCGGCCGACGACATGACATACAGATGACAAGAGAAGGAAAATGACGCGACGACTGAAACAGATGATACAATGGAATAAAGATGAGAAGTGTTGAAGTGTAAGATAAGATATAAGGAAGAGGAAAGTAACGAATCATTGAAATGGAAAAAAAGAAAATGAATAAATATGTAACAAGATAGGGAGGTGATAGATACTGAAACAAAAAGATGTTAAAGAGGTGATTTGAACTAGGCATTTTCTTGTTAGGAAGAACATTCATAGATAGGAGTGTCCGATATAAAAATAGTCTTGTTCGTAATTCTGTAATTCCGCATATGTGTGTTGAGAATAACTTCCATATCAACAACGAAAACATGTATATAAATGGAGAGAGAGAGAGAGAGAGAGAGAGAGAGAGAGAGAGAGAGAGAGAGAGAGAGAGAGAGAGAGAGAGAGAGAGAGAGAGAGAGAGAGAGAGAGAGAGAGAGAGAGAGAGAGAGAGAGAGAGAGAGAGAGAGAGAGAGAGTATGTTACACACCACACAGGCCCCAAGGTTTCAAGTGAGGTGGTCTGGCCGAAACACAACTGAAAAAGATGTAGCCCCTTAAAAGAGAAAGAAAAGAATAACAGAGCAAACGCTCTCTCCCCACACTCTATTCCCGTTCGGCAACACGTCGAACGAGAAACAGGTAGAACAGAATTTCTTGTAGAACTAAAACGTTTAAAAGAGATTTTCATTGAGAATTCAAAAATTGTAGTGGATATAAACATGAAATTCATCCCATCACTACAGATATGCGTCCCTTCATTTCTTTTCATAAAGACAATAACAAGGATAAACTTGGAGCTCCAGTTTCGCAACTTACCACATCTATACTCTTCCTGATGTGAAAGATTTTTCTCATCTTTCCCTGTACCATTACAACAACAGGCTAGACTGATTAATGGATGTTTTTACGTTACTGCAGCAAGGCCAAGGAGAGGTCAAGGGGTTGAGATTGCATGATATACAGCTACGTCATACTGATTACTCAAAAGAATTATTCAGTACCGGAGAGAGATAGTTGAAGATCAAGTCTTACATCCGTGGTGGCGGCGGGAAACGTCCTTGGCAGGCCAACAGAGTCATCAGAAATGTAATTCTTAATACATTTTCTTCCTACAGTTCTGTGTGTCCTTCATACAGCAGCAGCAGCAGCAGCAGCAGCAGTCACCCAACACTTGGGATGGTATCACATGTCTCCTTCTTACACATGGTATACCCAGGAGAGAACATCAGCGTCTCACTGCCGTGAACATCATCGACAAACTTTATAAGATTTTGCAAAGAATGGAACTCGACTTGCGGATAACATGGGAGCTGGGCTGTCGACAACGTAATAATATTTGCATATTGCCGCACCGAAGTGTTCTGCTTGGGACAATTCCCTGGCACTGACAACTGATAAAGTGGATTCAGCTCAGGCCGAACACCCGGTGGAG
Source organism: Panulirus ornatus (assembly GCF_036320965.1). NCBI lineage: Eukaryota > Metazoa > Arthropoda > Malacostraca > Decapoda > Palinuridae > Panulirus > Panulirus ornatus. The sequence continues at coordinate 31,509,313 of NC_092243.1, read as the reverse complement.
CATGCACAACTGCGGAAATAATGAAGAGGAAAAACATTAGAATGAGCCAATGCATATGTGAACCCGAGGCGAAGAGGCCGATATTGGTATAACATTGCACTGTGTTCAAAATTCTCATCAATATCTTAGTGGTTAATTATCACAATACTGATAGCTTATTTCTTCTAGCTTACAACCATCAGATGTCATGCTTGATATCTAACTCAGAGCTGACGAAACGGAAAGAAATATACAAGCACACAACCATGTCATAGACGAATAGCTGTGCTATGGGCCCACTGTGATGGACAAGAGTACATCCTCCGCTTGGAATGCCATGATCTCATTCTTCACAGGTTACCACGACACAACTGCTCAGACAACTTTCAAAAAACAGTATGAATTACTGCGGAACATGGGAGAGGGTGACATTACATGACTGTACCAGATTAAAAAGTGGAGAAAGCCAATATAAGACTCGACAACTCTTGTTTAAATCCAATGCTCCAAATTCCTTCCTCAGACTAGTGACACATTTCCGCTCACGTGCATTGGTGTATTAAAGGTTTGTGAGGCCCTAAGTCTAAATAATTTTTCACCCTCCCCTCTTTCCCTTCCCTTGTGCTTTCTAAAAAAGATGTAACGAAACCACATGCTGTATATGATTCTATATAGAATTAGACACGCTTTGCATTGTCGAAATTTTTTGTAATTTCAATATAATCATGTCATAATAAATGTAATGATAACAGAAGTAAAGCTGGTTTCTCTCATTTTCAGTGCCCGTAATTACTGGGTCTTGGTGTTATGTGAGGAAAATTAGTTTCCAAAGTTTCAGGACCCCTCAAGGTCATCAAGTCCAGGAATAACTCATGAAAAGATCAAATCATCGTAGTTTCAAATAACTCCCTCTCACGGTATGTGGTTCTGGTGTCTGGTCTCCCTCCCTCTTGATATGCCACTGTCCCCATGAAACGTCTGTTTTTATCTTTAAGACCCTTATATATCACCTTGATTCATGAGTTGCCAAGATGAAAGAAGAAAGTAGGTTCTAATAGCAGTCTTTTTTACCTGTATCCAATCCTGACTTAAACTGATTACCTTATTTAGCTACAGCATTGGCTGTCAGAATATGTGCTGCAGATGCAATAGGTCTCTGTAGACCATAGTGTGAATGTATAAGATGACAATGGCAGTTGCCATAGCGTAATATTAAGGGAACATGATATTATAGACTTGTAATCAGAGAAGGAATTGCAAAGTGGAGTTTTTCTTTTCCTTGTACATATGTTGTTCATGACTGAATAGTGTATTTGCTCGGCTAGAAAGCTGACAGTTGAGCAGCTTATGCTTTCTGCAGCTCCACCTGGGACACTGTCCTCGGCATCCTCTCCCCTGTAAACACCAACCCTCACTCTCCGCTCTCCATCAACCCCAGTCCTTGTCCATAATCCCCTATTTGATACGCGACTAACAAGACTCATATGCCATTCCATCTTCTTTCTCTTGTTCGTAGCGCTCATCTCCACTCCACGAACACTTCAACAGCACTGCATCTCATCCTTCCAGATCTTCAGCAGAAATTTCGACAGATCTTTCAGCAACAGAGTCTTCACAGGCCTTCTCCCGCTAATATATTCTCCATCACCTATCCACAATCATTCCTGCCCAGCTCATACAACGTTACGTCAACTTTCTCTCTCTGCCCCTTCACTATCTCCTTTCCATCAATGCCCCTTCTCTTCATGGACCTTACCTGCTCTGCTCACTACACACTTCCACTGGACATTCGCTTCGCTCAACACAGTTCTCACTTGTGCTCATGCTACCCGCTTCTGTCACCTTTGATTAACTTATTTCACAATGAGCAGCGGCGATACACTCACTTCTGGTATGTCTTCCTAGTGCCATGAAGACCTTAGAGCCTTAAGGCTTCAGTCCCCTAACTGTGCAAAATCTTATACATACCGACCTGTTATCAAGCATCTGACTAACTCTCCAATATGTGGAGAGTTAATGATCATAATGCTTGCAGCATCACACCTCTGATCAAAAAGATCACATTTTCCCTAAGTTGGTTACTCGAAAATACCTTCTGGTTCCCAAACCGATCGTTCTTTTCTACCCTTGTCTCCCATTTTCATATATCTCTTCTGCTTATTCTCATGTTTCCGTACTGCTTATTTTTTTTACACGACGAAGTTTTCTTTCTGACGCATGCTCTCCTTCACAGACGCATATCCCGTGATGCTCAACTGGAGATCCTAGAACGCTACAGTTCCCTCTTGAACAGCAGCTGAATGGGTATGATGTCCGGTGAAGCATGAAGGATGACATTATAACCTTGTGATCATTGCGGTCTCTGGCCTCTTTTGTCGCCTGTTTTTCTCTACAAGTTAGCAGTCCATGCAATTTGTTTATTACATCCCTCCCTCTACCATCCCACTCTCTTGTGTGTGGTAGGAAAGCATCCTGGATGTATCTTATGCCATTCATCCTGCACAGTATCTGCATTAAAGCATTTGTGAATTGCTCTCCTGGCCGGTCAATAACCGCTCTGGTGGTTCGATCTTTGGTCGAAATGGGTCATGTGCATCTCATGAATATATCACTAACTATCAGAATATTTTCTATCTCCTTACCCCTTTCCTACATAGTGAAGCTAGTAGCTTGTATCTCTCAAAGCCATCTAGTCCCCTGTACTCATGCGCATGTGTGAACAAGGCCTTTTCTCGGCAACGCCACAAACCACCATTCGCGACCAGATATGTACTTCTATAACAATCATCATACCAAGCCTATAACATCGATCTGAGCTAGGTACAACAGAATATGATCTTTACCTTGGTACAAATGAAACCTAGCAAGCACGTAGCGTCATGGGCTGCTAACTCAATGGCAATACCGACACATTCTCAACATTCCCTCTTTGCCTCAGAATGCCATCCTTGACCACTAACTGTTACTGGGTATGCTACAAAAGTCCTTCAGCAGCGATAACTTCAGCTCGTACTTAGGGACCTCACCTCCCAATAACCTCTCAGTGGCTCCGCAATAGCTCAGGTTCGCTTGCTTCTCTCTCAGTTCCTCAGGTGTCCAGAGCCTATAAGCCTGTTCATACCACTGTTCTATAGGAGTCACAACTTACTCTTCTTCAGCATCTTCGTCCGCCTCTGAGATCCGTCAACATGTCAACATAGTAATATCATATTTCTCTAATACCTCCCATCATATGATTTCTACATTCACATATTCGGCTGTCTGTGTTATTGTCGGTATATACTGTAGCTTGCCTGCCTACAACATACTTCCTAAGCGTGTCTACTACTTCTCACTTGTGTCAACATCTTTAGCATCGATGTGCTCCTTTCTGATCGTCTAAGAATTTTGTGTGTGAAGCAGACGGGACGCAATCTCTCCATCGTTTATTGTGAAAATATGGCATTTAAACCCTTAAAGCTGGTGTTTTCTTTGGAGCCCCAATTCCCTTCAAAGTCTGGGCTTTTCAATTAGGTTGACTCAGTTAAAGCTCTTTTTAAGCTGTCAAAGGTTACCTGACGCTCTTATTCCCTACTGTAACTCACTTCTTTCCTTTAGTTACCTCCCAACAGGTGAATCTCGTGACAGTCGACTTTCCCAATGAAAACACCTACATCTTTCATCTGTTGCAAGAGGCCATTCTCCTACTACTTTTACCTTCTCTCAATTCGAACACTTCCCCTTGGCGCTTCCTGGTATTTCAAACAGGAGTCTTTTGGAGCCGTCTTCTCTTTCTTGTTTTGTTTCGAAAACCAGTTCGCACCTCCACATTCACCCGAGTAATTCCCTCAGCCTCGCTAAATATTCCTCCGCAGTTTCTGAGAACATCCTGACATCGTACAGACAGACGAGTAGAGTGGAAAAAATCCTATACCCAAGGATACGTTCCTTGTAACGTTGTGAGGTACTTGGGTTATTGGAGTGTCCCACGGGAAGCTTCTACACAGGAAATACTCAGTAGGTGTGCTAAATGAATGCCACACACGGTTATAGAACTAAGGTGTCTCTCATAACATCAAGCCACCAAGTCACAGGTAGAGAATATTTGCCTCTCGTCGCTTGTACGCAAGGAAATGACTTCTCTTAGGATTATTCTGTTGTTTCCTGTACTTTATGCATTGCCCAAGCGTTCCCTCTCGCATCCTAACAGCCATCATCACTACTGATAATCTTTATCTATAATGCTCTGGTCAAACAACTGTTTGATGTGTTTTTAACTTCCAATACTTAATGCAGAAGGAATTCTGTGGTAAGGTAGCTTCCTGACTGATCTATAACGACTGGAATTTTGTGCTGCACCCCAGTGGTGAGTACCACGAGATGACCCTCGCATCTAGTAACTAGATAAGAGCCTGAGGTAACCTTTGACAGCTTGAAGAAAACGGTCCACTAAATCACCCTCGTTAAAGTGCTCAGATTATGAAAGGAATTGGCGCTCAAAATGCACGCCAGTTTTCGGTGTTGAAATGCCATATTTTCACAATAAATGACTGAAAGATTTCATTCCGTCTGCCTCGCAAACCAAGGTTTTAGAATCTAAGAGTAATGCACGTTGAAGTTAAAAAGATGGTGACACTCAAGTAGGAAGTAGTGGACATGTTCAGGAAGTATCTTGTAGGCTGGCATATTACAGTATATACCGACAATAACACATCCGAGATACTTGCAGGCAGCTGAGTTAGGGACTGTGGAAAGCAGATGGTGGGAAGTATCAGAAAAATACGGTTTCACCATTATATGTATGACTGGTCAGGACATCATGTTAATGGATGAATTGTTGAGGATCTCACAGGAGGAGAAAGATAGTGACGAAGGTAACGTTGCGATATATGTATTACAATAGTATGAACAGGCAGATGGGCTCTGGACACCTGAGGAACTGCAAGAAGGGCAAGAGGACCTGAGTTACTGCAGGGATATTATGAAGGCTGATGGGAGGTGAGGCCTCCAAGTAAAAGTTGAAGTTGTTGCTGCTGGAGGCCGCTGTTGCCAATGAGTTTATAGGCCGCGATGCTAAGTGCTTGCCGTTATCATTTTGTACCAAGGTAGAGATCATTTTCTGGGACTAGTACAGAGTCGATGGTGTAGGTTCGGTATAGTGACTACGGTACAGGAGTACTTAGATAGGTGCGAAAGGTGATGTTGCCAAGGAAATAGACTTGTTCATACATGCACGTGAGTATACGGGAAACAAGCTGGCCTGGGAGATCCTGTTCTAGTTTACATGAGAGGAGTGAGGGGATAGAAGATATTCTGGTGTTTAGTGACACGTTCATTAGAGACACATGGACCATCACGACCAAAGATCAGAAAGTTACCACCGTGGCCACAGTGTTGATAAAACAGGTATTTGACAAGTCTGAACCACCAGAACGATTGTTGACTGATCAGGAGAGCAATTAACAAGTATACTGATGCAGATGGTGTGCACGATGAAGGGCATAAATAAGATCAAGATGTTTTCGTTCCTCCTACAAGGGAATGAGATAGTAGAGGGATATAATGATAAACTGCATGGATTGCTAATCAATATAGGGAAAAAGATTACAAACAAGAAGCCAGAGTCCACCCGCAGTGATCACACGGCACAATGCCACTCTTCATGGCTCGCTGGGCAAGCTACCTACTCAGATGTTGTTTGAGAGGGAACTGAGGCGCTCAGGGATCCCCACTTTAGCAGCACGGGATATGGAGGCGTGCAAGCGTTAGTAAGGACACATTACCGTGTGAAAAGTGTTTTAAAGGCAGATGAATAAGGCAGAGGAACAGAAATATGAAGAGGGGAACCGAGGGCCGAAAATGACACATGGATGTTTGGAGGTATTAGTTAGAAGGTGAAAGTAATCAGATGTAGTTAAGGACATCTTACCTTCAAGTCAAGGTACAGGTGGAAAGACGGGAGACTTGACGGTTAGCTGGCATGAGGGTGGAGCTTTCCCTAATCAGCACTAGGTAGTAGGAGGAGCAGTTGAAACCACTGGATGTTCACTCTGCCCATGCTAGACAAAATGAAAGGAGTAAGAGGCATCATTGTGCCGTTCAGTGGATGTATTTAAGTCAAGGAGAAAGTATTTTAGGTGATAGTACATAATTTGAGGTTCTTCGTTTGCCATGAGGTGAGAGGCAGCTCGGTTTTTGATAGAAATTAACATCTTTATACAAGTGGCATAAATTTGACAGTACCTGTACAGGATAAGTCAGGCAGCGATAGATGCACAGGAAGGGAACGACTCCCTAGAGAAGGTCAGAAGTGTCCTGAAGATGTAGCCAGAATCATCCTGGAAATTTACAATTTAAAAAAGAAAAGGCGAGTCTGAAACCCACTCAAGCCTGTATTAGAAATCCATGATTCCTGTGGTCTGACCGTTTGGCAAACTCCATCAGACCTACCAAACCTCCTGAATGCTGAGAACCAGTGGAGTTCCACGCATGATTCTGCATTACCTTCGGAATTCCCCCACCGTAAACCATGTAGTGTCTCCGGTAAATACACGGCCCTGGTTTGTGTTCCAGGTCACCCCAGAGCTCTCCTCGTGTGCTCTCGATAGATGCACTTTCATTCTATTTGACACCTGTTCCTCAAGCACTGCGGACTAATTTGTCCCTCTCCTCCGCATGAGAAACAGGCGACTTTCTCTCGTTCCTCATTATATAACCTGAAGCTTCCTCTATTGCGCCAGCCTTAACTGTTCTTACTCCTCATGCTACTGCAGACTCCGGTCTCTCCACCTAACTTACTGCGGTAACGTTCAATGTTCCCCTTCAGTTGGACCTTACTTTCCGTCTCCTTTACGTTCCTGGAAAAACGCTCTCTTACCCTCGCTTTCAAATATTCCCTCCCCAGCTACCTGAAACTTTCATCCATTACAAGCATCACATCCAGGAACTCTCACAATATTTCATCATTTCTTTGCTTGCATCTTTTCCCTTAGTGTTTGACGGTTGGCAATGAGGCCATACGTGTCCACAAACTTTCGCTTCATTTCTTCCCTTCTATCCCATTACTGTGTTGTTTGAATATTGTAGGAGTGTCCAAGCTGCGCAACGCGAAACGGATCTTCTCTATCTCGTTATCATTCACTTGCAGAAGGGTCTGATCTGATTGTCTAACCCATGTCATCACCTCAACATTCTTTCGTGTGAAGCTTTGGGTCCACCTGCATCTCAACTACTTAATAAATTATTGCTTCATTAGACCTTCCATTAATGTCGATATTCAATCCCACTTTTCCTCGTTCCCACCTTCTTACTCGCTTGGTCGCATGAACCACACAAACCAACGCACGGTTCTTGCTTTGGTGTCCCTGTCCATGGACCTGCATGTCCACTCACGCCGCTTGCTTGTACAGGGCTCTTCCCCCACTTACTTGCTATGAATAGGATTGTTTTCACTGACACCAACACACTGGACACTCTCAGAAACACCACAGACTAGGCAAGCCTCCATCACCCTTTAATCCAACTGTATATAAGACTTGCTTGACGATCAGGCTTTGCTACCTCTGTTATTAATACACTATCTAAAAGAAAGCATCACTTGAAGTAGCGGTAAAGAAATGGACACGCTAACGTTCTGCGACAATTGTAGCCAGAGTTAAAATCTATGCTATGCAGTAGTTGATACCATAAGAGGCTGAAAGATAAACAATAGTTCAAGATAAAAAATGACTTCTAAATTTGAAGAGCATTGAAGGGGCATATATAGATGAGAAACAAACATAGCTGTGATTTTTCAATCCTGCGATATAATGCAACCTGTGGGAAAAGGAAAAAATCTTATTTATTTTATACATTTCACGACCTTTTTCTTTTTGAAAACTCTCCCAAACTTTATCATCATCTTATGAAGTCTGCCACCAGAACTGTGTTCTCTGCAAACATCAACAGATACACTATACATGCCCTCCTACCCCTAGCATACCGTAGACCTTTCCCTGGCTGTAAGACCCTTGTATCTATCTCCCTCACGATCCAGTCATTTAACAGAATAAACAACCAGTGACATCACACATCCCTGACGCAGACTCCCCTTCACCGGGAGCCACTCACCCTTTTCCATTTATACAAGCACATATGCCTTAATCTCCAGACATCTCGCATTGAGCCTTGACAACGTCGAGTAACTAGACTAATCAGTCAACAGGACCGTCAGTTCCCTAGAGAAATATACTTGTATGCCATACAATCCATCATATTCGTAGGAGAGGGAAAATAGTGCAACGCTTAAATAACCTGTGACAATAGCGTTATATATCGTTAATCTTGACATTTTTTTTCCATCACTTTCTAGGACAGATGCCTCTCAATCGAAACTTTTTCGCTTAATATCATACATAAAAAGCTGCTTCTGTGTTCATACTGTTTCAGATCAGTAACACAAAATGCTCATCAGAATATATGATTACAAGATTATGCTTTTCATTGGAGAAATGAGATCATGGTTTTATGTTTCATTTGTACTGTAATTTGCTGACCAACATACATAGAAATTATTATTTGTGATATTTGGTGCAGATTTTCTTTTTTATATCATCATTTTCCAACACCTCCAGTATAATAAATGAAACGATGAGAACCCATCATATTATCCTGAATGTCTCCTGCAGCTCGGTCTGTAGTTTATAAACACAACTTCTGGTAAAACCAGGCTGATAACATCATTGTCTGTGGGAAATGGCTGGCTGCAACAATGATATTCGTATGATATCGTCATGTTAACCCCGTCTTCCGAACTCCTTTTCTTTCATGTGTCTTCCTTCTATTTGCCTAACTCCCTCCCATCCATCTGTCTCGTTCCGTCTATCTTTCCTCTTGTAGTTTATTTCTCTTCATCCTTTACACTTGTCTCCAATCTAACCATCTTACTCCTGTCTTTCTGTCTCCTGTTCTATCTGTCTGCCAACTGTTTGTCTGTTTTCTTCATTTACCATCCTCCCTCCCCTCTAACTCTCTTTCTTCCATCCACTTGGCTCGGTTCCCTTCACTACACTTCCTCTCTTCTGTCCCCCTCTTCTATCGGTCTCCCTCTTTTCGGTTTACTAGATCATTTTTCAGGCACCTGTCTCCCTCCTGTCTACCTGTCTTCTCCAGATGTTACTTACTATTCCATTTCCCTTCTCGTTCTCGTCCACCTAGTTGTTTCCATCAAACAGCTTCCTTTCTGGTCTAATGCCTTCCTTCAAGACTGACTGGTTCCTTATATCCCATTTCCCTGTCTCCCTCCCGTCTCTTTAAGTGTCGCCCAACCTAGTAATTTCCTCTTTTCTTCCATGTGTCTACCTCTTGTCTCTCTGCAAATCTCAAACACGTATCTGTCTTTCTAACTTTTACCTTGTTCCCTCCCTTCTACATACATCCTCCCTGACAACATTTATTTCTCTTCCCTCTTCTTACATCCTTTACCCCGAGAACACTCCACACGCTGTTGTTGGCCATAAAAATTTCATTGACTTCCCTCCTCTCTTCAGCAAGTTTCTGCATCTCTCTGGAATTTTTGTTATTCTGCATACCGAGTGGAATTTCCAAGAACAGCCATTTATCATGGGAATCAAAAACTGACATTAAAAAGATAAATCGAGGTCGAAAGCTTTTGAGCGAATAAAAAGTATAAGAGCATCGCTTATGAAAAAAGAGAGACCGACAAAAAAGAAACGAGAAACAGTTGGAAAAATTAAGAGAGAGAGAGAGAGAGAGAGAGAGAGAGAGAGAGAGAGAGAGAGAGAGAGAGAGAGAGAGAGAGAGAGAGAGAGAGAATATATATATATATATATATATATATATATATATATATATATTATATCTATATTTTGATTTGTCGCTGTCTCCCGCGTTTGCGAGGTAGCGCAAGAAAACAGACGAAAGAAATGGCCCAACCCACCACCATACACATGTATATACATACACGTTCACACACGCTAATATACATACCTATACTCTCAATGTATACATATATACACACACACAGATATATACATATATACACATATACATAATTCATACTGTCTGCCTTTATTTATTCCCATCGCCAACTCGCCACACATGGAATAACATCCCCCTACCCCCCATGTGTGCGAGATAGCCCTAGGAAAAGACAACAAAGGCCCCATTCGTTCACACTCAGTCTCTAGCTGTCATGTAATAATGCCCGAAACCATAGCTCCCTTTCCACATCCAGGCCCCACACAACTTTCCATGCTTTACCCCAGACGCTTCACATGCCCTGATTCAATCCATTGACAGCACGTCGACCCCGATGTATACCACATCGATCCAATTCACTCTATTCCTTGCAAGCCTTTCACCCTCCTGCATGTTCAGGCCCCGATCGTTTTGCATCCATTTTTCCACCTTCAATTTGGTCTCCCACTTCTCCTCGTTCCCGCCACCGCCGACACATATATCCTCTTGGTCAATCTTTCCTCACTCATTGTCTCCATGTGCCCAAATCATTTCAAAACAACCTCTTCTGCTTTCTCCACCACGCTCTTTTTATTTCCACACATCTCTCTTACCCTTACATTACCTACTCGATCAAACCACCTCACACCACATATTGTCCTCAAACATCTCATTTCCAGCACATCCACCCTCCTGCGCACAACTCTATCCATAGCCCACGCCTCGCAACCATACAACATTGTTGGAACCACTATATATATATATATATATATATATATATATATATATATATATATATATATATATATATATGTATATGTGTGTATGTGTATATATGTGCGTATGTATGTGTATATGTATATATATATGCATATATATGTATATTATCCCTGGGGATAGGGGTGAAAGAATACTTCCCACGCATTCCTCGCGTGTCGTAGAAGGCGACTAGAGGGGACGGGAGTGGGGGGGTGGGGGCAGAAATCCTTCCCTCCTTGTATTTTCTAACTTTCTAAAATGGGAAACAGAAGGAGTCACGCGGGGAGTGCTCATCCTCCTCGAAGGCTCAGACTGGGGTGTCTAAATGTGTGTGGATGTAATCAAGATGTGAAAAAAGGAGAGATAGGTAGTATGTTTGAGGAAATGAACCTGGATGTTTTGGCTCTGAGTGAAAAGAAGCTCAAGGGTAAAGGGGAAGAGTGGTTTGGGAATGTCTTGGGAGTAAAGTCAGGGGTTAGTGAGAGGACAAGAGCAAGGGAAGGAGTAGCAGTACTCCTGAAACAGGAGTTGTGGGAGTATGTGATAGATTGTAAGAAAGTAAATTCTCGATTAATATGGGTAAAACTGAAAGTTGATGGAGAGAGATGGGTGATTATTGGTGCATATGCACCTGGGCATGAGAAGAAAGATCATGAGAGGCAAGTGTTTTGGGAGCAGCTGAATGAGTGTGTTAGTGGTTTTGATGCACGAGACCCGGTTATAGTGATGGGTGATTTGAATGCAAAGGCGAGTAATGTGGCAGTTGAGGGAATAATTGGTATACATGGGGTGTTCAGTGTTGTAAATGGAAATGGGGAAGAGCTTGTAGATTTATGTGCTGAAAAAGGACTGGTGATTGGGAATACCTGGTTTAAAAAGCGAGATATACATAAGTATACGTATGTAAGTAGGAGAGATGGACAGAGAGCGTTATTGGATTACGTGTTAATTGACAGGCGCGCGAAAGAGAGACTTTTGGATGTTAATGTGCTGAGAGGTGCAACTAGAGGGATGTCTGATCATTATCTTGTGGAGGCTAAGGTGAAGATTTGTATGGGTTTTCAGAAAAGAAGAGTGAATGTTGGGGTGAAGAGGGTGGTGAGAGTAAGTGAGCTTGGGAAGGAGACTTGTGTGAGGAAGTACCAGGAGAGACTGAGTACAGAATGGAAAAAGGTTAGAACAATGGAAGTAAGGGGAGTGGGGGAGGAATGGGATGTATTTAGGGAATCAGTGATGGATTGCGCAAAAGATGCTTGTGGCATGAGAACAGTGGGAGGTGGGTTGATTAGAAAGGGTAGTGAGTGGTGGGATGAAGAAGTAAGATTATTAGTGAAAGAGAAGAGAGAGGCATTTGGACGATTTTTGCAGGGAAAAAATGTAATTGAGTGGGAGATGTATAAAAGAAAGAGACTGGAGGTCAAGAGAAAGGTGCAAGAGATGAAAAAGAGGGCAAATGAGAGTTGGGGTGAGAGAGCATCATTAAATTTTAGGGAGAATGAAAAGATGCTCTGAAAGGAGGTAAATAAAGTGCGTAAGACAAGGGAGCAAATGGGAACTTCAGTGAAGGGCGCAAATGGGGAGGTGATAACAAGTAGTGGTGATGTGAGAAAGAGATGGAGTGAGTATCTTGAAGGTTTGTTGAATGTGTTTGATGATGGAGTGGCAGATATAGGGTGTTATGGTCGAGGTGGTGTGCAAAGTGAGAGGGTTAGGGAAAATGATTTGGTAAACAGAGAAGAGGTAGTAAAAGCTTTGCGGAAGATGAAAGCCGGCAAGGCAGCAGGTTTGGATGGTATTGCAGTGGAATTTATTATAAAAGGGGGTGACTGTATCATTGACTGGTTGGTAAGGTTATTTAATGTATGTATGACTCATGGTGAGGTGCCTGAGGATTGGCGGAATGCGTGCATAGTGACATTGTACAAAGGCAAAGGGGATAAGAGTGAGTGCTCAAATTTCAGAGGTATAAGTTTGTTAAGTATTCATGTTAAATTATATAGGAGGGTATTGATGGAGAGGGTGAAGGCATGTACAGAGCATCAGATTGGGGAAGAGCAGTGTTGTTTCAGAAGTGGTAGAGGATGTGTGGATCAGGTATTTACTTTGAAGAATGTATGTGAGAAATACTTAGAAAAGCAAATGGATTTGTATGTAGCATTTATGGATCTGGAGAAGGCATATGATAGAGTTGATAGAGATGCTCTGTGGGAGGTATTAAGAATATATGGTGTGGGAGGCAAGTTGTTAGAAGCAGTGAAAAGTTTTTATCGAGGATGTAAGGCATGTGTACATGTAGGAAGAGAGCAAAGTGATTGGTTCTCAGTGAATGCAGGTTTACGGCAGGGGTGTGTGATGTCTCCATGGTTGTTTAATTTGATTATAGATGGGGTTGTTAGGGAGGTGAATGCAAGAGTTTTGGAAAGAGGGGCAAGTATGAAGTCTGTTGTGGATGAGAGAGCTTGGGAAGTGAGTCAGTTGTTGTTCGCTGATGATACAGCGCTGGTGGCTGATTCATGTGAGAAACTGCAGAAGCTGGTGACTGAGTTTGGTAAAGTAGGTGAAAGAAAAAAGTTAGGAGTAAATGTGAATAAGAGCAAGGTAATTAGGTACAGTAGGGTTGAGGGTCAAGTCAATTGGGAGGTAAGTTTGAATGGAGAAAAACTGTAGGAAATAAAGTGTTTTAGATATCTGGGAGTGGATCTGGCAGCGGATGGAACCATGGAAGCGGAAATGGATCATAGGGTGGGGGAGGGGGCGAAAATTCTGGGAGCCTTGAAGAATGTGTGGAAGTCGAGAACACTATCTCGGAAAGCAAAAATGGGTATGTTTGAAGGAATAGTGGTTCCAACAATTTTTTATGGTTGCGAGGCGTGGGCTATAGATAGAGTTGTGCGCAGGAGGGTGGATGTGCTAGAAATGAGATTTTTGAGGACAATGTGTGGTGTGAGGTGATTTGATCGAGTAAGTAACGTAAGGGTAAGAGAGATATGTGGAAATAAAAAGAGCGTGGATGAGAGAGCAGAAGAGGGTGTTTTGAAATGGTTTAGACACATGGAGAGAATGAGTGAGGAAAGATTGATCAAGAGGATATATGTGTCGGAGGTGGAGGGAACGAGGAGAAGTGTGAGACCAAATTGGAGGTGGAAAGATAGAGTGAAAAAGATTTTGTGTGATCGGGGCCTGAACATGCAGGAAGGTGAAAGGAGGGCAAGGAATAGAGTGAATTGGATCGATGTGGTATACCGGGGTTGACGTGCTGTCTGTGGATTGAATCAGGGCATGTGAAGCGTCTGCGGTAAACCATGGAAAGCTGTGTAGGTACGTATATTTGCGAGTGTGGACTTATGTATATACATGTGTATGGGGGTGGGTTGGGCCATTTCTTTTGTCTGTTTCCTTGCGCTACCTCGCAAACGCGAGACACAGCAACAAAGCAAAAAAAAAAAAAAAAAAAAATATATATATATATATATATATATATATATATTTATACATATATATATATATATATATATATATATATATATATATATATATATATATATATATATATATATATATATATATATTTATACATATATATATATATATATATATATATATATATATATATATATATATATATATATATATTTTTTTTTTTTTTTTCTTTTCTTATACTTTGTAGCTGTCTCCCGCGTTTGCGAGGTAGCGCAATGAAACAGACTAAAGAAATGGCCCCCCCCCCCATACACATGTATATACATACGTCCACACACGCAAATATACGTACCTACACAGCTTTCCATGGTTTACCCCAGACGCTTCACATGCCTTGATTCAACCCACTGACAGCACGTCAACCCCGGTATACCACATCGCTCCAATTCATTCTATTCCTTGCCCTCCTTTCACCCTCCTGCATGTTCAGGCCCCGATCACACAAAATCTTTTTCACTCCATCTTTCCACCTCCAATTTGGTCTCCCTCTTCTCGTTCCATACACCTCCGACACATATATCCTCTTGGTCAATCTTTCCTCACTCATCCTCTCCATGTGCCCAAACCACTTCAAAACACCCTCTTCTGCTCTCTCAACCACGCTCTTTTTATTTCCACACATCTCTCTTACCCTTACGTTACTCACTCGATCAAACCACCTCACACCACACATTGTCCTCAAACATCTCATTTCCAGCACATCCATCCTCCTGCGCACAACTCTATCCATAGCCCACGCCTCGCAACCATACAACATTGTTGGAACCACTATTCCTTCAAACATACCCATTTTTGCATTCCGAGATAATGTTCCCGACTTCCACACATTCTTCAAGGCCCCCAGAATTTTCGCCCCCTCCCCCACCCTATGATCCACTTCCACTTCCTTGGTTCCATCCGCTGTCAGATCCACTCCCAGATATCTAAAACACTTCACTTCCTCCAGTTTTTCTCCATTCAAACTCACCTCCCAATTGACTTGACCCTCAACCCTACTGTACCTAATAACCTTGCTCTTTTTCACATTTACTCTTAACTTTCTTCTTCCACACACTTTACCAAACTCAGTCACCAGCTTCTGCAGTTTCTCACATGAATCAGCCACCAGCGCTGTATCATCAGCGAACAACAACTGACTCACTTCCCAAGCTCTCTCATCCCCAACAGACTTCATACTTGCCCCTCTTTCCAAAACTCTTGCATTCACGCTCCTAACAACCCCATCCATAAACAAATTGAACAACCATGGAGACATCACACACCCGTGCCTCAAACCTACATTCACTGAGAACCAATCACTTTCCTCTCTTTCTACACATACACATGCCTATATATATATATATATATATATATATATATATATATATATATATATATATATATATATATATATATATATATATAGATATATATACATATATGTATAATTTTTTTATTGTACTTTGTCGCTTTCTCCCGCGTTGCGAGGTAGCGCAATGAAAGGAATGAAAGAATACCCGAACCTACCCACATGCACATATATATATACATGCATGTCCACACATGCACATATACATACCTATACATCTCAACTTATACATATATATACACATACAGACATATACATATATGCATTTGTTCATAATTTATACTCTGTGACCTTGTTTATTCCCGTTGCAACCCCGCCAACCAGGAAACGACAACCCCCTCCCCCTCGCATGTGCGCGAGGTAGCGCTAGAAAAAGACAACAAAAGCCACATTTTGTTCGCACTTAGTCTCTAGCTGTTATGTATAATTCACCGAAATCACAGCTCCCTTATCAAATCTAGGCACCACAAAACTTTCCATGGTTTACCACAGACGCTTCACATGCCCTGGTTCAATCCATTGGTAGCACGTCGACTCCGGTGTACCACATCATTCCAATTCAGTCTATTCCTTGCACTCCCTTCACTCTCCAGCATATTCAGGCCCGGATCACTCAAATTCTTTTTCACTCCATCTTACCCCCTCCATTTTGGTCTCCCACTTTTCCTCGTTCCCTCCATCTCTGACACATATATCCTCTTTGTCAATCTTTCCTCACTCATTCTCTCCATGTGACCAACCTTTTCAAAGCACCCTCTTCTTCTCTCTGAGCTGCACTCTTTTTATTACCACACGTCTCTCTTACCCTTTCATCACTTACTCGATGAAAGCACCTCACACCACATAGTGTCCTCAAACATCTCATTTTCAGCACATCCACCCTCCTCCGCACAAATCTATCTATAGCCCACGCCTCGCAACCATATAACATTGCTGGAACCACTATTCCTTCAAACACACCCATTTTTGCTTTCCAAGATAAAGTTGTCGACTTCCACTTATTTTTCAACGCTCCCAGAACTCTCGCCCCCTCCCCTACCCTGTGATTCACTTCCGCTTCCATGGTTTCATCAGCTGGCAAATCCACTACCAGATATCTAAACCACTTCCCTTCCTCCAGTTTTTCTCCATTCAAACTTACCTCCTAATTGACTTGTCCGTCAACCCTACTGTACCTAATAACCTTGCTCTTATTCACATTTACTCTCAGCTTTCTTCTTTCATACACTTTACCAAGCTCAGTCACCAGCTTCTGCAGTTTCTCACATGAATCAGCCACCAGCGGTGTATCATCAGCGAACAACAACTGACATACTTCCCAAGCTCTCTCATCCACAACAGATTGCATACTTGCCCCTTCCCAAAACTCTTGCATTCACCTCCCTAACAACCCCATCCATAAACAAATTAAACAACCATGGAGACATCGCGCACCCATACCGGAAACCAACATTCATTGAGAACCAATCACTTCCCTCTCTTCCTACTCGTACACATGCCTTACATCCTCGATAAAAACTTTTCACTGCTTCTAACAACTTGCCTCCCACACCATATATTCTTAATACCTTCCACAGAATTTCTCTATCAACTCTATCATATGCCTTCTCCAGATCCATAAATGCTACATACAAATCCATTTGCTTCTCTAAGTATTTCTCACATACATTCTTCAAACTAAACACCTGATCCACACATCCTCTACCACTTTCTAAACCACACTGCTCTTCCCCAATCTGATGCTCTGTACATGCCTTCACCCTCTCAATCATTACCTTCCCATATAGTTTCCCAGGAATATTCAACAAACTTATACCTCTGTAATGTGAGCGCTCACTCTTATCCCCTTTGCCTTTGTACAATGGCACTATGTAAGCATTCCGCCAATCCTCAGGCACCTCACCATGAGTCATACATACATTAAATAACCTTACCAACCAGTCAACAATATAGTCACCTCCTTTTTTGATAAATTTCATTGCAATATCATCCAAACCTGCTTTCATTCTTTGCTCCATATCTCCTTAGGTAGTACCTCTCCAGGATACACACACACACACACACTTATACAGAATGTTAAAATGTCAGCCAACAGAAGCATGAAGTATTCACTCTTATTGTTTACTCTAACAAGTTTCCTCACTGAAGGAGGTACTTGCAGCGACCTATTGTGCAACGGACAGACGGGACCTATATTTGTTGGTCAGTGAAATGTTTAATCTTGGGCTGTAATTGTCTGTCAAATGGTCACCGGAAACTGTAAGCTAGAAACGGAGTAATGAGGAGTGATGTGTACGTAGTGTTCAGAGTATGGTTCCCATATCGTTCTGAGCGTGTCGTCGTTGTAACATGAGCGTGTCGTCGTTGTAACATGAGCGTGTCGTCGTTGTAACATGAGCGTGTCGTCGTTGTAACATGAGCGTGTCGTAGTTGTAACATGAACGTGTCGTCGTTGTAACATGAGCGTGTCGTCGTTGTAACATGTGCGTGTCGTCGTTTCTCTTCCAGATAAAGAGTGTGGCTGCGGTGTTTTAGTGTCACAGTGAAACTAGAAAAGCAACAGATGACACAGATCAGGGGGGACATTGTGATATGAATACAACGGGAATGTTGGACCGAAACAGGTGACCAGGCAACATTGCAGGTGGCAATTAGTAAACCCCTCCTATCAGTGAGGTGTCCAGTTAAGCACACGTGCACAGCTGTCTACCTCAGTTCATGATTTAAGTAAGCTACAGTTCTTAAGTGTTTCCGGGAATTCAGTAAAGTGACAAGTAAACTCTTCTTTTGGAAGCAAAAAGTACACATAAGAATCATGCAGTCGTAATTGTGTGTTGAACATCAGTGTGGTTCCAGTGTGGGTCAGCTCTAAGTGCCACAAGTAGTAATGTGGGACGATGCATGATGCCACACATACACATGACTGTGTGAATAAACTTGCAAAACTGCGTAAACAATGCTTTAGATCCTTACTTATATCTTAAAGCTTAGGATTAAGTGTCTGTAGTTCACTCACTACAAACACATAATGATGAACCATTCTTTATAAAAGGGAAGAAAATGAAAAAAAAAAAGTATTTGTTGCATTGTAAGGGTTGCAATCGATCTGTACAAAAGGGATGGAAATTTTGTGGAACAAAGGAAACGATCATTTCGTCACAGGACCATAACAAGAAGTATGGGAAGTCACTTCTATGACCCTGATGAGAAAGGACACAAAGAACTCAGAACTCTAAGTAAGGAAGATTGTTTCTTCTGCTAGATTCCCCACCCTCGTCCGTCGATATCCTATGTAGGACACTAAAATGTTCCAGACTATCTATATGGATGTTGTGCAAAGACAGAGAGATGAAATAACTACGTTTATGGATGAACTGATACCATTAAAGGAAGACGTAAAGCTTCTAAGAGACTTAGAACCAGCCAGTGAAACACAGGTTGAAAATGAATCGTTCGGTTATGGTTTTTAGCCTACAAGTTCATACTTATATGTGCACTACTAGGACCCAGAAGAAGGAAAGAAAATCGTGGTTGTACAGGAAAGTAGTCATGAAGGAGATGAGAATGATAGAATAGAGGGTTAATGGGATAAAAGGAGGGAAGGGGCGCCCACTAGCAATAACTTTTGCAATGGATGGAAACAGTGGGCCTTGTTAAGGCAGGTTGACAAAGCGGCAGACAGTGAGCAATTTAAAGCGGTACACATTAAAAAATGGACAGGACAAGGGAGGAGTTAGAAAAAGTCTGAAAAAATGGAGAGAACGAAAAATTCGGAAACAAACCAATCAAAACAGGCAATGTCCCAACCAAGGAGAGTAACACAAAAGGTACAAAAATCAGGTACACAAAAGCTGATGACTTTGTCGGGAATATAAAAGAATTTGACAGCAAGGATCGTGTTGAAGGGAGGAAGTCAGACGTCATATTGTGGATACTAAACTTCAAATTGGTGTTAACTCATATGTTGTCTTCCAAGAAAAATGTGCAATAACAGGAAAAGAGAGAAAATGCAGCACTAGTGAAGTCCAAGCAGTACTGAAGGATAAATATGTAAGATTTCAGGAGGCACTGGTACGTAGACGATCCTTTAATCAGTTCATGTTACGAAAAACAATATTCTAAGATATTTCTCGAATAGTCTTGCAAACGTACAATCCCCCTCGAAGATCAGATGAACCAGATCAACTGTTTCATGAAATTTACGAAGGGTCAGTCAAAGTGGTACAAGAAAGCGGCGAGGGACGCCATGCAGAGCGGTGGTAAAAAGAACCTCATATGTAAGGTAATGGACTGGACTACCATAGAACCATACAATGGTGGGAACATTGGAATTTTTAGATCCATGAATACGCTCAGGAGAATTCTTTGAACCAACCCATGACAAGTCACTCGGGTTAGAGAAGCGGATGGACTATCGTGGCTGGACGTAGTTGCCTTGAAATTAAAAACATGATTAACAGAACTTGAATTGATCATCTAGTAGGTGAGGTAGATTATGTAATAGGGAAAAGTCAATCCAAAACAGTACAAATGATAAAGAAATTGACTGTGAAGCATTAAACCTTTACTTCAAGAAAACAGATTGGAAGGCCACATTCCGTAAGCAATCTCTTACATATTGTAGAATCTCGACCTAGCGAGGTATGTACCAACAGATAAACACAGAAAGAGAGGAGATAGGATTAAAAAAAATGGCTGAACAGGACATATGGCATAGCAAACAAAATTACATACGATATGGAAGAGATCATAAGAAACACAGGCATCTGTCTAGTTATGAATGATACAATAGGGCCCATAAATAAATACATCATTACAGGAAGAGAGAAACAACAGAGGTAGGAAAGAAACGCGGTCAAGTCGACTGAACACCTAAAGTTATATCCCTAATTCATAAGGCATCTATTTAAGCGGGTTGATCAAAAATATTCAAGCGTAAATTTACGCTTGGAGTTATCCATTACTATTCGAAACTGCCGCCCTAAGTGAGGGGATTCCAGGAGTTGCCGCTGTTTTCTAAAATGCCACACCCGAGCACTCATCCTCCAGGTATGTCTAGTAGCAGACGTCACATTTGGATGAATAACAAGTGGTATACATTCTGTAGGGTTTAGGTTAAGAAAATATGACCAAAACTTGAATGTTGCAGGCATGGAGAGGACACTATTAGGTGTATTATTCGTGGAATAATCTCAAAGCAAAAGTGTATGATACAGACGAGGACAGACTTGAGTAGATGAAGACGAAGTTTCAGACATGAATGTGCTCATACCAGGGAAGGGAAAGCAACTTCGGGCAGTTCATAAAATAATCCAGTAGAAGTGACGAAGCTCAGAAAGGAGTAAAACTCCATGGTCCACAAGACACTCAAGTCATCTGTATTCAGAGAGAGAATGGAGACGCTGGTCAAGCCACTGGTGCTGTATAAAACCATCCTGAATCACAAAGTGTTCTAAAGGAATGAATGTGAACCAGCTTGATGTCAATATTGAATATGAAAAAAAAGCAACAGATGTAACCTAGAATTGTGTGTCTCTCTTCATTTCAAGCATAGCCATCAAGATATTGAAATAGATAATCAGAAAGCAGATGAAGTAGTACTTAACTGGCATATGCTGCCTAAGTAGGAAGAGAAGCATGATTCAGAAGAAGATCTTGCGTGATGAACTTACTGGATATCTAAAGGCAAGAAAGGAACATCCTATTAATGAGTAGGTAGGCTGCATATTGGCGGACCATTAAAAAGGGATTTGATACTGCACATCACGAGAGGAAATTTATGAGAAACACCAAGATGGGGTCAGAGGAGGGCTGCTCATGTGGATGAAGAACTACCTGAATGGTTAGGAAGGGAACAAAGGTCACGTATCAAGGATGCTTCTGAAGCTGCCCCCAGCTGTAACATCATATCTGAATACGGCTGCTGATGATACCAAAAACATGACAGAAATAAAAAGCAATAGTAACTGCTAGACATTGCAAAGGGACTTTGACAAGATGCAACAGTGATCAGACAATGGCTTATGAAACTCAGTCCTGAAATAATGTGGTCCTGAAGGTGGGAAGAAGTTTCAGCAGAGCAAATGGTGAGTCCTCTCTTGGAAGTAATATAAAGAAAAGGTCGTTACGAGAAACTATCCTAGAAGTCGACATCGCACCAAACTTGACATGCGAGTTGGACAGTGAGAATTCAAACCACATTCCAGTCACTGTAAAAATTTCTTTCAAGTTCAGGGACTAGGAATTATCATAAGACATACATGGCGAACATTCGCCCTGAGCTGCGCTCTGTCGAAACTCTCTGGTGTCTTTGCTTGAAGAGGCAATAAAGTTGTTAGAAAGGGTGCAAATGAATGAAGAAAGAATGTTACCAGAATTGTATGGAATGAGTTACGAAGAAACGATGGAAAATCTCAATTAGTCCACAGTAAAGGAAAGAGGGATAAAAGGAGACATGATCATATACAAGTATCTAAGAGGCCAGGACAGCACAAACATAGAACGATTTTTGAAACTAGATAACAGTGCCTAACAAGACACCACAACTGGAAGTTAGGTAAGAAAATTGTAGGCCTACGAAGGAATGTATGAAAGCGTTTCTGTGAACAGAGTTGTGGACACGTATAAAAAGTAAGTGAAAAGAGCAAGCAAATGTGGCTACCAGTGGAATATTGAAAGAACTATGTGATAATATAACGGATTTTAGGCGGGACAAATAGGTCATGAAATGAGCAGTAACATACGTCGTCTTCCTTGCCTTTGAATCAAATTCACAAGATTTACAACCATGCAACATAGTTTGGTTACAATACCTTCAGGTATACCTATCTTTAACATATGCTGACCTCTCCTGTCACACGCACACAAATACACATGTAACAGAAGCCTCCTTATCTATCAGAGTTTAACTATACCCTTATGGCTCCATCTCTGCCATCACCACTCCCACTCTCTGTACATGTTTATTGTTTTCAGTATTTTGTTAAATCTATTTCCGTTGGTCTGATGATGCCCGAAGGAGGGCGAAAGCTCACTGTGTGTAGGCCCCATTCATTCACCTATCTTAGGAGGCAAGGCTATAAACACCTGGGTCGCATATAAGCTGCATTAGGAAAATGATCGAGGATCATTTTATGTCTTAGCGTCCTTAAAGAACCTATTATCGTACAGCAGAGACAACTGACTGTCGATTGGCTGTTATCATATATAAGAGATCCTATGGAAGATAATTTTCCATTATCATTAACAAGGTTGATTATTTTCCCTAATGTAACCTTCTTATTACTGCAGGTGTCTTTATGATGATGCAGAACCCGCAAAGTGAAATAAATTATTTCAAGATACGACTGAAGGTCTGTCGAGAATGTTATACATGTTGAAAATCGTTATTATACATATGTATCGTCTGATGAGACACAAGATATTTAGGTGGGAAAGTAAGTCTAGCTATACACAATGAAAATGGTGAAACTTGCAGAAAGTGGTAGACAACAGTAATGTAACACTTGTTATCTTCAACTGACCTTACATACAATGGATGTGTGTTTTATGAAATGGTTTATGTGTGGAAAAGGTCAATCTAATTTTTGTGACAATTGATGATCTTCCTCGTGGACTTGTTTATAGAAATTATTATTATTGGTTAATATTTCCATGTTTACATATCTTAAGATTTCTTTTTATATCCTTGTTTCTTTAGTGAATCCTGTCGGACAACCGAAGAATAGATCAGTTAGACTGCTACATCTTCAAACATACCTATCTTTACCCCCACATACACTTACCTCTCCTGTCACACGCACACAAATGTACACATAACAGAGGCCTCCTCATCTACCATAACTAACTTGTATGTTTTTGTTTATCCGACGCTAGTGATATTTTTTCCTTAGCGTATATTTTTGTTGAGATTGTATGTAAGAGTAATCAGGTTCTGGTTAACTATATGGTTCCAATCGCTTTAACAAGTAAAAGCAACTGGTATGATATCTATGGAATTATCTTCTGTCATAAGTTTAAAAATGTACTTATAATATTACTGGTAAAATCCTGGCAGAAACCAATCTGTAAATCCTGGAATCCACCGGGACTGTCTGGTGATGTCCCCAACACATCTCTGTACCAGGAAAATGTTTCCACCTCCCTGCTGAGGCGTGATGCTCCGGAAGAAAGGGAAAAGAGAACCTTAGTTTCTCTGAGAGGAACCTGTGTCTCCTGACAGGACACGTTTCTTTATAGGAACAACGTAGCTTCGGTTGTCACGTAAACTTTGAGAAGCTCAGTGTCTGTCAGAGCTTTAGCTCCCTTTCAGAACATGTCATCTTCCCGAGGTTCCTGTGTTGTGTGCATACTCCTTTAAAGAAGACATCTCTGTGTTAGGAAAAGGCCGGATAGATTTAGTTTGCTGCTTGTCTTTGGTGATGTGCAGTTAGAAAAAGAAAATATGACTTTAATGGTTAGATGGATGTCTGCAGAGACGTGGAGTAATAAAAACACACGCTTGGTATTAAAGACAAATTCTTATTTCCAATTTGATCATTATCAATAAGGTATTTACCAGGTTTGCCGTTCTTGTTTAGGGACAGTCACTCATTAAAGTCCGTGGGGGTCCGTGTTTGTGTGGGCCTATGCTGGCCACACCCCTTTCTGGACGGAAAGTCTGTATAACAACGTGACAACGCACATACCCATACAACACAGCAGAATTGTGACGTTCATGTGATAAAGTAAGAAAGTATACTGTTTGTCAATCATGTGTTATCGCTTGTCATACTCAGTTACATATTCAGTGTTGTATGATAAGATATGAAGGTTTGAGCCCCTTCGATGTCTGAGCAGTGACGACGGTAGTGCAGGTCGAGATGCATTCGAGTCGTTACAAAAATTTGCTTCGTATTCACATGAATAATGATGTAAACCATTAAGAGGTAAACGCACGTATTATCTACCATGAACGTTGTATAGCATATCTTCGTCATATATTCTTCCACATATCCAATGAAAACCAAATCTGAATAATAGGTAATCAAACTTTTTAAGTAGACCAACACTCGAAACAATTAACAGTGACGCAGTCTGAGTTGGCTAAAGTCGTAATGGGACAGCCCCGAGTCTAAGACAGTAGTTTACGGAAGCAAATCACGAAGCAGGTAAGAAACTATTCACGTAATATGAACAGGAATCTATTGATGTAGGTCTATCGCCGTGTATTTGTAATGATATATGTCGCCAGTGAATGAAAATACAGGATATTACATAATCATGGACGGCAGTATCAATGCTAGAAATTCATTCAGGCTCATAAATGTGCTTGGTGTTGATGTAGTGATGTGGGCGTGTGGGCTAACAATAGGGAGGGCTATGTGTGCGTGATGTCGTGAGGTTATGCTGGTGGAGTCGGACTCTCCTATACCCATAGAGTATGTGTGTGCATGTGTGTGTGTGTGTGTGTGTGTGTGGGTGGCTGGGTGGGTGGTAGTAAACCTGAAAGAGAGACAAGGCGAGTGTGACAGCTCACAAACCTCAACTCCGCCTTCCTCCCCTCTTTAGCTGTCTACCGCATGAGCTAATTGAGTTTTCACTTACAACAAAGTAAATATCATGGGAGTCATATGATTTCCACAGGACCTGATATTTCGGTAATTTTTGTGTTAACCGTAATGAATATAATATTGTCATGATCCTCACACCAGGCACATTTATGGGTCGAAATCAATTTGGAGTATAAGTATTGAAGGCCATAATTATTTGATAACCAGTATTTTCAATCACTGGCGTCATATGATTGCATGTCTAACCTATTCTAAACCTAATTTCACTTGGGGAAATGTGTACGTTAGAACTCACCGCTGGGGTCCAGTCATTAAAAAAAAAGAAATGAAAAACTCAGTTCCTGTATGTTACATCATTTGTAGCAAATGACATTTTGTTTATACTCTTAACACAAAGTAATCTAACCTAACCTAACCGAACCTAACATAACCTAACCTATTCTAAACCTAACCTCACTTAGGGAAATGTGTACGTTAGAACCTATGTACTGCTGGAGTCCAATCAGAAAAAAAAAATGAAAAACACAGTTCCGGTATGTTATATTATTTGTATCAAATGACATTTTGTTTATACTCCTGAACACAAAGTAACCTAACCTAACTTAACCGAACTTAACCTAACCTAACCTAGCAACCTAAACTTCCTAATTAAAGAAATGTAGGAATCTCCCACCACAGGAGACAGAGCCCACTCGTCACAGAAAACCTAAGTTGTGCGTAGTGCTCTTGCAGACAACATATCGTTATCTGTAGTAACCTAACCAAGGGTAAAAAAGATATCACGAAACTGTTACACCATATGCAGAATTTAGGTTTGGTGTGAAGACTTTGTCTCTGAAACTGTCGTGTCTAAACTACACAATTGGCAATTATCTGAACACAGTAATGTAGTAGATAATTATGACTATAATATAAATCTATAACTCTTGTAAATCCCCTTTCAGTATTTCATCCATGTACAATCATATAACGGCCAGGTTCTGAGAACATAATTGCTGCTACCCCTGTCCTCTCTACCTCGCACTTAATGATCGTATGCAGGGAATAGAGTGAATTGGAATGATGTGGTATAGGGTCGACGTGCTGCCGATAACCTGAACCAGGGCATGTGAAACGTCTAGGGTAAACCATGAAAAGGTCTGTGGGGAATATCTGTGTTTTCGGTGCATTACACATGACAGCTAGAGACTGAGTGTGAACGAATGGGGCCTTTGTTGTCTGTCTTCCTGGCGTTACCTCGCTGAAGCAGGGGATAGCGATGTTGTTTTTCTGTGGGATGGGGTGGAGCTAGGATTGGATGAAGGGTAGCAAGTATGAATATGTGTAAGCGTATAATTGTATGTCTGTGTGTGTATATATATATATATATATATATATATATATATATATATATATATATATATATATATATATATATATATATATATATATATATATATATATATATATATGTATATAAATATATATATATATATATATATATATATATATATATATATATATATATATATATATATATATATATATATATATATATATATATATATATATATTTTGTTTTTTTCTTTTTTGCTTTGTCGCTGTTTCCCGCGTTTGCGAGGTAGCGCAAGGAAACAGACGAAGGAAATGGCCCAACCCACCCCCATACAAATGTATATACATACGTCCACACACGCAAATATACATACCTACACAGCTTTCCATGGTTTACCCCAAACGCTTCACATGCCCTGATTCAATCCACTGACAGCACCTCAACCCCGGTATACCACATCGATCCAATTCTTTGCCCTCCTTTCACCCTCCTGCATGTTCAGGCCCCGATCACACAAAATCTTTTTCACTCCATCTTTCCACCTCCAATTTGGTCTCCCACTTCTCCTCATTCCCTCCACCTCCGACACATATATCCTCTTGGTCAATCTTTCCTCACTCATTCTCTCCATGTGCCCAAACCAAACACCCTCTTCTGCTCTCTCAACCACGCTCTTTTTATTTCCACACATCTCTCTTACCCTTACGTTACTTACTCGATCAAACCACCTCACACCACACATTGTCCTCAAACATCTCATTTCCAGCATATCCATCCTCCTGCGCACAACTCTATCCATAGCCCACGCCTCGCAACCATACAACATTGTTGGAACCACTATTCCTTCAAACATACCCATTTTTGCTTTCCGAGATAATGTTCACGACTTACACACATTCTTCAAGGCTCACAGGATTTTCGCCCCCCTCCCCCACCCTATGATCCACTTCCGCTTCCATGGTTCCATCCGCTGCCAGAACCACTCCCAGATATCTAAAACACTTTACTTAATCCAGTTTTTCTCCATTCAAACTTACCTCCCAGTTGACTTGACCCTCAACCCTACTGTACCTAATAACCTTGCTCTTATTCACATTTACTCTTAACTTTCTTCTTTCACACACTTTACCAAACTCAGTCACCAGCTTCTGCAGTTTCCCACATGAGTCAGCCACCAGCGCTGTATCATCAGCGAACAACAACTGACTCACTTCCCAAGCTCTCTCATCCCCAACATACTTCATACTTGCCCCTCTTTCCAAAACTCTTGCATTCACCTCCCTAACAACCCCATCCATAAACAAATTAAACAACCATGGAGACATCACACACCACTGCTGCAATCCTACATTCACTGAGAACCAATCACTTTCCTCTCTTCCTACACGTACACATGCCTTACATCCTCGATAAAAACTTTTCACTGCTTCTAACAACTTGCCTCCCACACCATATATTCTTAAAACCTTCCACAGAGCATCGCTATCAACTCTATCATATGCCTTCTCAAGATCCATAAATGCTACATACAAATCCATTTGCTTCTCCAAGAGACAGGAGGTCAAGAGAAAGGTGCAAGAGGTGAAAAAGAGGGCAAATGAGAGTTGAGGTGAGAGATCATCATTAAATTTTAGGGAGAATAAAAATATGTTCTGGAAGGAGCTAAATAAAGTGCGTAAGACAAGGGAGCAAATGGGAACTTCAGTGAAGGGCGCAAATAGGGAGGTGATAACAAGTAGTGGAGATGTGAGAAGGAGATGGAGTGAGTATTTTGAAGGTTTGTTGAATGTGTTTGATGATAGAGTGGCAGATATAGGGTGCTTTGGTCGAGGTGGTATGCAAAGTGAGAGGGTTAGGGAAAATGGTTTGGTAAACAGAGAAGATGTAGGAAAAGCTTTGCGGAAGATGAAAGCCGGCAAGGCAGCAGGATTGGATGGTATTGCAGTGGAATTTATTAAAAAAGGGGTGACTGTAATACTGACTGGTTGGTAAGGTTATTTAATGTATGTATGACTCATGGTGACGTGCCTGAGGATTGGCGGAATGCGTGCATAGTGCCATTGTACAAAGGCAAAGGGGATAAGAGTGAGTGCTCAAAGTACAGAGGTATAAGTTTGTTGAGTATTCCTGGTAAATTATATGGGAGGGTATTGATTGAGAGGGTGAAGGCATGTACAGAGCATCAGAATGGGGAAGAGCAGTGTGGTTTCAGAAGTGGTAGAGGATGTGTGAATTAGGTGTTTGCTTTGAAGAATGTATGTGAGAAATACTTAGAAAAGCAAATGGGCATATATATATATATATATATATATATATATATATATATATATATATATATATATATATATATATATATATATATATATATATATATATATATATATATATATATATATATATATATGTATATATATATATATATATATATATATATATATATATATATATATATTTTTTTTTTTTTTTTTTTTTTTATACTTTGTCGCTGTCTCCCGCGTTTGCGAGGTAGCGCAAGGAAACAGACGAAAGAAATGGCCCAACCCCCCCCATACACATGTACATACACACGTCCACACACGCAAATATACATACCTACACAGCCTTCCATGGTTTACCCCAGACGCTTCACATGCCTTGATTCAATCCACTGACATCACGTCAACCCCTGTATACCACATCGCTCCAATTCACTCTATTCCTTGCCCTCCTTTCACCCTCCTGCATGTTCAGGCCCCGATCACACAAAATCCTTTTCACTCCATCTTTCCACCTCCAATTTGGTCTCCCTCTTCTCCTCGTTCCCTCCACCTCCGACACATATATCCTCTTGGTCAATCTTTCCTCACTCATTCTCTCCATGTGCCCAAACCATTTCAAAACACCCTCTTCTGCTCTCTCAACCACGCTCTTTTTATTTCCACACATCTCTCTTACCCTTACGTTACTTACTCGATCAAACCACCTCACACCACACATTGTCCTCAAACATCTCATTTCCAGCACATCCATCCTCCTGCGCAGAACTCTATCCATAGCCCACGCCTCGCAACCATACAACATTGTTGGAATTACTATTCCTTCAAACATACCCATTTTTGCTTTCCGGGATAATGTTCTCGACTTCCACACATTTTTCAAGGCTCCCAAAATTTTCGCCCCCTCCCCCACCCTATGATCCACTTCCGCTTCCATGGTTCCATCCGCTGACAGATCCACTCCCAGATATCTAAAACACTTCACTTCCTCCAGCCTCTCACCATTCAAACTCACCTCCCAATTGACTTGACCCTCAACCCTACTGTACCTAATAACCTTGCTCTTATTGACATTTACTCTTAACTTTCTTCTTCCACACACTTTACCAAACTCCGTCACCAGCTTCTGCAGTTTCTCACATGAATCCGCCACCAGCGCTGTATCATCAGCGAACAACAACTGACTCACTTCCCAAGCTCTCTCATCCCCAACAGACTTCATACTTGCCCCTCTTTCCAAAACTCTTGCATTTACCTCCCTAACAACCCCATCCATATATATATATATATATACATATATATATATATATATATATATATATATATATATATATATATATATATATATATATATATATATATATATATATATATATATATATATATATATATATATATATATATGTTTATGGATGGGGTTGTTAGGGAGGTAAATGCAAGAGTTTTGGAAAGAGGGGCAAGTATGAAGTCTGTTGGGGATGAGAGAGCTTGGGAAGTGAGTCAGTTGTTGTTCGCTGATGATACAGCGCTGGTGGCGGATTCATGTGAGAAACTGCAGAAGCTGGTGACGGAGTTTGGTAAAGTGTGTGGAAGAAGAAAGTTAAGAGTAAATGTCAATAAGAGCAAGGTTATTAGGTACAGTAGGGTTGAGGGTCAAGTCAATTGGGAGGTGAGTTTGAATGGAGAAAAACTGGAGGAAGTGAAGTGTTTTAGATATCTGGGAGTGGATCTGGCAGCGGATGGAACCATGGAAGCGGAAGTGGATCATAGGGTGGGGGAGGGGGCGAAAATTCTGGGGGGCTTGAAGAATGTGTGGAAGTCGAGAACATTATCTCGGAAAGCAAAAATGGGTATGTTTGAAGGAATAGTGGTTCCAACAATGTTGTATGGTTGCGAGGCGTGGGCTATGGATAGAGTTCTGCGCAGGAGGATGGATGTGCTGGAAATGAGATGTTTGAGGACAATGTGTGGTGTGAGGTGGTTTGATCGAGTGAGTAACGTAAGGGTAAGGGAGATGTATGGAAATAAAAAGAGCGTGGTTGAGAGATCAGAAGAGGGTGTTTCGAAGTGGTTTGGGCACATTGAGAGAATGAGTGAGGAAAGATTGACCAAGAGGATATATGTGTCGGAGGTGGAGGGAACGAGGAGAAGAGGGAGACCAAATTGGAGGTGGAAAGATGGAGTGAAAAAGATTTTGTGTGATCGGGGCCTGAACATGCAGGAGGGTGAAAGGAGGGCAAGGAATAGAGTGAATTGGAGAGATGTGGTATACCGGGGTTGACGTGCTGTCAGTGGATTGAATCAAGGCATGTGAAGCGTCTGGGGTAAACCATGGAAAGCTGTGTAGGTATGTATATTTGTGTGTGTGGACGTATGTATATACATGTGTATGGGGGGGTTGGTTTGGCCATTTCTTTCGTCTGTTTCCTTGCGCTACCTCGCAAACGCGGGAGACAGCGACAAAGTATAATAAAAAAAAAATAATATAACCTATATATATATATAGGTTATATATATATATATATATATATATATATATATATATATATATATATATATATATATATATATATATATATATATATATATATATATATATATATATATATATATAGGTTATATATATATATATAGGTTTGTTGAATGTGTCTGATGACAGAGTGGCAGATATAGGGTGTTTGGGTCGAGGTGGTGTGCAAAGTGAGAGGGTTAGGGAAAATGATTTGGTAAACAGAGAAGAGGTAGTAAAAGCTTTGCGGAAGATGAAAGCCGGCAAGGCAGCAGGTTTGGATGGTATTGCAGTGGAATTTATTAAAAAAGGGGGTGACTGTATTGTTGACTGGTTGGTAAGGTTATTTAATGTATGTATGACTCATGGTGAGGTGCCTGAGGATTGGCGGAATGCGTGCATAGTGCCATTGTACAAAGGCAAAGGGGATAAGAGTGAGTGCTCAAATTACAGAGGTATAAGTTTGTTGAGTATTCCTGGTAAATTATATGGGAGGGTATTGATTGAGAGGGTGAAGGCATGTACAGAGCATCAGATTGGGGAAGAGCAGTGTTGTTTCAGAAGTGGTAGAGGATGTGTGGATCAGGTGTTTGCTTTGAAGAATGTGTGTGAGAAATACTTAGAAAAGCAAATGGATTTGTATGTAGCATTTATGGATCTGGAGAAGGCATATGATAGAGTTGATAGAGATGCTCTGTGGAAGGTATTAAGAATATTTGGTGTGGGAGGCAAGTTGTTAGAAGCAGTGAAAAGTTTTTATCGAGGATGTAAGGCATGTGTACGTGTAGGAAGAGAGGAAAGTGATTGGTTCTCAGTGAATGTAGGTTTGCGGCAGGGGTGTGATGTCTCCATGGTTGTTTAATTTGTTTATGGATGGGGTTGTTAGGGAGGTAAATGCAAGAGTCTTGGAAAGAGGGGCAAGTATGAAGTCTGTTGGGGATGAGAGAGCTTGGGAAGTGAGTCAGCTGTTGTTCGCTGATGATACAGCGCTGGTGGCGGATTCATGTGAGAAACTGCAGAAGCTAGTGACTGAGTTTGGTAAAGTGTGTGGAAGAAGAAAGTTAAGAGTAAATGTGAATAAGAGCAAGGTTATTAGGTACAGTAGGGTTGAGGGTCAAGTCAATTGGGAGGTGAGTTTGAATGGAGAAAAACTGGAGGAAGTGAAGTGTTTTAGATATCTGGGAGTGGATCTGATCGCGGATGGAACCATGGAAGCGGAAGTGGATCATAGGGTGGGGGAGGGGGCGAAAATTTTGGGAGCCTTGAAAAATGTGTGGAAGTCGAGAACATTATCCCGGAAAGCAAAAATGGGTATGTTTGAAGGAATAGTGGTTCCAACAATGTTGTATGGTTGCGAGGCGTGGGCTATGGATAGAGTTGTTCGCAGGAGGATGGATGTGCTGGAAATGAGATGTTTGAGGACAATGTGTGGTGTGAGGTGGTTTGATCGAGTAAGTAACGTAAGGGTAAGAGAGATGTGTGGAAATAAAAAGAGCGTGGTTGAGAGAGCAGAAGAGGGTGTTTTGAAATGGTTTGGGCACATGGAGAGAATGAGTGAGGAAAGATTGACCAAGAGGATATATGTGTCGGAGGTGGAGGGAACGAGGAGAAAAGGGAGACCAAATTGGAGGTGGAAAGATGGAGTGAAAAGGATTTTGTGTGATCGGGCCTGAACATGCAGGAGGGTGAAAGGAGGGCAAGGAATAGAGTGAATTGGAGCGATGTGGTATACAGGGGTTGACGTGCTGTCAGTGGATTGAATCAGGGCATGTGAAGCGTCCGGGGTAAACCATGGAAAGCTGTGTAGGTATGTATATTTGCGTGTGTGGACGTGTGTATGTACATGTGTATGGGGGGGGTTGGGCCATTTCTTTCGTCTGTTTCCTTGCGCTACCTCGCAAACGCGGGAGACAGCGACGGGGTATAAAAAAAAAAAAAAAAAAATATATATATATATATATATATATATATATATATATATATATATATATATATATATATATATATATATATATATATATATATATATATATATATATTTTTTTTTTTTTTTTTTTTTTTTTTTTTCCAAAAGAGGGAACAGAGAAGGGGGCCAGGTGAGGATTTTCCGTCTAAGGCCCAGTCCTCTGTTCTTAACGCTACCTCGCAAACGCGGGAAATGGCGAATCGTATGAAAAAAAAAAAAAAAAAAAAAATATATATATATATATATATATATATATATATATATATATATTTTTTTTTTTTTTTTCATTTTTTATTTTATTATACTTTGTCGCTGTCTCCCGCGTTTGCGAGGTAGCGCAAGGAAACAGACGAAAGAAATGGCCCAACCCCCCCCCCATACACATGTATATACATACGTCCACACACGCACATATACATACCTACACAGCTTTTCATGGTTTACCCCAGACGCTTCACATGCCTTGATTCAATCCACTGACAGCACGTCAACCCCGGTATACCACATCGCTCAAGTTCACACTATTCCTTGCCCTCCTTTCACCCTCCTGCATGTTCAGGCCCCGATCACACAAAATCTTTTTCACTACATCTTTCCACCTCCAATTTGGTCTCCCTCTTCTCCTCGTTCCCTCCACCTCCGACACATATATCCTCTTGGTCAATCTTTCCTCACTCATTCTCTCCATGTGCCCAAACCACTTCAAAACACCCTCTTCCGCTCTCTCAACCACGCTCTTTTTATTTCCACACATCTCTCTTACCCTTACGTTACTCACTCGATCAAACCACCTCTCACCACACATTGTCCTCAAACATCTCATTTCCAGCACATCCATCCTCCTGCGCACAACTCTATCCATAGCCCACGCCTCGCAACCATACAACATTTGTGGAACCACTATTCCTTCAAACATACCCATTTTTGCTTTCCGAGATAATGTTCTCGACTTCCACATATTCTTCAAGGCCCCCAGAATTTTCGTCCCCTCCCCCACCCTATGATCCACTTCCGATTCTATGGTTCCACCCGCTGCCAGATCCACTCCCAGATATCTAAAACACTTCACTTCCTCCAGTTTTTCTCCATTCAAACTCACCACCCAATTGACTTGACCCTCAACCCTACTGTACCTAATAACCTTGCTCTTATTCACATTTACTCTTAACTTTCTTCTTCCACACACTTTACCAAACTCAGTCACCAGCTTCTGCAGTTTCTCACATGAATCAGCCACCAGCGCTGTATCATCAGCGAACAACAACTGACTCACTTCCCAAGCTCTCTCATCCCCAACAGACTTCATACTTGCCCCTCTTTCCAAAACTCTTGCATTTACCTCCCTAACAACCCCATCCATAAACAAATTAAACAACCATGGAGACATCACACACCCGTGCCTCAAACCTACATTCACTGAGAACCAATCACTTTCCTCTCTTCCTACACGTACACATATAAATATATATATATATATGCGGAAGATGAAAGCCGGCAAGGCAGCAGGTTTGGATGGTATTGCAGTGAAATTTATTAAAAAAGGGGGTGACTGTATTGTTGACTGGTTGGTAAGGTTATTTAATGTATGTATGACTCATGGTGAGGTGCCTGAGGATTGGCGGAAT
This sequence comes from Panulirus ornatus, assembly GCF_036320965.1. Lineage (NCBI taxonomy): Eukaryota > Metazoa > Arthropoda > Malacostraca > Decapoda > Palinuridae > Panulirus > Panulirus ornatus. The sequence goes on along the minus strand of NC_092243.1, from coordinate 31,474,590 downwards.
GCGTGCATAGTGCCATTGTACAAAGGCAAAGGGGATAAGAGTGAGTGCTCAAATTACAGAGGTATAAGTCTGTTGAGTATTCCTGGTAAATTATATGGGAGGGTATTGATTGAGAGGGTGAAGGCATATACAGAGCATCAGATTGGGGAAGAGCCGTGTGGTTTCTGAAGTGGTAGAGGATGTGTTGATCAGGTGTTTGCTTTGAAGAATGTATGTGAGAAATACTTAGAAAAGCAAATGGATTTGTATGTAGCATTTATGGATCTGGAGAAGGCATATGATAGAGTTGATAGAGATGCTCTGTGGAAGGTATTAAGAATATATGGTGTGGGAGGGAAGTTGTTAGAAGCAGTGAAAAGTTTTTATCGAGGATGTAAGGCATGTGTACGTGTAGGAAGAGAGGAAAGTGATTGGTTCTCAGTGAATGTAGGTTTGAGGCACGGGTGTGTGATGTCTCCATGGTTGTTTAATTTGTTTATGGATGGGGTTGTTAGGGAGGTAAATGCAAGAGTTTTGGAAAGAGGGGCAAGTATGAAGTCTGTTGGGGATGAGAGAGCTTGGGAAGTGAGTCAGTTGTTGTTCGCTGATGATACAGCGCTGGTGGCTGATTCATGTGAGAAACTGCAGAAGCTGGTGACTGAGTTTGGTAAAGTGTGTGAAAGAAGAAAGTTAAGAGTAAATGTGAATAAGAGCAAGGTTATTAGGTACAGTAGGGTTGAGGGTCAAGTCAATTGGGTGGTGAGTTTGAATGGAGAAAAACTGGAGGAAGTGAAGTGTTTTAGATATCTGGGAGTGGATCTGGCAGCGGATGGAACCATGGAAGCGGAAGTGGATCATAGGGTGGGGGAGGGGGCGAAAATTTTGGGAGCCTTGAAAAATGTGTGGAAGTCGAGAACATTATCTCGGAAAGCAAAAATGGGTATGTTTGAAGGAATAGTGGTTCCAACAATGTTGTATGGTTGCGAGGCGTGGACTATGGATAGAGTTGTGCGCAGGAGGATGGATGTGCTGGAAATGAGATGTTTGAGGACAATGTGTGGTGTGAGGTGGTTTGATCGAGTAAGTAACTTAAGGGTAAGAGAGATGTGTGGAAATAAAAAGAGCGTGGTTGAGAGAGCAGAAGAGGGTGCTTTGAAATGGTTTGGGCACATGGAGAGAATGAGTGAGGAAAGATTGACCAAGAGGATATATGTGTCGGAGGTGGAGGGAACGAGGAGAAGAGGGAGACCAAATTGGAGGTGGAAAGATGGATTGAAAAAGATTTTGTGTGATCGGGGCCTGAACATGCAGGAGGGTGAAAGGAGGGCAAGGAATAGAGTGAATTGGATCGATGTGGTATACCGGGGTTGGCGTGCTGTCAGTGGATTCAATCAAGGCATGTGAAGCGTCTGGGGTAAACCATGGAAAGCTGTGTAGGTATGTATATTTGCGTGTGTTGACGTATGTATATATATGTGTATGGGGGTGGGTTGGGCCATTTCTTTCGTCTGTTTCCTTGCGCTACCTCGCAAACGCGGGAGACAGCGACAAAGCAAAAAAAAAAAAAAAATAAAAAAAAATATATATATATATATATATATATATATATATATATATATATATATGTATATATATATATATATATATATGTATGTGTGTGTATGTGTATATGTATATCTATATGCTTATTATCCCTGGGGATAGGGGAGAATGAATACTTCCCACGCATTCTTCACGTGTCGTAGAAGGCGACTAGAGGGGACGGGAGCGGGGGCCAGAAATCCTCCCCTCCTTGTATTTTAAATTTCTAAAATGGGAAACAGATATATATATGTATATATATATATATATATATATATATATATATATATATATATATATATATATATATATATATATATATATATAAATATATATATATATACATATATATATATATATATATATATATATACATATATATATATATATATATATATATATATATATATATATATATATATATATATATATATATATATATATATATATATATATATATATATATATATATATATATATATATATATATATATTTTTTTTTTTTTTTCTTTCATACTATTCGCCATTTCGCGCGATAGCGAGGTAGCGTTAAGAACAGAGGACTGGGCCTTTGAGGGAACATCCTCTCCTGGCCCCCTTCTCCGTTCCTTCTTTTGGAAAATTAAAAAAAAAAACGAGAGGGGAGGATTTCCAGCACCCCGCTCCCTTCCCTTTTAGTCGCCTTCTACGACACGCAGGGAATACGTGGGAAGTATTCTTTCTCCCCTATTTCCAGGGATATATATATATATATATATATATATATATATATATATATATATATATATATATATATATATATATATATATATATATATATATATATATATATATATATATATATATATATATATGTGTGTGTGTGTGAAAATGAGTAACCACAGAAGTTGGAAATGATATGGAAATTGCTGTAGCAGATATTCACATGTTATCCACGTCCGGTGAAGTGGTGTGAAAGCGAGTGTTCTTGTCTCCATCATGCTTCTGTCAGACATCTGAAAAATTTATATGTGTAGTTGTTGACATCTTCTCTCCAAGTCTTTCTCCAGTTGCCGACGCCTTGCTTTTGCGCTTGCACAAGCTATTACTGTCTATAGGAACTCAGTGCTCTACACGGAGAACTAAATGCTGCATTTTCCTGATGATTCCAGTACCCACTGCAATTATATCAACCATGAACGAATCTGTTAGAGAAAATTCTAATCAGTATACATAAGAGCTCATTCTAGCAGGGTGTTTTCTTAGACTACAGAGTGATAATGAAGTGCTAGTGAGGTGCTAGTGTTATTGAAGGTGATGATATCATTTGATTAGATATAGTATATACACGAGTACATTTGTCTCTTAAGGTTTCCTTTCGAGACTATATCAAGGTTGACAGAAGACCTCTACTCCTCTTTCTGCATCCTTCAGTAAAGCTCACGTCAGTCACCTTGGAGCCACAACTTTCCCAACTCCTTTGACGGTTCTGTAATTCCTCAACTAGCACAAGAATCAAACCTGGTCTTACCGTAATATACAACCTATCTTGGAGGTCGCACGTTACACAAATACCTCCTTAAGGTTGGGTATGAGAATATTGTGGTAAAGTGGATTTATTCCAACTTTTGCGATCATCAATGAAGGAACTGATAACATCATTCCTAACTGGTATCACTAACTTGATATCAGTGCCGGAGATAGAGTAAGCTGCGTCCACTAAATTAGAGATTCGTTTAAAGTGCATTGCAGGACTGGTACAGTAACTTCATCGAAATTCTCGAGAGAATCTTAGGCCCCACATGTAACATCATACAGCTAATCAGTTCAATATGCAAGTGAAAATATTTTGTAAAAAAGATAGAAACTATGAACAAAGAAAATACAAGACCTTAAGGAAATAGTTATATAATATCAGTCCTTCTATTTTTCATCAGAATTAGTATGAGAGGGTTGTTATGTCCCATAAGTATCACAATACCAGATAGCCCTACATTACTGAGTAAGTATCATTCTCATTAGGCATAAGTATTCAGGTAGTAGAGAGCATTCATAATCTTAGACAAAGAAGAATATGTAGAGGTAAAGAACTGGGTCTTGGAGTAGTGTCCTCCACAATGGCTTGTTTAGGTCAGACGGCATCTTGAGTATTACTCAAGTTTGGGTCGACACAATATCTTTCTAACCATTTCTATATCCCTGTAGAACCCTTCAGACATAGGTGGGACTCAACATTCTGCGTGGAGTGATACGGGAAGGAGTCCCTGGTAATGAAGGAGATACATGTTCGTCTTTATCTTTGTATGTAAACGTTACTCCCAACTTAACTACAAGGCGCTTGTTGTCTGTGAACCAAAAGCTAAACAGTCCAATGGGTTTGCTTGCAGCCACATAGGCCAAGAACCACTATCCCTTCATCCACATAAAGAAAGATAATGGAAAGGCGGATTTTGATGTAGAAGGTTAGTCTTAACGTTAAAACTGTCCATATAGCAAAGCTTTTACCTAACCCCTATCGTGAAGGGGTTTTCGTCCACGAGCCTCCCAAACCTAGCCATTCTACACAGTTTGCGATACGCATTGCTTTTGTTTGAATTATTTCTCTTAGACTGTCTCCACTACGACCGTTATCAACGAAACCAAAATAGGAAGATAACTTTCCTCTCATCAGCCACCTGTCTAATACAAAGGCTTCAGTGTTTTCAGCTTTCGAACCTTGGTCCAGTTCTCAAACGTGTATAAGTTGTTTCCGCTTCTGGGTTCATATTCTAAAAGTTTAGCTGTTCACTTGTCGAAGGTTCTGTATGATTTTCTCCCCGACTACTAGCACATCATTACAAGTAAAAACGACGAAAATATGATAAATTTGTGAGTGTCTCCTACAGGCACTCCACCACCGTGTGCGCCGTCTGTTTACCGCAGCACTTGCAAGATGATGCATTTCTGAACCACTACAAAAACACTTTACGTTTCCATAAGTATTTGTGTCTCTCTTTGAGTAATTTCTTCAATATTCCATCCTTTTCAAAATATTTTTCAAGTTTCCAATACATTAGGGGGTTCATGCATTCTTGTCTTTCAAAGGGAGGTCCCTTGTCTTTCACTTGATCTGTTTTCCTTTCATATTTTATTACAATTCACCATTATCGTCATTATCTGATACATAAATGGTTTCCTTGAATGTATCATTTATGATATCCTTATTGTCTGCATAACGAATTTGATTGTATTCCTCCCTGAGAAGGAAGCCTTACTTTTTTTTACTATTTTCTTCTCTATCATCAGCTAAACGTTTGAGGCTAATCATTCATTTTGGCGCTCATTTACTTGAAACTATTCTTTGATTCACGTATACATAAGCTATTGTTCATCGCATGGTCATTCATTTGAGACGTTACTTTATAAGGATATTACTGTGGAAACCGCATACAGAGCGCCAGATAAATATGTGATTTGAGCTGCTTATGCTCTTCCCCTGTGGTCTCAGGTTACTGGAAAGGTTTCTTTCCAAAACGTTTCCATATTTAGGCCAATATTCAATAGGGATTTTCATATCCCACCATATATGTGCAACAAGTTTGTTACTTGACAATTTCTATCTAGTCCATAGGTGTCACGGACACTATTAGGCACAGTTTTAGGTTTTTCAGACTATGCTTGGCTATATTTTTGCCAACGTTTATGAAATTCGGCTCAAAAATGGGGATGAGAGATTTATGGCTCAACCAGTTTCAGCTTTCCTCAGATCTCTACATTTTGATCAATATTAAATGACACACTTCGTAGCTGCTGCATCCTGTAAAGATTTAGCATGATTTGGCACAAAGATGTGTTAAATTTTTCAGCAGTGTTGTACTTCATAATACATCATGTTTTGTAAAGTGATCTGAAAGGCAGTTTTATATGCAGTTACCCCTGTGGCCTAACATGAATGTTCAGCACCCAGCTTTCAGATTTCTAATCGTGACATTGCCTTCATAAGACTGAAGTACATTTCTCCTACATACTCATACTGATGAAACTAATACAGCATAACCTGCTTGTGTGAGTGTATGTGGAACTAGTGTGAGGCTAGAGTACTGATCATATTATCCAACTCTTGTAACTCAAGCATATTTATTTTACGGTCAGTTATGAAAACCCGTTACTACGAGTTCTAACATACATTAAATTTCTCTAGTATATTCATTTACATGTCTTATTTCCATACCAACGCAGCGTATGATATTCGTCCAATGAAGCATATAGACCAATATTATCAAGACATATTCTATTCTCACTCAATTGTTTTTGGTCCCACACAATTGAAACCCATCTGGTACTGAGCGCTATCTTATTCTCCCATTTTCAGAGAAGACAACCTGGACATAAATATTATGTTTTCATGAATCATGGTTTCATCTATCATTATAACACAAATCTGCATATATTGAGAAAATTAGAATATAAGAGAAGCTGTCAATCTTATATGATACATATCTTCTTATTCTTTACATTAGAACTCCGAGACTCTTTTGCTCTTGTAGTCCAGGTAGTCTTGTAGTCTGCCTTAAGCTACCTGAGTCATCCTGCAGTGAGCCTGAAGTGGATGCAGTAATACCAAGTACTGTGTGCAAATGTAAAGTCTACTTTTCATAGTAATGTAATTCTGTGTCTGCCTTGTGACCTTTAGTATCGTGCTTGTTGGTCAGACAGCAAATCACTTTTTATCTTTCATCCTATTAATCTATATATGCTTTAGTTTACGTAGAAAACCTGGCACCAACCATCTAGACATATTGTTTGTCAGGGACTCAGCCTCGTGTTAGTTGAGTGGATCCGCAGCAATTCACCAGCACCAACCAGTTTCAATCACATCAAACTGGAACATCTTACCAATGAACCCAGGTATGTACCGTGTGGACCTGAAGCATCTCTGAGGTAAATCCATACACCAGCTACTTGTATCTGGAGAACCTAACGTTATACACCAACACAGATCTTTAACACCTCCTGAAAGAAATGAAAAATGGGAGAAAGTTGGAGAAAATGGAAAGCAGGGCTATGAAATTAACATTTAAACTAAAGAAGGAAGTCTACAAGAGAGACTAATGGAATGAAAGAAATATCGACTTAAACCTAAAGCTTCCGTGGTAATTCACAATGTGTTAGAAATTCATAAACAGTTAGGAGAGTTTGAAGAATACGTAGATTATCTAACCAAAAACTAAAGGGATGGAAAAGTATTTTCTTTTATCATAGAGTATGTAATAATTGATATAGGTTTCCTGAGGATATAGTAAAGATTAAAAGAACATAATTGATGGTAATGTTGTGTAAACATCACACGTCGATTAAGTATGTCATTATGTATAATCAGTAGATGACTTCACCATGGACCTTAGATCTTCTGTTACCTGTTACCTTTATTCACGCAAGCACCTGAGTACCTTCTACTAGTCAAGTGTAATATAATCCATCTCAGTACTATAACTGTATTGGACTCAAGGCGCTACTGTTCCTCTAGTGCCTGGAACCACACCTCTCCTCCCCACCGTCAATGTGATCAAACACGCTATTGGGAGTTTTGTTTTTGATAGCCCAGCCGTTACGTCATTCTTCCACTGTCCACTACCGACACATGAGGTGCCAGAGGTATTCTCAGACTTAATATCACAACAGTCGGTAAGCCAGTCTATGACCAGTACTTCAGGTTGTGCTTAGAACCAGTTCCCCACTTGCCTTCTTGTGTGACTGACTCTTGTCATCCACTTAATATTGCTTTCAACTTCTAAGTATCACCTTCGCACCTTAAGGGCAGTGCCATGCAAACACTCCCTAGGAATAACGTAATGGTTTCCATGATCAACAGCATTAACTGAACCGATAGGAAGACAACAGATAATCACGCGCGAAGCAAATCAATTCAGAATTAAGCATGAAATCATTATTCCATTCATAGAATAAACGTAACTTAGTGTTACGGCCCAAAAAAAAAATGTAATTTTCTTTTTTTTCTACATATATTTTGGCTTATTGGGGTGGGTAGAGAAAAGTAAAAACATGAAAAAAGGTCGGTTATACGATATTTTCGTATCCAATGTCACTGACAAATATTTAAAGATCCTTAGGTTCAACAGATCATTGTACTCTCATGATAATTTCCAGAGACGCTTCTGACGGTGCATTTACGTACAGTCAGTCGTCGAATTAGATTCACGTCCGTTCTCACTTCATATGAAAACACTGTATTAGGAATGGAGAGAGTTTAAAAGTCATTGGATGTATCCTAGTCTTTTGGATGATGCATTTCTTACAGTGACATTAAATGGCAATGTTTCAAATTACATCAGTGAGGCAACTGTACAAGACAATGGTTGATAATGAACTGAGGGAGGTTACACAGGATACAAGGCCACAGAAAACAATGGAACATCTCTACAAGGCAGTGGTTGATAATATGTTAAGGGGGGCTTGGATATTAGTGGTACAGCTCTGCTAAGTAATGGTTCATCATGTTAATGCATTATGAACAATTATGATATTTCAGAGCTTGTCAGTGGAACACATGTACAAGGCAATGGTTGATGATGTGTTGAGGAGGGTTAAATAAGTTAATTGTTCACAGTAAGTTAGAGGAACATATCTACAAGGCAGATGTTGATAATGTGTTTAGGGAGGCATTACAAGACAATAGGACACAAAGTTCCATCTTTCTTAAGGAATTTGTTTCATTTCATGCTCTGTCCTCTGGTTGTTCTACACCTACACCTACCGATGAATTGTTCACTATCTGGTAGCTCACAAATTTGTCTACAAATATCCATGTTCTCGTCCTTATTGTTCATATTGCAGTATATTTCATTCCCAGATTCTTCCATCGAGCTGGATACTACCGTCCTCTTGCTCTTTTATAAAAACGATCGTTCAGATATTTTCTCATCATCTGATTATGCTATTCAGATATTCAGTCACCGCCTGCACCGTGTAACACGCTTCTGTCACTGTAGCATTTACTCTGGAGAACATTAGTACTTCGACACTCTTCCAGCATTCATGCGTGTATGAGTCTTACATCATCTGGGACTCATAATGTTCCATTCTAAATATTCTTTCAGATACGTTTTGATAGATTATGAACATGGAGGACGTTCTACCACTTAGTTTTGATCATAGATCCTCTTACCTTGCCCAAGGGAGATCCAGTTTCTCAGAAGATTCAACCAGAAGGTGGCAGGCACCCGGAGGTTAGGAACTAACAAAGGCGTGAGGGAGGCAGCCGAGCCATAATCATCTTTTACACATATTTGCAGACCCGGTACAAAGGCATTGCTTAGCTAGGTGAGAATCAACATGCAGAGCTGAAGCAATTTCTTTAAGAAGTTAGGCAATAGCATCCCTACTTTACATGTTACAAACGGCCATGCCACCAGGCAGATAACATTCCCATTCCACGCATTTCTCCACGAGACCAGTGGACTTGCTGCAACCTTGTGCTTATGGTCGTTACCTTGGTGCTGTGAGAGCAGTGTTCATATCCGGGGAGTTAGCCACGTACGGTTAATGTTGGTGGTCCCCGACATGACAGAGTCACAGAATAATCTCGGTTTGAGACAGAGTCATTCTAGCCATATCCCGTCATTCTACAACAGAGATGAAGATGAAGGTTTGATACAAAAGTGTCTAGTTTTTCATCATCCTTCTGGATGTGCATCATGGAACAGAGAAGACTATGAGCGTGTCTTCTTGGCTTATAACTTGGGCATACATGGGATCACTGATCGTCACGCCAGCCACTGTCACACAATTATAGACAAGACTCTTCCATCTGATATTAATTCAAATATTCACACGAAAGTCTTACTGCAAATGCCAGATTCCTTACGTAATACTCAGTGGAGAGATTTTATCATAAGAGTAAGGCGGATGGGAGAAGAGGTAGAGATGAGGGTGAGTTGTTCTCGGTGAAAGTTGGTCTACAGTATGGTTGTGTGGTTTAACCTTGTCTGCCTTAATTTCATGTGGATGGGTTAATGAGGAAAGCGAATGCGGGGGTCTTGAGGGGTAAATTGTTTGAAAGGCGGGTCACTTACTTTCCGCAGATGGCACGTCACTGGTGACATATTCGAGTGAAAAACCGCAAAAATAGTTTGTGTTTGGGAGAGTGTGTAAAGAAAGTCAATATCAGTAACAGCAAAGTTTTTATTCTTATAAACATAGATAGACAGGCTAGTTAAAGTGTGAGTTTTAACGGAGAAAAATTGGAGGAGGTAAAGAGTTTTAGGTACGTGGGGATGGACATGGTTCGAATGTAACCAGGTGAGCAGAAGTAAATCAGAGGGTGGGTGAGGTGGCGAAGTTCCAGGCAGCAATGAGGAATGTGAGAAGTCACCTTATAGGATGGTGAAGACGAGCACACACACACACACACACACACACACACACACACACACACACACATATATATATATATATATATATATATATATATATATATATATATATATATATATATATATATATATATATATATATATATATATATATATACATATATATATATATATATATATATATATATATTGCTTTGTCGCTGTCTCCCGCGTTAGCGAGGTAGCGCAAGGAAATAGACGGAAGAATGGCCTAACCCACCCACATACACATGTATATACATACACGTCCACACACGCAAATATACATACCTATACATCTCAATGTACACATATATATATACACACAGAGACATATACATATATACACATGTTCACAATTCATACAGTCTGTTTTTATTTATTCCCATTGCCACCCCGCCACACATGGAATAACAACCCCCTTCCCCCTCATGTGTGCGAGGAAGCGCTAGGAAAAGACAACAAAGGCCCCATTCGTTCACACTCAGACTCTAGGTGTCATGTAATAATACACCGAATCCACAGCACCTTTTCCACATCCAGGCCACACAGATCTTTCCATGGTTTACCCTAGACGCTTCATATGCCCTGGTTCAATACATTGACAGCACGTCGACCCCGGTATATCACATCATTCCAATTCACTCTATTCCTTGCACGCCTTTCACCCTCCTGCATGTTTAGGCCCCGATCACTCAAAATCTTTTTCACTCAATCTTTCCACCTCCAATTTGGTCTCCCACTTCTCCTCGTTCCCTCCACCTCTGACACATATATCCTCTTCGTCAATCTTTCCGCACTCATTCTCTCCATGTAACCAAACCATTTCAAAACACCCTCTTCTGCTCTCTAAACCAAATTCTTTTTATTTCCACACATCTCTCTTACCCTTACATTACTTACTCAATCAAACCACCTCACACCACACATTGTCCTCAAACATCTCACTTCCAGCATATCCACCCTCCTGCTCACAACACTATCCATAGCCCACGCCTCGCAAACATACATCATTGTTGGAAGCACTATTCCTTCAAACATACCCATTTTTGTTTTCCGAGATAATGTTCTCGACTTCCAAACATTCTTCAAGGCTCCCAGGATTTTCGCTCCCTCCCCCACCCTATGATTCACTTCCGCTTCCATAGTTCCATCCACTGCCAGATTCACTCCCAGATATCTAAAACACTTAACTTCCTCCAGTTTTTCTCCATTCAAACTTACCTCCCAACTGACTTGACTCTCAACCCTACTGTACCTAATAACCTTGCTCTTATTCACATTTACTTTCAACTTTCTTCTTTCACACACTTTACCAAACTCAGTCACCAGCTTACGTAGTTTCTCACATGAATCAGCCACAAGTGCTGTATCAACAGCGAACAACAAGTGACTCACTTCCCAAGCTCTCTCATCTACAACAGACTGCATACCTGCCCCTCTTTCCAAAACCCTTGCATTCACCTCCGTATCAACCAACCCCATCCATAAGAAAATTAAACAACCATGGAGACATCACACACCCCAGCCGCAAACCTACATTCACTGAGAACCAATCACTTTCCTCTCTTCCTACACGTACACATGCCTTACATCCTCGATAAAAACTTTTCACTGCTTCTAACAACTTGCCTCCTACACCATATATTCTTAATACCTCCCACGGAGCATCTCTATCAACTCTATCATTTGCCTTCTCCAGATCCATAAATGCTACATACAAACCTATTTGCTTTTCTAAGTATTTCACACATACATTTTTCAAAGCAAACACCTGATCCACATATCCTCTACCACTTCTGAAAATTCACTGCTCTTCCCTAATCAGATGCTCTGCACATGCCTTCACCCTCTCAATCAATACCCTACCATACAATTTACCAGGAATACTCAACAAACTTATACCTCTGTAATTTGAGCACTCACTCTTATCCCCTTTCCATTTGTAGAATGGCACTATACAAGCATTCCGCCAATCCTCAGGCACCTCACCATGAATCATACATACATAAAATAACCTTACCAACCAGTCAACAATACATTCATCCCCTTTTTTAATAAGTTCCACTGCAATATCATCCAAACCTGCTGCCTTGCCGGCTTTCATCTTATGCAAAGCTTTTATTACCTCTTCTCTGTTTACCAAATCATTTTCCCCAACCTTCTCACTTTGCACACCACCTCGACCAAAACACCCTATATCTGCCACTCTATAATCAAAAACATTCAACAATCCTTTAAAATACTCACTCCATCTCCTTCTCACATCACCACTACTTGTTATTACCTCCCCATTAGCCCCCTTCACTGAATTTCCCATCTGCTCCCTTGTCTTACGCACTCTATTTACCTCCTTCCAAAACATCTTTTTATTCTCCCTAAAATTTAATGATACTCTCTCACCCCAACTCTCATTTGCCCTCTTTTTCACCTCTTGCACCTTTCTCTTGACCTCCTGCCTCTTTCTTTTATACATCTCCCACTAATTTGCATTTTTTCCCTGGAAAAATCGTCCAAATGCCTCTCTCCTCTCTTTCACTAATAATCTTACCTCTTCATCCCACCACTCACTACCCGTTCTAATCAACCCACCTCCCAAGCTTCTCATGCCACAAGCATCTTTTGCGCAAGCCATCACTGCTTCCCTAAATACATCCCATTCCTCCCCCACTCCCCTTACCTCCTTTATTCTCACCTTCTTCCATTCTGAGCTCAGTCTCTCCTGGTACTTCCTCACACAAGTCTCCTTCCCAAGCTCACTAACTCTCACCACTCTCTTCACCCCAACGTTCTCTCTTCTTTTCTGAAAACCCCTACAAATCTTCACCTTCGCCTCCACAAGATAATGATCAGACATCCCTTCAGTTGCACCTCTCAGCACATCAACATCCAAAAGTCTCTCTTTCGCGCGCCCATGAATTATATATATATATATATATATATATATATATATATATATATATATGTATATATATATATATATATATATATATATATACATATATATATATATATATATATATATATATATATATATATATATATATATATATATACATATATATATATATATATATATATATATATATATATATATATATATATATATATATATATATATATATATATATATATATATATATATATATTTATATACGTTGAGACGTATAGGTATGTATATTTGTGTGTGTGGACGTGTATGCATATAAATGGTATGTGGTTGGATTGGGCCATTCGTTCGTCTGTTTCCTTGCACTACCTCGCTAGCGCGGGAGACAGCGACAAAGCAAAATAAATATATAGATAATATATACATATATTTTATCCCTGGTGATAGGGGAGAAAGAATACTTCCGACGCATTCCTCATGTAGACGGCGACTAAAGGGGACGGGCGCGATGGGCTGGAATCCATTACCTTCTTGTATTTCAGCTTTCTAAAAAGGGAAACAGAAGAAGGAGTCGCGCGGGCAGTGCTCATCCTCCTCTAGGGCTCAGTTTGGGGTGTTTAAATGTTTTTGGATGTAACCAAGATGAGAAAAAAAGGAGAGATAGGTAGTATGTTTGAGGAAAGGAACCTGGATGTTTTGGCTCTGATTGAAACGAAGCTCAAGGGTAAAGGGGAAGAGTGGTTTGGAAATATGTTGAGAATAAAGTCAGGGGTTAGTGAGAGGAGAATAGAAAGGGAAGGAGTAGCAATACTCCTGAAACAGGAGTGGTGTTAGTATGTGATAGAATGTAAGAAAGTAAAATCTAGATTGATATGGGTAAAACTGAAAGTTGATGGAGAGAGATGGATGATTATTGGTGCATATGCACCTGGGCATGAGAAAAAAGATCATGAGAGGCAAGTGTTTTGTGAGCAGCTGAGTGAGTGTGTATGTAGTTTTGATGCACGAGACCGGGTTATAGTGATAGGTGATTTGAATGCAAAGGTGAGAAATGTGGCAGTTGAGGGAATAATTGGTGTACATGGGGTGTTCAGTGTTGTAAATGGAAATGGTGAAGAGGTTGTAGACTTATGCGCTGAAAAAGGATTGGTGATTGGGAATACCTGGTATAAAAAGAGAGATACACATAAGTATACGTACGTAAGTAGGAGAGATTGCCAAAGAGCGTTATTGGATTACGTGTTAATTGATAGGCGCGCGAAAGAGAGATTTTTGGCTGTTAATGTACTGAGAGGTGCAACTGGAGGGATGTCTGATCATTATCTTGTGGAGGCGAAGGTGAAGATTTGTATTTTCAAGAAAAAAAAGAGAGAATGTTGGGGATGATGAGAGTGGTGAAAGTAAGTGAGCTTGGGAAGGAGACTTGTGTGAGGAAGTACCAGGAGAGACTGAGTACAGAATGGAAAAAGGTGAGAAGAGAGGACATAAGGAGAGTAGGGGGAGGAGTAGGTTGTATTTAGGGAATCAGTGATAGCTTGCGCAAAAGTTGCTTTTGGCATGAAAATGTTGGGAGGTGGGCAGATTAGAAAGTGTAGTGAGAGGTGGGATGAAGAAATAAGATTATTAGTGAAAGAGAAGATAGGCATTTGGACGATTTTTGCAGGGAAATAATGCAAATGAGTGGGAGATGTATAAAAGAAAGAGACAGGAGGTCAAGAGAGGAAATGAGAGTTGGGGTGAGAGAGTATCATTAAATTTTAGGGAAAATGAAAAGATGTTTAGGAAGGAGGAAAATAAACTGCGTAAAACAAGGGAACAAATGGGAACTTCAATGAAGGGGGGTTATGGGAGGGTGATAACAAGTAGTGGTGATGTGAGAAAGAGATAGAGTGAGTATTTTGAACGTTTGTTGAATGTGTTTGATGACAGAGTGGCAGATATAGGGTGTTTTGGTCGAGGTGGTGTGCAAAGTGAGATGTTTAGGGAAAATGATTTGGTAAACAGAGATGAGGTAGTAAAAGCGTTGCGGAAGATGAAAGCCGGCAAGGTAGTGGGTTTGGATGGAATTGCAGTGGAATTCATTAAAAAAGGGGGTGACTGTATTGTTGACTGGTTGGTGAGGTTATTTAATGTATGCATGTATGGCTCATGGAGAGGTGCCTGAGGATTGGCGGAATGCTTGCATAGTGCAATTGTACAAAGGCAAAGGGGATAAAAGTGAGTGCTCTAATTACAGAGGTCTAAGTTTATTGAGTAATCCTGGTAAATTATATGGGAGGGTATTGATTGAGAGGGTGAAGGCATGTACAGAGCATCAGATTGGGGAAGACCAATGTGGTTTCAGAAGTGGTAGAGGATGTGTGGATCAGGTGTTTGCTTTAAAAATGTATGCTTTGAAAAATGTATGTGAGAAATACTTAGACAAGCAAATGGATTTGTATGTAGCATTTATGGATCTGGAGAAGGCATATGATAGAGTTGACAGAGATGTTCTGTGGAAGGTATTAAGAATATATGGTGTGGGAGGCAAGTTGTTAGAAGCAGTGAAAAGTTTTTATCGAGGATGTAAGGCATGTGTACGTGTAGGAAGAGCGGAAAGTGATTGGTTCTTAGTGAATGTAGGTTTGCGGCAAGGGTGTGTGATGTCTCCATGGTTGTTAAATGCTTTTCTCTATTGGGTTTTTAGGGAGGTGAATGCAAGAGTTTTGGAAAGAGGGGCAAGTATGCAGTCTGTTGTGGATGAGAGAGCTTGGCAAGGGAGTCATTTGTTGTTCGCTGATGATATAGGGCTGGTGGCTGATTCGTGTGAGAAACTGCAGAAGCTGGTGACTGGGTTTGGTAAAATGTGTGAAAGAAGAAAGCTTAGAGTAAACGTGAATAAGTGCAAGGTTATTAGGTACAGTAGGGTTGAGGGACGAGTCAACTGGGAGGTAAGTTTGAATGGTGAAAACCTGGAGGAAGTGAAGTGTTATAGATATCTGGGAGTGGATTTGGCGGCGAATGGAACCATGGAAGCGGAAGTGAATCATAGGGTTGGGCAGTGGGCGAAAGTTCTGGGAGCATTGAAGAATATATGGAAGTCGAGAAAATTATCTCGGAAAGCAAAAATGGGTATGTTTGAAGGAAGAGTGGTTCCAAGAATGTTATGTGTTTCCGAGTCTTTGGCTATGGATAGAGTTGTGCGGAGGAGGGTGGAGGTGCTGGAAATGAGATGTTTGAGGACAGTATGTGGTGTGAGGTGGTTTGATCAAGTAGGTAATAATAGTGTAAGAATAAAAAGAGTGTAGTTGAGAGAGCAGAAGAGGGTGTTTTGAAATTATTTGTTCATATGGAGAGAATGAGTCAGGAAAGATTGACCAAGAGGATATATATGTCAGAGGTGGAGGGAACGAAGAGAAGTGGGAGACCAGATTGGAGGTGGAAAGATTGAGTGAAAATGATTTTGAGTGATTGGGGCCTGAATATGCAGGAGGGTGAGAGGCGTGCAAGGAATAGAGTGAATTGAAACGATGTGGTATACCGGGGTCGACGTGCTGTCAATGGATTGAACCAGGGTATGTGAAGCGTCTGGTGTAGACCATGGAAAGTTCTGTGGGGCCTGGATGTGGAAAGGGAGCTGTGGTTTCGGTGCATTATTACACCACAGCTAGAGACTGAGTGTGAACGAATGGGGACTTCGTTGTCTTTTCCTAGCACTACCTCGCGCACATGATTGGCTTAGGGGGTTGTTATTTCATGTGTGGCAAGGTGGCGATGGGAATGAATAAAGGCGGACAGTATCAATTATGTATATGTGTATATATTCATATGTCTGTCTGTATATAAAATTATATGTTGAGATGTATAGGTATGTATATTTGCATTTGTGGACGTGTATGTGTATACATGTGTATGTGGGTGGGTTACGCCATTCTTTTATCTCTTTCCTTGCCCTACCTCGGTAACGCGGGAGACAGCGACAAAGTATAGTATATATATATATATATATATGTATATATATATATATATATATATATATATATATATATATATATATATATATATATATATATATATATATATATATATATATATATATATATATATATATACTCTTTGTTGAGATGTATAGGTATGTATATTTGCATTTGTGGACGTGTATGTGTATACATGTGTATGTGGGTGGGTTAGGCCATTCTTTTATCTGTTTCCTTGCCCTACCTCGGTAACGCGGGAGACAGCGACAAAGTATAGTATATATATATATATATATATATATATATATATATATATATATATATATATATATATATATATATATATATACTCTTTGTTTTGTCGCTGTCTCCCGCGTTAGCGAGGTAGCGCAATGAAACAGGCGAAAGAATGGCCCTGTCCACCTCTATACACATGTATATTCAAGTGTATATATATATATATATATATATATATATTTTGTTTTATTATACTTTGTCGCTGTCTCCCGCGTTTGCGAGGTAGCGCAAGGAAACAGACGAAAGAAATGGCCCAACCCCCCCCCCCCCATACACATGTATATACATACGTCCACACACGCAAATATACATACCTACACAGCTTTCCATGGTTTACCCCAGACGCTTCACATGCCCTGATTCAATCCACTGACAGCACGTCAACCCCGGTATACCACATCGCTCCAATTCACTCTATTCCTTGCCCTCCTTTCACCCTCCTGCATGTTCAGGCCCCGATCACACGAAATCTTTTTCACTCCATCTCTCCACCTCCAATTTGGTCTCCCTCTTCTCCTCGTTCCCTCCACCTCCGACACATATATCCTCTTGGTCAATCTTTCCTCACTCATTCTCTCCATGTGCCCAAACCACTTCAAAACACCCTCTTCTGCTCTCTCAACCACGCTCTCTTTATTTCCACACATCTCTCTTACCCTTATGTTACTCACTCGATCAAACAACCTCACACCACACATTGTCCTCAAACATCTCATTTCCAGCACATCCATCCTCCTGCGCACAACTCTATCCATAGCCCACGCCTCGCAACCATACAACATTGTTGGAACCACTATTCCTTCAAACATACCCATTTTTGCTTTCCGAGATAATGTTCTCGACTTCCACACATTCTTCAAGGCCCACAGAATTTTCGCCCCCTCCCCCACCCTATGATCCACTTCCGCTTCCATGGTTCCATCCGCTGCCAGATCCACTCCCAGATATCTAAAACACTTCACTTCCTCCAGTTTTTCTCCATTCAAACTCACCTCCCAATTGACTTGACCCTCAACCCTACTGTACCTAATAACCTTGCTCTTATTCACATTTACTCTTAACTTTCTTCTTCCACACACATTACCAAACTCAGTCACCAGCTTCTGCAGTTTCTCACATGAATCAGCCACCAGCGCTGTATCATCAGCGAACAACAACTGACTCACTTCCCAAGCTCTCTCATCCCCAACAGACTTCATACTTGCCCCTCTTTCCAAAACTCTTGCATTTACCTCCCTAACAACCCCATCCATAAACAAATTAAACAACCATGGAGACATCACACACCCCTGCCGCAAACCTACATTCACTGAGAACCAATCACTTTCCTCTCTTCCTACACGTACACATGCCTTACATCCTCGATAAAAACTTTTCACTGCTTCTAACAACTTTCCTCCCACACCATATATTCTTAATACCTTCCACAGAGCATCTCTATCAACTCTATCATATGCCTTCTCCAGATCCATAAATGCTACATACAAATCCATTTGCTTTTCTAAGTATTTCTCACATACATTCTTCAAAGCAAACACCTGATCCACACATCCTCTACCACTTCTGAAACCACACTGCTCTTCCCCAATCTGATGCTCTGTACATGCCTTCACCCCCTCAATCAATACCCTCCCATATAATTTAACAGGAATACTCAACAAACTTATACCTCTGTAATTTGAGCACTCACTCTTATCCCCTTTGCCTTTGTACAATGGCACTATGCACGCATTCCGCCAATCCTCAGGCACCTCACCATGAGTCATACATACATTAAATAACCTTACCAACCATTCAATAATACAGTCACCCCCTTTTTTAATAAATTCCACTGCAATACCATCCAAACCTGCTGCCTTGCCGGCTTTCATCTTCCGCAAAGCTTTCACTACCTCTTCTCTGTTTACCAAATCATTTTCCCTAACCCTCTCCCTTTGCACACCACCTCGACCAAAACACCCTATATCTGCCACTCTATCATCAAACACATTCAACAAACCTTCAAAATACTCACTCCATCTCCTTCTCACATCACCACTACTTGTTATCACATCCCCATTTGCGCCCTTCACTGAAGTTCCCATTTGCTCCCTTGTCTTACGCACTTTATTTACCTCCTTCCAGAACATCTTTTTATTCTCCCTAAAATTTAATGATACTCTCTCACCCCAACTCTCATTTGCCCTTTTTTTCACCTCTTGCACCTTTCTCTTGACCTCCTGTCTCTTTCTTTTATACATCTCCCACTCAATTGCATTTTTTCCCTGCAAAAATCGTCCAAATGCCTCTCTCTTCTCTTTCACTAATACTCTTACTTCTTCATCCCACCACTCACTACCCTTTCTAATCAACCCACCTCCCACTCTTCTCATGCCACAAGCATCTTTTGCGCAATCCATCACTGATTCCCTAAATACATCCCATTCCTCCCCCACTCCCCTTACTTCCATTGTTCTCACCTTTTTCCATTCTGTACTCAGTCTCTCCTGGTATTTCCTCACACAGGTCTCCTTCCCAAGCTCACTTACTCTCACCACCCTCTTCACCCCAACATTCACTCTTCTTTTCTGAAAACCCATACAAATCTTCACCTTAGCCTCCACAAGATAATGATCAGACATCCCTCCAGTTGCACCTCTCAGCACATTAACATCCAAAAGTCTCTCTTTCGCACGCCTGTCAATTAACACGTAATCCAATAACGCTCTCTGGCCATTTCTCCTACTTACATAAGTATACTTATGTATATCTCGCTTTTTAAACCAGGTATTCCCAATCATCAGTCCTTTTTCAGCACATAAATCTACAAGCTCCTCACCATTTCCATTTACAACACTGAACACCCCATGTATACCAATTATTCCCTCAACTGCCACATTACTCACCTTTGCATTCAAATCACCCATCACTATAACCCGGTCTCGTGCATCAAAACCACTAACACACTCATTCAGCTGCTCCCAAAACACTTGCCTCTCATGATCTTTCTTCTCATGCCCGGGTGCATATGCACCAATAATCACCCACCTCTCTCCATCAACTTTCAGTTTTACCCATATTAATCGAGAATTTACTTTCTTACATTCTATCACATACTCCCACAACTCCTGTTTCAGGAGTATTGCTACTCCTTCCCTTGCTCTTGTCCTCTCACTAACCCCTGACTTTACTCCCCAGACATTCCCAAACCACTCTTCCCCTTTACCCTTGAGCTTCGTTTCACTCAGAGCCAAAACATCCAGGTTCCTTTCCTCAAACATACTACCTATCTCTCCTTTTTTCACATCTTGGTTACATCCACACACATTTAGGCACCCCACTCTGAGCCTTCGAGGAGGATGAGCACTCCCCGCGTGACTCCTTCTTCTGTTTCCCATTTTAGAAAGTTAATACAAGGAGGGGAGGATTTCTGGCCCCCCGCTCCCGTCCCCTCTAGTCGCTTTCTACGACACGCGAGGAATACGTGGGAAGTATTCTTTCACCCCTATCCCCAGGGATAATATACATATATATATATATATATATATATACATATACACATACACACACATACACATACATACGCACATATAGACACACACACACACACACACATACATATATATACATATGAAAAATGTAAGAAACAATTTAGAAAACTGAAACTTCTAGCTTGAAATGAATGAAAAATGAATGTCACATAATGGTTCAACCTCTGGCTATGGAAAAAGGAAATGTATAATTTATTTACACAAAACATCCAGGTTCCTTTCCTCAAACATACTACCTGTCTCTCCTTTTTTCACATCTTGGTTACATCCACACACATTTAGGCACCCCACTCTGAGCCTTCGAGGAGGATGAGCACTCCCCGCGTTACATCCATCCGAGAGTAAAGAAGGTGTAACAGATAACCACAAAAGAAGTGCCTGTATGTTTTAAATCCTCTTTCCACGTATATATATATATATATATATATATATATATATATATATATATATATATATATATATATATATATATATATTTTTTTTTTTTTTTTTTTTTTTTTGCTTTGTCGCTGTCTCCCGCGTTTGCGAGGTAGCGCAAGGAAACAGACGAAAGAAATGGCCCAACCCACCCCCATACACATGTATATACATACGTCCACACACGCAAATATACATACCTACACAGCTTTCCATGGCTTACCCCAGACGCCCCACATGCCCCGATTCAATCCACTGACAGCACGTCAACCCCGGTATACCACATCGCTCCAATTCACTCTATTCCTTGCCCTCCTTTCACCCTCCTGCATGTTCAGGCCCCGATCACACAAAATCTTTTTCACTCCATCTTTCCACCTCCAATTTGGTCTCCCTCTTCTCCTCGTTCCCTCCACCTCCGACACATATATCCTCTTGGTCAATCTTTCCTCACTCATTCTCTCCATGTGCCCAAACCATTTCAAAACACCCTCTTCTGCTCTCTCAACCACGCTCTTTTTATTTCCACACACCTCTCTTACCCTTACGTTACTTACTCGATCAAACCACCTCACACCACACATTGTCCTCAAACATCTCATTTCCAGCACATCCATCCTCCTGCGCACAACTCTATCCATAGCCCACGCCTCGCAACCATACACCATTGTTGGAACCACTATTCCTTCAAACATCCCATTTTTGCTTTCCGAGATAATGATCTCGACTTCCACACATTCTTCAAGGCCCACAGAATTTTCGCCCCCTCCCCCACCCTATGATCCACTTCCGCTTCCATGGTTCCATCCGCTGCCAGATCCACTCCCAGATATCTAAAACACTTCACTTCCTCCAGTTTTTCTCCATTCAAACTCACCATATATATATATATATATAGTCACACTTTCATGTAACTATCACATTATCAGGGGAGACACAAGAATGAGATAGAGGATGTAGAACAGTAAGTTGATATTCAAGTAAGAGTCGTAGCTAAGACGCCACTGATAGCACTTGTTAACCAATGGTGTCTTAGCTACGTCTCTCAGTTGTATATCAACTTACCGTTTTCCGTCTTCGATCTCATTATTATATCTCCCCTGACGATGTGATTATTACATGAAAGTGCATTTGAGAACTTATTGTGTTTTATCTTCCTCGTAGTTATCAGCGAATATACATGTATCGACCAATCGTTATGGAAATATGAACAGCTGGGGTGACTGCGAACCAACGGTCTCTACCAGGATTCGAACCCATAAGAACTCAACTCCTAAAGGCTTTTGTGTCGAAGTACGGCAAAGCTAACCACTACATCACGGAGGTGCATGTTTCCACTATGATCAGTAATGCTGCTTGAAGAAAGAGAGAGAGAGAGAGAGAGAGAGAGAGAGAGAGAGAGAGAGAGAGAGAGAGAGAGAGAGAGAGAGAGAGAGAGAGAGAGAGAGAGAGAGAGATTCCGATATTTCCCATCTTACCATTAGGCAAATGACGAAGCTGTCCTTTTACTTCCGTCAGATATGAAATGAAGCGAAATATGAGCGATTTCTTGGCTCGTTTCATGTAAATTTCTCGACTTTTCTGACGAAAAGCATTTATCAGGATAGACAGGAGATGCCTTTCTTACTTGTATACATTTTTCTTCATCTTTCTCTATCTAGTTTTTCATAATTTTTCTCTCATTCTTACTCATTCTTTCCTTTTTCTCATATTTTTCTTTCTTTCGTTTTTCTCCAAGTCTTTGTTTCTCTCTCTCTCTCTCTCTCTCTCTCTCTCTCTCTCTCTCTCTCTCTCTCTCTCTCTCTCTCTCTCTCTCTCTCTCTCTCTCTACTTTTTTCATATCTTTTCTCTCTTTTTTACTCATTCTCTCCTTTTTCTCATATTTTTCTCTCTCCATTTTCTCCTAGTTATTGTCTCTGTCTCTCCTTCTCTCTCTCTCTCTCTCTCTCTCTCTCTCTCTCTCTCTCTCTCTCTCTCTCTCTCTCTCTCTCTCTCTCTCTCTCTCTCTCTCCAGTCGATGAGTGGTGTGACTTACAGAACTCTCTACAACACATGGGAAACTTTAGATGAAAATATCTTATGTATACATAAGAAAACTGAATACTGTTGTCTTGTGTGGTCCAACGGAACAAATAAAAATAGGCAAATAAGACACAGCTCAGAACCATTTCACCAGCGAAATGAACTCCCATGAGTGGCTGAACGTCTACAAGTTTATAACCTAGAAAGAAAATAAAGAAATATGGTAATCCATGAGTGACAACGAATTGAGGTTATAAAGAACAATGTTTTGAACCTGATACCATCTCGACAAGAAAGATTCAAGCTACTGAATCTACAAGAATACCATGGGACAGACCACAGATGAATCAACCGAAAATATTCAACATACGGCCATGTGAAGTGATGAACATGCATAAGCAACTGCAGAGAAACATGTACAAGATGCTTTGACGTGTGGTTGAAATCTGTGCCAGATGAACCTAAGATATATAACTGTTTAATGCAGGTGGCAGCAGAGAGGAACAGTCTTATTTATCAAGCAAGACGTGCGGTTAGCGGTACGGGCTAGTCTTGGCGTCTTCGCAGACTTTCGTCGTAGGTGCTCGGAGGTGGTAGACAGCTACAGACCAGGGAAGTTCCAGTGACCCACTTCAGTACCCGTCAGTGTTCACTCCTCATACTCAGGTTGCCGTCTTTATTTTCTGCCTCATCTTCACACGGACCGTTTTCATTCAGTCTAGTGATAGACAATCGCTCTATATCACACAAAACACTTGACAAAACTTGCCTCAAACAACTCATTTTTCATAACTCTAGATGTTGCTGAGGTGAATCCTACGTGCCATCCCTGCCTTCTGGCAAAATGCCTTCGTAAATGGACGTAAGAGAATGGGCGAGCTACATAGAGAGAGAGAGAGAGAGAGAGAGAGAGAGAGAGAGAGAGAGAGAGAGAGAGAGAGAGAGAGAGAGAGAGAGAGAGAGAGAGGAGTGAGGGAGCTCAGAAGAGCTATGCCGTGTAATGATCCTCGATATCGGAAGGGAAATCGCGTCAGAGTTGTGCCGCTTTCAATACATAATAAAAAATGTCCAGAGGTTCCAAACTGTGGTCTTAGGTTTTTCAGGCCATAGCATAAAAGATCTGACAACCAAACACGGAGGCATTATACTCACTGTACGTAGTTCTCATCATGAGTTTATGTTGCCGTCTTCCCCAGGAGGCTACAGTCATACAAAAGTGAGAATCAGCGTATAGCATGAGACGATACTAGTCAGGTCATTAGTCTTACAAATCATTATCTGGAGATTACGTGGTTCAGTTTGTATTTCAATGTTAATAGAATCATTCTACAGTTTGCTTACTACAGACAACAATAGGTTAGTTGTTAAATGAATTTCTAGTCTCATCTGTTTTTAAGGAACAGCAACGTGTGTAATGTTTACTAAGTATGATATCAAAACTCATCTGAATGTAAATAAAATGAATTGCGCTTTTTTTCGAAGGGATTTGATCATTCTACTAGTAATCTCGGCTCCCATAATCTTAACAACCTTGACGCGCATATTAGATGCTGCCTCTTTTCTTCGACCTCTCCATCACACCCTGTTATCCTCAATAATCGAGGATACTTTACCACCCTCGCAACATGCCTTATAGATATGGGTAGCTTTTAACTTCCTAGTGAGTTTGTACATACAATATGGAAGGTTTTATCTTAAGATGATGTAGATAAGCAAACAATTCTCCTCTGCCTTTAACGATCATGACGTCCACCTAGAAAATATCACCCAGCGTCTTTCTGGAGCCAAACTTTAGCTTAGATTCATTATCTCTACTTCAGGAACCTGCAAATAAACAAAGACATTTGAACAAGCGCAGGCATCTAGTCAGCAAGAGCCAGTAAGAGCAAACAAGATGCTGTAGGACTGGATACAGCTATAAGCTACTATAGTCACAATAGAAAGCAATCAGTAAGAGGATCTGGGGCTCTAATAGGGTTGGCCCCAACCTCTAGTGCTTATTAAAGAACGTCAGTATCACCACTAAGTTGACATAACAATTCTATTGTGCCTAAATGTCGTAAATGCTGGTTCATTTGCTACACATTTGTAGGTAAGGTGCAAATCCTATATCCCTAGACGTAGCTCCAAATGTTACCTTCATACTACAATTTCGACGCCGGCAGACGTACCGCTCTGAGCGACCTCTCATCCTCTTCAGTTTACTAACCTCTCCATATCGTGTTCTCCGATGAGTTTAAAGACCAGACCACAAGAGGAGGCAGGAGAAGATGGCCAACTATCAATATTACCACATGATCAACAGAGAGAATCCAGTTGTCGTCACCGGGACCATGAAGCTTATGCGGCTCTCCGTGGCGTACGTGCGGTCCAGCATCCCGCGCCTAATCTGTTGTGACTCATTTTCTAGACTTTCTGATTATATGTTTTCTCATGTTTATGTACAGTCCCCAGTTAAGCTCTATAGAAAATTTTCACTGTCTGTCACGTTGATTTATCTTGTTTTAATGACACTGGTATGCCAAATTATGAAGACGCGAATACTTAGTTCAAGATCCGAAACATACAAAAGAAGAAGAAAAAAAATCGGAGCATCAAACTTCAAGAAATTATTAAAACACTTCAGTGAATTCAAATGTTTGATGGACGACGATTTTCATTCAGAAAAAAAAGAGGTTCAGGCTCCATTCTTCTCGTACTTCTGCACGTGGTGATGGGAACAGTCTAATTCTTAAATCAACTGCATCTCTTAAATTGTCATTGTCGTCGGGCTTCTTCAGTATGGCACCTGGTCTTATTATAAGATTTCTAGTGTGTGAAAACAGTAAGAAAGTTGTATGACACTTGGTGAACACCCTCAGGGGATATTGCCCTTAAACCTTTGCCACACAGACTTCGTTGATAACCCACCCAGTAGTGGGATGCTGTGGCTGAGTTCCAGGGTACAGAATGTCAACCTGTGTGACTGCGTGAACTCGTTCATGTTGCCCATCATCAACATACAGCTATCTAGCAGTCTCTAATGTGAGGCGGCAGGAAGCCTATGCACGATCATTATCACTCCGTCTTGCAAGCATATAACTTAAGAGCAGCAGCTGTTACGTTGCTGCTGAGAAACACGTACGGTGAACATAACACAACATCTGCGGCTGACTAATACTTTTGTAGACAACATATAGAGTGAAGATATGAGAATGAGATTAGAATCTCAGCCAGCAACCGAGGTGCAGGGTTCAGTAATCAAAGAATGCACGCTACTGCAGAAACTGTTTCGCATTACTTAAAGCACAAAAGCTGCCAACCCCTACAGAAGAAGGCATGGGTTCACCGGACGTCCACGGTATTATTCAAGCCTGCTGAGAACATATGTTATTGAGCGGGTCCGCGTTAACGAGGTAGCGCAAGGAAACAGACGAAAGAATGGCCCAACCCACCCACATACACATGTATATACATGCACGTCCACACACGCACCTATACATACCTATACATTTCAACGTACTCATTCATATATATATTTTCTTTCAAACGATTCGCCATTTCCCCCGTTGGCGAGGTAGCGCCAAGAACAGAGGACTGGGCCTTTTTTGGAATATCCTCACCTGGCCCCCTCTGTTCCTTCCCTTGGAAAATTAAAAAAAAACGAGAGGGGAGGATTTCCAGCCCCCCGCTCCCTCCCCTTTTAGTCGCCTTCTACGACACGCAGGGAATACGTGGGAAGTATTCTTAATCCCCTATCCCCAGGTGAGGATATTCCCTCAAAGGCCCAGTCCTCTGTTCTTAACGCTACCTCGCTATTGCGGGAAATGGCGAATAGTATGAAAGAAGAAAAAGAAATATATATATATATATATATATATATATATATATATATATATATATATATATATATATATATATATATATATATATTTTTTTTTTTTTTAATAAATTCCACTGCAATACCATCCAAACCTGCTGCCTTGCCGGCTTTCATCTTCCGCAAAGCTTTCACTACCTCTTCTCTGTTTACCAAATAATTTTCCCTAACCCTCTCACTTTGCACACCACCTCGACCAAAACACCCTATATCTGCCACTCTATCATCAAACACATTCAACAAACCTTCAAAATACTCACTCCATCTCCTTCTCACATCACCACTACTTGTTATCACCTCCCCATTTGCGCCCTTCACTGAAGTTCCCATTTGCTCCCTTGTCTTACGCACTTTATTTACCTCCTTCCAGAACATCTTTTTATTCTCCCTAAAATTTAATGATACTCTCTCACCCCAACTCTCATTTGCCCTTTTTTTCACCTCTTGCACCTTTCTCTTGACCTCCTGTCTCTTTCTTTTATACATCTCCCACTCAATTGCATTTTTTCCCTGCAAAAATCGTCCAAATGCCTCTCTCTTCTCTTTCACTAATACTCTCACTTCTTCATCCCACCACTCACTACCCTTTCAAATCAACCCACCTCCCACTCTTCTCATGCCACAAGCATCTTTTGCGCAATCCATCACTGATTCCCTAAATACATCCCATTCCTCCCCCACTCCCCTTACTTCCATTGTTCTCACCTTTTTCCATTCTGTACTCAGTCTCTCCTGGTACTTCCTCACACATGATTTGGTAAACAGAGAAGAGATAGTGAAAGCTTTGCGGAAGATGAAAGCCGGCAAGGCAGCAGGTTTGGATGGTATTGCAGTGGAATTTATTAAAAAAGGGGGTGACTGTATTGTTGACTGGTTGGTAAGGTTATTTAATGTATGTATGACTCATGGTGAGGTGCCTGAGGATTGGCGGAATGCGTGCATAGTGCCATTGTACAAAGGCAAAGGGGATAAGAGTGAGTGCTCAAATTGCAGAGGTATAAGTTTGTTGAGTATTCCTGGTAAATTATATGGGTGGGTATTGATTGAGAGGGTGAAGGCATGTACAGAGCATCAGATTGGGGAAGAGCAGTGTGGTTTCAGAAGTGGTAGAGGATGTGTGGATCATGTGTTTGCTTCGAAGAATGTATGTGAGAAATACTTAGAAAAGCAAATGGATTTGTATGTAGCATTTATGGGACTGGAGAAGGCATATGATAGAGTTGATAGAGATGCTCTGTGGAAGGTATTAAGAATATATGGTGTGGGAGGAAAGTTGTTACAAGCAGTGAAAAGTTTTTATCGAGGATGTAAGGCATGTGTACGTGTCGGAAGAGAGGAAAGTGATTGGTTCTCAGTGAATGTAGGTTTGCGACAGGGGTGTGTGATGTCTCCATGGTTGTTTAATTTGTTTATGGATGGGGTTGTTAGGGAGGTAAATGCAAGAGTTTTGGAAAGAGGGGCAAGTATGAAGTCTGTTGGGGATGAGAGAGCTTGGGAAGTGAGTCAGTTGTTGTTCGCTGATGATACAGCGCTGGTGGCTGATTCATGTGAGAAACTGCAGAAGCTAGTGACTGAGTTTGGTAAAGTGTGTGGAAGAAGAAAGTTAAGAGTAAATGTGAAAAAGAGCAAGGTTATTAGGTACAGTAGGGTTGAGGGTCAAGTCAATTGGGAGGTGAGTTTGAATGGAGAAAAACTGGAGGAAGTGAAGTGTTTTAGATATCTGGGAGTGGATCTGGCAGCGGATGGAACCATGGAAGCGGAAGTGGATCATAGGGTGGGGGAGGGGGCGAAAATGCTGGGGGCCTTGAAGAATGTGTGGAAGTCGAGAACATTATCTCGGAAAGCAAAAATGGGTATGTTTGAAGGAATAGTGGTTCCAACAATGTTGTATGGTTGCGAGGCGTGGGCTATGGATAGAGTTGTGCGCAGGAGGATGGATGTGCTGGAAATGAGATGTTTGAGGACAATGTGTGGTGTGAGGTGGTTTGATCGAGTGAGTAACGTATGGGTAAGAGAGATGTGTGGAAATAAAAAGAGCGTGGTTGAGAGAGCAGAAGAGGGTGTTTTGAAGTGGTTTGGGCACATGGAGAGAATGAGTGAGGAAAGATTGACCAAGAGGATATATGTGTCGGAGGTGGAGGGAACGAGGAGAAGAGGGAGACCAAATTGGAGGTGGAAAGATGGAGTGAAAAAGATTTTGTGTGATCGGGGCCTGAACATGCAGGAGGGTGAAAGGAGGGCAAGGAATAGAGTGAATTGGAGCGATGTGGTATACCGGGGTTGACGTGCTGTCAGTGGATTGAATCAAGGCATGTGAAGCGTCTGGGGTAAACCATGGAAAGCTGTGTAGGTATGTATATTTGCGTGTGTGGACGTATGTATATACATGTGTGTGGGGGGGGGGGGGTTGGGCCATTTCTTTCGTCTGTTTCCTTGCGCTACCTCGCAAACGCGGGAGACAGCGACAAAGTATAATAAAAATATATATATATATATATATATATATATATATATATATATATATATATATATATATATATATATATATATATATATATATACATATATATATGCTCAAATTACAGAGGTATAAGTTTGTTGAGTATTTCTGGTAAATTATATGGGAGGGTATTGATTGAGAGGGTGAAGGCATGTACAGAGCATCAGATTGGGAAAGAGCAGTGTGGTTTCAGAAGTGGTAGAGGATGTGTGGATCAGGGGTTTGCTTTAAAGAATGTATGTGAGAAATACTTTGAAAAGCAAATGGATTTGTATGTAGCATTTATGGATCTGGAGAACGCATATTATAGACTTGATAGAGATGCTCTGTGGAAGGTATTAAGAATATATGGTGTGGGAGGCAAGTTGTTAGAAGAAGTGAAAAGTTTTTATCGAGGATGTAAGGCATGTGTACGTGTAGGAAGAGAGGAAAGAAATTGGTTCTCAGTGAATGTCAGTTTGCGGCAGGGGTGTGTGATGTCTCCATGGTTGTTTAATTTGTTTATGGATGGGGTTGTTAGGAAGGTGAATGCAAGAGCTTTGGAAAGAGGGGCAAGTATGAAGTCTGTTGGGGATGAGAGAGCTTGGGAAGTGAGTCAGTTGTTGTTCGCTGATGATACAGCGCTGGTGACTGATTCATGTGAGAAACTGCAGAAGCTGGTGATTGAGTTTGGTAAAGTGTGTGAAAGAAGAAAGTTAAGAGTAAATGTGAATAAGAGCAAGGTTATTAGGTACAGTAGGGTTGAGGGTCAAGTCAATTGGGAGGTAAGTTTGAAAGGAGAAAAACTGGAGGAAGTAAAGTGATTTAGATATCTAGGAGTGGATCTGGCAGCGGATGGAACCATGGAAGCGGAAGTGGATCATAGGATGGGGGAGGGGGTGAAAATCTTGGGAGCCTTGAAGAATGTGTGGAAGTCGAGAACATTTTCTCGGAAAGCGAAAATGGGTATGTTTGACGGAATAGTGGTTCCAACAATGTTGTATGGTTGCGAGGCGTGGGCTATGGATAGAGTTGTGCGCAGGAGGATGGATGTGCTGGAAATGATATGTTTGAGGACAATGTGTGTTGTGAGGTGGTTTGATCTAGTAAGTAACGTAAGGGTAAGAGAGATGTGTGGAAATAAAAAGAGCGTGGTTGAGAGAGCAGAAGAGGGTGTTTTGAAATGGTTTGGGCACATGGAGAGAATGAGTGAGGAAAGATTGACCAAGAGGATATATGTGTCGGAGGTGGAGGGAACGAGGAGAAGTGGGAGACCATATTGGAGGTGGAAAGATGGAGTGAAAAAGATTTTGTGTGATCGGGGCCTGAACATGCAGGAGGGTGAAAGGAGGGCAAGGAATAGAGTGAATTGGATCGATGTGGTATACCGGGGTTGACGTGCTGTCAGTGGATTGAATCAGGGCATTTGAAGCGTCTGGGGTAAACCATGGAAAGCTGTGTAGGTATGTATATTTGCGTGTGTGGACGTGTATGAATATACATGTGTATGTTTGTGGGTTGGGCCATTTCTTTCGTCTGTTTCCTTGCGCTACCTCGCAAACGCGGGAGACAGCGACAAAGCAGAAAATATATATATATATATATATATATATATATATATATATATATATATATATATATATATATATATATATATATATATATACCTATCCTTGGGGATAGGGGAGAAAGAATACTTCCTACGCATTCCTCACGTGTCGTAGAAGGCGACTAAAGGGGACGGGAGCGGGGGGCCAGAAACCCTCCCCTCCTTGTACTTTAACTTTCTAAAAGGGGAAGCAGAAGGAGTCACGCGAGGAGTGCTCATCCTCCACGAAGGCTCAGATTGGGGTGTCTAAATTTGTGTGGATGTAACCAAGATGAGAAAAAAGGAGAGATAGGTAGTATGTTTGAGGAAAGGAACCTGGATGCTTTGGCTCTGAGTGAAACGAAGCTCAAGGGTAAAGGGGAAGAGTGGTTTGGGAATGTCTTGGGAGTAAAGTCAGGGGTTCGTGAGAGGAAAAGAGCAAGGGAAGGAGTAGCACTACTCCTGAATCAGGAGTTGTGGGAGTATGTGACAGAGTGTAAGAAAGTAAATTTTAGATTGATATGGGTAAAACTGAAAGTTGATGGAGAGAGATGGGTGATTATTGGTGCAAATGCGCCTGGGCATGAGAAGAAAGATCATGAGAGGCAAGTGTTTTGGGAGAAGCTGAATGAGTGTGTTAGTGGTTTTGATGCACAAGACCGGGTTATAGTGATGGGTGATTTGAATGCAAAGGTGAGTAATGTGGCAGTTGAGGGAATGATTGGTATACATGTAATGTTTAGTGTTGTAAATGGAAATGGTGAAGAGCTTGTAGATTTATATGCTGAAAAAGGACTGGTGATTCGGAATACCTGGTTTTAAAAGCGAGATAAATATATAAGTATACGTATGTAAGTAGGAGAGATGGCCAGAGAGCGTTATTGGATTACGTATTAATTGATAGACGCACGAAAGAGAGACTTTTGGATGTTAATGTGCTGAGAGGTGCAACTGGAGGAATGTCTGATCATTATCTTGTGGAGGCGAAATTGACGATTTGTAGGCGTTTTCAGAAAAGAAGAGAGAATATTGGGGTGAAGAGAGTGGTGAGAGTAAGTGAGCTTGGGAAGGAGACTTGTGTGAGGAATTACCAGGAAGACTGAGTACAGAATGGAAAAGGTGAGAACAAAGGATGTAATGGGAGTGGGGGAGGAATGGGATGTATTTAGGGAAGCAGTGATGGCTTGCGCAAAAGATGCTTGTGGCATGAGAAGCGTGGGAGGTGGGTTGATTAGAAAAGGTAGTGAGTGGTGGGATGAAGAAGTAAGATTATTAGTGAAAGAGAAGAGAGAGGCATTTGGACCATTTTTGCAGGGAAAAAATGCAAATGAGTGGGAGAGGTATAAAAGAAAGAGGCAGGAGGTCAAGAGAAAGGTGCAAGAGGTGAAAAAGAGGGCAAATGAGAGTTGGGGTGAGAGAGTATCATTAAATTTTAGGGAGAATAAAAATATGTTTTGGAAGGAGGTAAATAAAGTGCGTAAGATAAAGGAGCAAATGGGAACTTCAGTGAAGGGGGCTAAAGGGGAGGTGATAACAAGTAGTGGTGATGTGAGAAGGAGATGGAGTGAGTATCTTGAAGGTTTGTTGAATGTGTTTGATGATAGAGTGGCAGATATAGGGTGTTTTGGTCAAGGAGGTGTGCAAAGTGAGAGGGTAAGGGAAAATGATTTGGTAAACGGAGAAGAGGTAGTAAAAGCTTTACGGAAGATGAAAGCCGGCAAGGCAGCAGGTTTGGATGGTATTGCAGTGGAATTTATTGAAAAAAGGTGGTGACTGTATTGTTGACTGATTGGTAAGGTTATTTGATGTATGTATGATTCATGGCGAGGTGCCTGAGGATTGGCGGAATGCTTGCACATTGCCATTGTACAAAGACAAAGGGGATAGGAGTGAGTGCTCAAATTACAGAGGTATAAGTTTTCTGAGTATTCCTGGTAAATTATATGGGAGGGTATTGATTGAGAGGGTGAAGGCATGTACAGAGCATCAGATTGGGAAAGAGCAGTGTGGTTTCAGAAGTGGTAGAGGATGTGTGGATCAGGTGTTTGCTTTGAAGAATGTATGTGAGAAATACTTAGAAAAGCAAATGGATTTGTATGTAGCATTTATGGATCTGGAGAAGGCATATGATAGAGTTGATAGAGATGCTCTGTGGAAGGTTTTAAGAATATATGATGTGGGAGGTAAGTTGTTAGAAGCAGTGAAAAGTTTTTATCTAGGATGTAAGGTATGTGTACGTGTAGGAAGAGAGGAAAGTGATTGGTTCTCAGTGAATGTAGGTTTGCGGCAGGGGTGTGTGATGTCTCCTTGGTTGTTTAATTTGTTTATGGATGTGGTTGTTAGGGAGGTGAATGCAAGAGTTTTGGAAAGAGGGGCAAGTATGCAGTCTGTTGTGGATGAGAGAGCTTGGGAAGTGATTCAGTTGTTGTTATATATACATAAATATATATATATATATATATATATATATATATATATATATATATATATATATATATATATATATATATATATATATATATATATATATATATATATATATATATATATATATATATATATATATATATATATATATATATATATATATATATATATATATATATATATATATATATATATATATATATATATATATATATATATATATATATATATATATATATATATATATATATATGTATATATATATATATATATATATATATATATATATATATATATATATATATATATATATATATATATACATATATATATATATATATATATATATATATATATATATATATATATATATATATATATATATATATATATATATATATATATATATATACATATATATATATATATATATATATATATATATATATATATATATATATATATATATATATATATATATATATATATATATATATATATATATATATATATATATATATATATATATATATATATATATATATATATATATATATATATATATATATATATATATATATATATATATATATATATATATATATATATATATATATGTGTGTGTGTGTGTGTGTGTTTGGACTGTGTGTGCGGGCTTTTATCCTGATATCTTTAAAGATTTCTGTCCCCACTGTATATAAACACATTAAACAATATGTATCTATGGCTTACAATATAGTGATGTAAGATGATTCACTTCAGCAAGAGTATATAAAGCAGAAAGCAGTCTGATCACCTTATATCACCATTAGTAATTAAACTTATTACACATAAGTAGTGAGTAATTCCAAAAATTAGTCAACAGGAAGTTTTTTCATTACGGTGAGGCTCCACTCACGGAAAGCACATCAAGGACTGACCTTATTTGAGATATAAAGAAGGTAATGACCGGGCAAAGAAGAGAACTTCGGTTTAAGTGAAAAATCTGTCCTTAAGAAAATAGTCGGTCATTGTTATTTGGGAAAGATATGACAGGGTAGAGAGTATCAAAGCTTCGAGGTGTTAGGAAAAAATCAATTATATCAGAACAGCCCTCCCTAAATTCTCAAAGACCACAGAGTAATCATATGACGCTGAGGCTTGCCGGGTATTGAGTGGTCTAGCTAATGGTGGAGGCACACAAGCAGCCAGATTTCGGGAGCAAAATTCAAGGTTTTGGCTATAGGAGAGGGAAAGTGACCCAACATTGCGTCTCAAAGCAAGTTGGTCAAGTTTTTGAAGTTAGCGTGGGAGAGTTGAAAAGTCGGACCGCTTTCGACTCAGTTCGCTACAGGAAGGATGTAGAGCTAAAATCACCCCAGATGTGAGAGCAGTACTCTATACAAGGACGAATCAATCCTTTGTATAAACGGAGTAATTGATCGAAAGAAAATTGATTTGTACATCTAAACAGAACTTCCGTGATGTCAGGTTTCAAAGGTAGCCTAGATGTTACAGTAACGTTCTATGAGTCAAGAGGTAGAATTTACATATCCATCGAAGGAAAAAGGAAAGTTATGAGAAGTTTTCGATGGAACGGCTTAACCATAGATAGTATGAAGAGGTCGTCTTGGAGGAAACGGGATAAATGCTTCTATTCCCGGAACAATAACCTCTGGTATGCGTTTGGCAGACAAAAGTATCACCCATTAAAAGATGGTAATTTACCCAAGGAAAATTGCCTGGAAGGCAATATACTTCAACATTTCATCTTCCCTACTGATATGTTCTATCAAAATCTGAGTTTAACGAGGATGTTGTGTCGCGGCGAGACGTAGGTCGATTGAGACGAGAAGAAGCGGATTTGAAAGCTGTGGAGGATTGCAGTGTTGAGTCGTCAACTTGTAGTGAGTGCGTTTGTAGAATAAAGGAAATCGTTGATAAAGAGGAAAGAAATATAGAACGGGGAGAGGATGATTCATCAATAATCATGGAGATAGACTGGCCAGACAGGAAGCTAAACATGAGAGAGCAAAGTGCCTCAGGAGGAAAGCTAAAGAGGAAAGCTAAAAGAGGAAAGCTTAGAGATGAGATTCCGATGTTACGCTGAGTCAAAAGCTTTGGATATCTCTAAATCTTTCAGGGATGACGACCAGACATTGATGAGATAAGACAGAACATCGCCAGTGGATATCGTTTAGCGGAAGTGATACTGGTGACTAGAAAGAAAACTATGAGACTTTAGATGTCTGAGGATAATGTAGTTGGAGAGAGATTCACAGGCCTTGGAACTGGTAGACGTCAAAGCAACAGAAGGATTAAAACAGCTACCCTTCACAGGGATGGGATGTTCCAACCCACATTTCCAAGAAGAAATAAAAGTTCTGTTTTTAAACAGAAATGGAACAGACGAGTAAGTACAAGTGCAAGTTTAGAAGCACACTCTTTCAGTACATTGGAATTAAAGCCATCTGGTCCTAAAGCTTTGATTATGTTCAGAAAGAGAAGCGCCATACTGACAGTTCTAAAAGAGATTACAGGAAGGGTAATAGGATTAGTAAGAATAGTATCAGGGGGTGAATGAAGATTAGAGTCATCCATGGTTAAGTTAGGAGAGAAACGAGAACCAAAGAAATCTACTTTGTCTATTGGGTAGAGAGCTAGAGTACCGTCAGAACGGAAAAAATGAGGAAAAATTTAGCGACAAAAGTTATTAGCTGAAAACCAGAAAAGAAACCGGAACGAAAAAGAAAGCTTATCGCAATTCCTTTGAATAAAGAGAAAGCTTTACTTCAGAGATAACGCACTTGCAGCGATTACAAGATGATAAGTACTGAAGGGGAGTCAAAGGAAAAAAGAAAATTTCCAAGCCCGATATGTCTGAGCCCTTGCCTGAATTGCCTCAGCAAAGGAACAGCTTAACCATAGATTGTATGAAGAGGTCGTCTTGGAGGAAATGGGATAAATGCTTCTATTCCCGGAACAATAACCTCTGCTATGCGTTTGACAGACAAAAGTATCACCACATAAAAGATGGTAATTTACCCAAGGAAAGTCAGAAAATAATTTTCGCAAGATATTTCAGTCAGCTTTGTTGACGTGCCAATGTTTACGTTTAGAAGGGGCTACTGGAAGGGAAGGTGTCTTAAAGATATATACATTTTTATGTTTGATTGATGAACAAACTGGGGCGTGATTGTGCAGCTACAGCGGGATGAGTTAGAGGAGCAAAACAGATCCAGAATGTAAGGAGAGTGGTCACAATGGTCAGGAACATGAGTGGGGTGGGTGGCAATTTGCTCTTGGTTATTGAGAATGGAGAACGTGAGGGCTTCAGTTCCCCAACCAACAATATACGAAGAGTTTAATTGATCTCTATGGTTACTGTTAAGATCTCCTTGGGAAAGGATCTCGGATTGCAGTTGAGAGGATCCCTGCTATATAGCTGGAGTTAACATTTGTAGAATTAAGAGAGTAGTAGGTGAAACTACGGACAATAGAAGTGCTTGGAAGACAGATCTTTAGACAAATAACATCAAAGTTTAGGAACACAAAGTCCTCAATGCGTGTCACAGGTGTGGCGATGTTGGAATATGCACAGACACCACCTTTGAACCGGATTCGTGAGTGGAGATAATAGCTGGATGTGAGAAAGGGCTAGTAAGAATGTCACTGGATATTTGGGTCTCAGAGAAAAGTAATATATTTGAAGAGGTACGACACAGATGGTGTTCAACAGATGTGAGATTACTAGGTTCTTTCGAGGCTGTTTCTGATTGTAAATTATATCAGAAACTTACACATTAGTGTGATAAAAGTTAAAAAAGAATACATATAATTTGAATTGTCAGTATGACTAAAGAGGTGTAGATAATGTAAGTCGTGGACTCGAAACGAAATAGCTATAAAGCATATTCTTAAGTAACGAAATAGTTATAGAGTACATTCTTAAATGGATCTAATGTTCTACTTTCAACTACTCTAAATGGAACATCATTTCATGTGTTAACGATCCTGTTGAAGAAAAAGTACTTCGCTTCGTTCGAGATAATACATTTGCCCACGAGTTTGTATTCATTACTGCAAGTGAAATCCAACGAATCAAGTCTTAAGTAACTTAATGGATCAAACTTATCAAAAATCATTGATACTTCTAAATACTTGTATTAGATTATCTCTTAACTTCCTTTCTTGTAAACTAACTCGGAAATCATCTTGGTAGATCAACGCTGCACTCTCTCCGTTCTGTCAGTCTTTAAGGAAGGGTTACGAAAACTGAAGACAATATTCAATATTCAAAATGGAGCGAAGGAATGAATTGTAAAAAATAAGGATGATTTCCCATGACTTAGATTCGATACCTCTACCCATGATGCCAAGAACTTTCCTCGTTCCTTTCACTGCTTCTGTGCAATGCGTACTTGGATTTAGGTAACCATATGTTATTACGCCCTAGTGGTTGACCTCGATTACCGTTTGCAGTTCAATAGAATTCAAATTGTAGCTCGCCTTTTTGTTTTTGCTTCCGTTGGGCGAAAGTTTACACCAATTAATGCCAAAATATATTTGCCATCTATGAATCCAGTCCATCATATTTTCTGTGTCAGCTAGCAACTGTAGACGTTCAAGTTCATTTGTAGATTTATTTTCCAGCTTCGTATCATCAGCGAATTTTGACAACTTGCATATATGAGAAAGAGAATCTGTTCCTAGACGGATCCTTGTGGCACTCCACTTGTTACATCTAACCACGCTGAGGCTTGACCATTAATCACAAGTCTTTCTTTGGGGCAAGTCAACCAATTTCCTATCCACCAAAGTACAAAATCAAAAGTACCATGTGACAATTTTTGCTAGTAATCTTTGATACGAAACTTAATCGAATGCTTCACTTTACTTTCGTCATACATAGACATAATATCAAAGACGAAAGCAAGTAGATTTGTCAGACATGTTGCGAATAGTGTATTAAGTGTTGGTCCTGTAAATGGTTTACTATTCTATCCTGAGTGATGGTTTTCATAAATTTTCCAACTACTGACGTTAAGCTAATTGTGCGATAATTTTCGGGCTGTGAATTATTCACTTTTTGAATATCAGTTATATTATCAAACTTACATTCTTCTGAAACTTTCCCTTTTGATAATTTCTTTAAAGTTCCACTTCACTGAGAGAGAGAGAGAGAGAGAGAGAGAGAGAGAGAGAGAGAGAGAGAGAGAGAGAGAGAGAGAGAGAGAGAGAGAGAGAGAGAGGTCTCTGCAGAGACGATTAAGATGTAGAAAGTTAACAAAGGACAGCGTGGACGGCGAAGAAAGCAAAGTGATGGGAGCAGTTCACTAGGTAAGACAACAACGAAAACTGAAACATATATACATAATCAACCACACTCATACAGAGACACAAATATACCCAGAAACATGCACACTCCCTGCATTACACACATACGCAGGAACCGATACTTATATTTGCAAATATCTGAACGTTCACCACATAAATGAGCTAGAAAAAAAAATAGGTACACTGACATATACAACTGAAGCACACAAATTAGGCCATCTCTCTCTCTCTCTCTCTCTCTCTCTCTCTCTCTCTCTCTCTCTCTCTCTCTCTCTCTCTCTCTCTCTCTCTCTCTCTCTCTCACACACACACACACACACACACAAACACACAAGCCTTTGTAGTGCAGCCATTAGAGTTGCTAGCCACCAATTTAACGAGCCTGAGTTCGAGTCCCGGACAGAGCAGCGGGCTCACAGTAATCCCCTTCCGTTAATCCTTCTCTTTCGTGCTGGTTGATGAATGGCTACATGCGGAAGCTGGGGTGTGTATATTTGTCTGTATACATGTAAGATTCATACAAGGCACATAAACAAGATTAAGAGTAGGGGCAACGCGAGAGTAAAACTCAATCCCCTTAACACAGAGTCAGTAATCCAATAACTATTACATACATCAGACATGAGAATGTTCCCAGGGACCTTATCTTCAAAAACTAAGATTACCAGGGTCATGTGTCTTTATTGATGGCCTAAACAAATCACATTAAAGAGAAATACAATGGTAAGCATTCAGTAAAGAAGACTCATTAAAAATTATGAATTATGTTTACAGAAACATATTGCTTAATTGAGGTTTGAGTGTTGAGAATCACTTTATATCAAAACATAAAACCCAAGTTACACACTAAATGTTCTCGGTTCCTTTAGACACAGTGAAGTGTGGTGTTTTGTTTGTGAGTTTTTGCTCTATTTACTACCAGGCAAATACTATCATATATCTCTCCCTTCGTTTTGGAATGTAGAATTCAAGTTCTTTCAATCGTTCGTAAAAGTTTATATGCCACAGTCTGTTGATTTTCCTGATAGTCTTTATATACTCTGTGGTTTGTCTGTTTCGATCTGATTAACATACAACACAGCAGTATTCAATTCAACTTCTTACATATACAATAAAGATTTTTATCATGAATTTTCTGTCCTCTGTTGAGTAAGTTCTTAGTATCATACTAGTCATTATTTGGCTTAAAAGTGTTAGATTAGAATTTTGCATTTACAATAATATTCGATCATTCATATTTACGTTACTCGCTGTGTATTTCCCTGTCGTATCCTTGTATGCAAGAGGTGAAAAATTGTTCCTTGACTTATTTGCTCAAATTTTCCTTTCGATGAATATTTTAAGATTCTTGTCCATCCATCTGCCTCAGTATCGCTGTGCAGTTTGTTATTAATCATTTTCTTCTGCTGTTGTACTTATTTTCGTGTCATCTGCAAAATGCTTTACTATATCCTCTCTTACATCCTTAAGTAGACGTAAAGTTATAATCATTAAATGTGATGAAGGTAACGCCGTACCTTGTGTTACACCAGAAAGCATATTTTCTTCATTATACAACTTTCCATTTGCAACGACTTTGAACTCTCCTCTGGTTGGAAACTCTGTGATCTGATTTTCTAGTCATACGTCAGTGTTTTGTGCTGCCACCTTCTTCAGTAAAGCTCCATGTCAGATGGTTTTTTCAGAATAGCAAAACAGTGTCCGATTTCCTCCGTCTCATTAATGTTTTTCATATTTACCATCATAGTAAGTTTGTTGCTGTATTCACGTACTTTTATCAGATATGAATAACTGCAGCCTTTATTTATGAACTCGATGTTTAAAAGGTGTTATACTTTCGCGAATGTTTTAATCATATGCGATGTTAGTTTCCTTCATAATGTCTATAATGTCTCGGTCGCCATTTGTTTTATGTATGCCATTTTATGTATATGTTGGATCGGTCTGTACCTTGTTTCAAAAGCATCACGAGAGGTTTTGCTACTCTTTTCTTTGTCCTTTTCAGAAATATTTGTTCTGAGTTTTCTTTAACTTGATCGAATGCTTCCATTGTGTCTCTTTCTGGTGGATGTAAATCTGTAAGTGCATATTTGTCTTAGTTACCAAATACTTTATCTCTGATTTCTTCTTTTTTCTTCTTGTATTAGAAACTTATTGGTATTGGTTAATCAATGTTTGGCGAATTTGTTTTGGGACATTCACGTAAATGTCACCGACTTTAAAGGTCCAATCTCTCTTTTTGTTGTTGTTGTTCTTGTCTTTGTCTACGTTGGTCTTTGTTAGTACTTTACTGACCTCCACCATTTTGGTGATTTATATTCAACAATAAGTTATAAGTGTAGAAGGCTAGTATGTTTATTGCTATTAATTCACGTTTCATGTAGGATAATTTCATTATCTGAATACCTTCAGGCTTATTGTTGACATCATACTGATACGCCACCTAACTTATTTTTGTCTTGTTTCGTATTAAAGATGTTTTATCCTAGATTTGCTTGTTTTTTGTCTTTGCTCATTCAGTAAGACTGATAAACATCATGTAGTTATCACTTGTATACTCAGTCTAAGATTTGGTCATAATTATTAAAGATTTAGCTTTTATTCTTTGTATATTCATGGAGAATATTTTCCGTGAGTTTTTGCTCTAAGTCATTTTGTTGTTTGCGTCCAGTTTCAATTTTTGTTTTATTGTTTTATGTTTTTGAGTTGTCAAGTTTTTGCTCGTATCATCAACTTCTCTGCCAGGAACGATTTGTATTTGTGTGTTTGTTAGGCTCTACTCTGCTGATGGCTAACTCTTCGCTCTGATCTATTTCCAGTTGGTCTCATCGTCCCATCCTTATCATTCCAATCATCTTTTCTAATTCTAAATACTATGGCTTACTTTTTCCCCTTATTTTCACATCGAACCATCAACTTTCATGCGTTCATTTGTAGCCTTCTCTGTACCCATCTTGTTCTCAATATGTATCTTCATCTTTAACGTATATCTACTCTTTTCCATTTGATGCGAACAATTTCATATTCTTTTATGTCTACTTGACAAGTTTGGACTCTCAGGTAATGGAAGCGATAATCCCATGTGAAGTGGATGAATTTCTGCAGTGCGAGATGACATGGTATTAGGGAAAGGAGGGCGAGTAGAAATGAGGTTACCAATGCTGTGCCGCAGGGGTCTGTTTTGGGACCAGTGCTATTCTTGATCTATCTAAATGACTTAACAAAATGATTCTTTCATATTGCTGTTTTTCCCGATGATTCTAAGAGCATGAGGAAAGTGAAAAACGAAGAGGATTGCATCAACGTACGAGAAAACCTGGACAAACTTCGATGCTGGTCTAATGCATGGTCCGTGAAATACAACCTGAGCAACGTAATGAAAATGGACTAAAGTGAAAGACCTCAGCATGAAAATTATCTGACATGAATCACGTTCCATAAAGCTATTTGGGAGGAGACATTCTTCCCAGCTTGTCCCCGGATTTCTAAATTAGGGGAAGGGTAAAGGAAACAAACTTTAATTTTTCAAAAAGATTAGAATAGCATTCAGGTATGTGAATAAATAGACTGTCAGCAATCTGTTCACAACGTACAATACGCCAGCAGTACAATACGCCTCTCAAGCATAGAAGGGCAACAAAGTTGGTACCAGAATCAAGAAAGCTGAGTTTCAGGGAAAGATGAGAGGCATTAGATTTTCCACCTTTAAAGTAAAAGGACTAAGGGGTGACCTAATCAGAACCGGTATGTAGAGAAACCTGTTTTTGATGTCAGTAATAAACATTTCTTCGAAAGCTAGAAGGATAGAACAGCCAGAGACCATAATAAGAAGGTTAGAATAGTGAAATATCATACCATGAAGAACAGAAGAACTGAACAACCAGAGACCATAACATGAAGGACAGAACAACCAGAGACCGTAACACGAAGGATAGAACAACTACAGACCGTAACATGAAGTATAGAAAAACTACAGACCGTAACACGAAGGATAGAACAACTACAGACCAAAATATGAAATTAGTAAAAAACTTGTTGATCAAGATGTAAAAGAAAAACTTTTATAGTGTAAGGCAGAGGATGCATGGGATAACTGAATGATGACATTGTGAATGTTAACATCATACAGAAGGCTAACAAAATCATTAAGGTAACAGTTAGTTTAAGATATGGGGGGGGGGGGGGTTCCCATGAGTTAGAATTTCCCTCTCCGTACAGTACAGATAGGTAATCACACGCAACCTTCAGGCAACTAAACAAACACAACATACACTCAGGCAGAGTTCTGTAATTCTCTCCCGTCCTCTTCCCCAGCCCTTACTTTCCTTGCGCCCACTTGCGATCCATCTTGTATTTCTTTACACTTAAGTAAAGTTAACCGCTCTCGGTGAGGTGTAGGATTCCCTCCTCCTCACCTCCCTGCTGCTGCTTAACGCTCTCCTGCTCCCACATGATTCATTTAATGGTAACTTTCCCGTATGATTCAGCGGTAACTACACCTCAGCTTCTCTCAGTCAAACTAAACTTCTCTCAGTCAAACTAAGCTTTACCGGCACCACATCAGGGTGAACCTATGTTGGTGGCCTGGAGGGGAGAAAGTCACTTTGCCGAGGAGGAAAAATATTCAATGGGTAAAGCTTTGATGCCCCTCCGTACTGAATACTGGATGACGAGTGTACGTGTTGAAGGGAAAGGTACGTACGTAATACCTCCATGTATGGACGGTGTGTAGATGATAGACAATGTATGTATAGTGTCCCTTTATAGTACAGTGCAATTTCAAGTGATTCAGTTAGCATCTAGAATGGGGAAAAAAATCACTGCATATAATTCCCAATTATACAACAAAATTCAATTTTTGACTCAAACATTTTGGTATGTATTTTCATGAATAAAACAATGCCACACAATTTTTATTTTCAGACTGAGTTTACCATCCACGGTAACAAAGCCATGACTCCCTCCCAACCTTCGTCACTTGTATACCGAAGTTTGTCAGTAAAAGGCAAGTGCGACTCACACTTGAGACTAACATATACAAGAAGACTGCAACACTGTCGCTGGATCAGTCGCAGGCAGTGTGGAACTTCATCCTCAGATGAAGGAGGCTCCTTATTTCCACGTAGCCTTGTTCCTTGATGTGTACTCACGAGACGC
Source organism: Panulirus ornatus (assembly GCF_036320965.1). Classification (NCBI taxonomy): domain Eukaryota; kingdom Metazoa; phylum Arthropoda; class Malacostraca; order Decapoda; family Palinuridae; genus Panulirus; species Panulirus ornatus. The sequence continues at coordinate 31,430,723 of NC_092243.1, read as the reverse complement.
TCTACCCTATAGTTCTCTTAACTCTAATTACTCACGATGTTTCCATACATCTGCTACACAGAACATCATCAAGAATCTGTATCATCTGTATCATATGCTCTCCTCTCCACATCAAATTTTCATATTTACTTAGCACTTTATTCTGCATCACGAAAGCCAGAACATTATTCACAGAGTCACTGGTGACCCATGATCTGCCACATCAAACTCTGCGACAGGTGTCTTTAATGTTGGAAGGATCACACTTAGTTTGATAATCATCAGCGAAATGAAGGAATTATCTACCATTTACTGACTAACAAACTGATGCATCATGATAGTCATGACAAAGATTGCTGCAGCGTTGTCATGTATCACGGCAGCAACAGCGTTCTGATCAACTAGGACAGGTGCGTTATCATCAATTAGGACAGCAGCGTTCTTATCACTAAGGCAGCAGCGTTCTTATCACTAAGGCAGCAGCGTTCTTATCACTAAGGCAGCAGCGTTCTTATCACTAAGGCAGCAGCGTTCTTATCACTAAGGCAGCAGCGTTCTTATCACTAAGGCAGCAGCGTTCTTATCAACTAGGGCAGCAGCGTTCTCATCAACTAGGTCAGCAGCGTTCTTATCAACTAGGGCAGCAGCGTTCTTATCAACTAGGTCAACAGCGTTCTTATCAACTAGGGCAGCAGCGTTCTTATCAACTAGGTCAACAGTGTTCTTATCAACTAGGTCAACAGCGTTCTTATCAACTAGGGCAGCAGCGTTCTTATCAACTAGGTCAACAGCGTTCTTATCAACTAGGTCAACAGCGTTCTTATCAACTAGGGCAGCAGCGTTCTTATCAACTAGGTCAACAGCGTTCTTATCAACTAGGGCAGCAGCGTTCTTATCAACTAGGGCAGCAGCGTTCTTATCAACTAGGGCAGCAGCGTTATCATCAATTAGGACAGCAGTATTGTCATTAATTAGGGCAGCAGCGTTCTCTTTAATTAGGGCAGCAGCGTTCTCTTTAATTAGGGCAGCAGCGTTCTCTTTAATTAGGGCAGTGGCGTTACCCTTAATTACCCTTAGATTAGGGCAGCAGTGTTCTCTTTAATGAGGGTAGCAGCGTTGGCATTAATTAGAGATGTTTTGCAACAGATTACGGAAGCGTCAAGTGCTTTTAGGAAGCAATAAATGCTGTGAGAAAAGTTCGAGAATTTTCAAGACCATTAACACGAGACTGGAACAAAGTCGACGCTACTTCAGTCTTGATCCATCTCTTGCGGTCAAAAATTTCAATCGGAAGACAGAGCCATTGTGGCATTCCTCCATGAGAGTCAAATCAAGTGAACCATGACACTCTCTGAGCTACAGCATTACCAGGCGGTGGGACACAGCCAGCATCAGACAACTGGGTTTACTCGTATGGGTGATCATGGTAACCTGGGAGTAAAGCTGGTGAGGTCTGGTACAGTGAACATTACTCACATCATAACACTTAGTCTGCTTATACTTAGAACACACATACTGTGTCACGACAACCAAAATAGGCATCGGATACTGGTTATAGTAATGATGATGATAACAATGATAATTACACACACACACACACACACACACACACACACACACACACACACACACACGTACACAGCGTTCTTATCAACTAGGTCAGCAGCATTGGCATCAATTAGAGATGTTTTGCAGCAGCGTTCTTATCAACACACACACACACACACACACACACACACACACACACACACACACACACACACACACACACACACACACACACACACACACAGGGAGAATAGTTGGGTTAAGAGAGAGGAGATAGTGTAAGCTTTGTGGAAGATGAAATCCGGCAAGGTGTAGGATTGTATTGCAGTTAAATCTATTAAGAAAGAGGGTGACTGTGTCGTTGACTGGTTGGTATGCATGGATCAGGGTGAGGTGCCTGAGGTTTGGCGGAATGCATGTATAGTGCCTTTGTACAAAGGCAAAGGGAATAAAGGCATGTGTTCAAACTGCAGAGGCATAAGTTTGTTGAGTATTCTTGGGAAATTATATGGGAGGGTATTGATTGAGAGGGTGATGGCAAGTACAGAGCATCAGACTGGGGAGTAGCAGTATGGTTTAAAAACAGATGGATTTGTATGCAGCATCTATGAACCTGGAGAAGACATATGATATGGTTGACAGAGATGCTTTGTGGAAGGTCTTAAGAGTATATGGTGTGGCTAGGTAGGCTACTAGAAGCAGTGAAAAGTTTTTACCAAGGATGTAAGGCATGTGTACGAGTCTAGGAGGAGAAGAGTGATATGTTCCCAGTGAAGGTCGGTCTACGGCGAGAATGTCTGATATCCTCATGGCAGTTTAATTTGTTTATGGATGGGGTGGTTCGGGAGGTAAATGCAAGAGCTTTAGAGAGAGGGGCGAGTATGCAGTCTGATGAGATGAGATGGCCTCGGAAGTGTCAGTTGTTCTCCGATGATACAGCGCTGGTGACTCATTCGAGTGAGAAGCTGCAGAAGTGGGTGACTGAGTTTGGAAAAGTGTGTGAAAGGAGAAAGTTGAGAGTAAATGTGAATATGAGCAAGGTTTATAGGTTCAGTAGAGTTGAGGGACACGTTAATTGAGATGTAAGTTTAAATGGAGAAAAATTGCCTCACAGACCATATAACATTGTTGGAACTACTATTCCTTCAAACATACCCATCTTTGTTCTCCGAGATAACGTCCACCCCTTCCACAAATTCATCGTTCCCAGAACCTTAGCTTCCTCCCCCACCCTGTGACTCACTTTCGTGTCCATGGTTCCATCCTCTGTTAAGTCCACTACCAGATATCTGAAACACTTTACTTCCTCTAATATTTCTCTATTCAAACTAGTCTGCAAGAATTCATCAATTTTGTTTTCTGAATATCTTTTCCGGTACCTTGCAGACCCTACACATTAGGGAGATAGGTCGGTAGTTCAGTGCTTCTTCTCGGCCCCTTCTTTTTATAGACAGGTATTACCTTTGCGCTTTACCACTTCCTCAACGCTTGGTCTTTTCTCCTGCGACATCTTAATCAATATTTCAAGTGGTCTGTTCGGTACAGCTGCAGACATCTTCAGCGAATGCGGAGAAATTTTTATCGAGACCTGGAGCTTTGTGTGAATGAAGACTCATACTGAAAATCAGTGATCAGGTCACCCCTGACTCTTCTCTAATCAATGGTGGGCAAATTCCTGACGTCCAGTCATTCCCTGTAATTCAGCTTTCGTTATTATTGGTACCATCTTTCTTGCCCTCTTCTGAACTTTAATACCTTCTTCAGTATTCTGAAATGCGTTAAGATGCATAATCTACGTTTGACCCTAATGATGAATGTATGAAGCTTGTTGCATATTTCCTCACCATAAACTTAAGTGCTTCTCTTATGTTTGCTAAACGACAGTTTGTCACCCTAACTATTCTCCTAACATGAGACTCTGATGACAGGCTAGGGACGATATCATCTCTCAAGTCACTCTCACACACACGTACATTTCTGCAGTTTTTATCCCGCTATATGATACTCATAATAAGGCCTTCTTTCACTGTGCCTCAGTCTCATTACATTTACTCGGTTGACTTTCATCAGCTAACTTTTGAGATTATCATCTGACCAACTTTTGAGATTATCTGGATCTTCTTGTTATTGTATGCAATCTTCCCAGCATTATTTTTATGTGTGTGTGTGTGTGTGTGTGTGTGTGTGTGTGTGTGTGTGTGTGTGTGTGTGTGTGTGTGACTGTGTGTGTGTATGTGTGTGTGTGTGTGTGTGTGTGTGTGTGTGTGTGTGTGTGTGTGTGTGTGTGTGTGTGTGTGTGTGACTCTATGTGTGTGACTGTGTGTGTGTGTGTGTGTGTGTGTGTGTGTGTGTGTGTGTGTGTGTGTGTGTGTGTGTGTGTGTGTGTGTGTGACTCTGTGTGTGTGTGTGTGTGTGTGTGTGATCATCATCTAGTCACCTATTAGTACAGTATGGGGGAGAGTTATGCACTCATTGAGACTCGTAATCCTTAATACAAATGAGAGTAAAAGAAATGCGATTAATATTTACATCTAAGAATGCTATTCGCTTTTATTACAACCGCAATCGAGACAGCGCTCGTGTGTGTACAATGAGTCAGTCAAACTTCGGGTTGGACGGCGCAACAACTTGTCTTGAACTTTTGTTGCACTGCCGTGTAGGACCACGTCCTCACACCCAGTGTCCCTTTGATCTCCCAAGAGGTAAAAACCTAGGTCATGAGAGCACTCGTCAGGTGTCAGGGACCAAGCCGCAGTCGTGGGTAAGGAGTGAAGAGCTGTCAGGGAGTAAACCAACATGGTGTAAGTGAGGCAGGGAGTAAAGCCCTCGACAAGATGTGGGCCACCGACAAGGGTTAGGGATTCAGCAGACGGTTTGTGTCAGCGGGAGAAACGTTTGTTTTTCAGGGACTAATTCATTATAGTATATCAGGAAGAGACGTTGTTGTGTGTTTAGGGAGTGAGTTGCTGTATTTACCATGTGTTGAGCCACTGTAGAATATCAGGAAGCGAGCTGCTGCTGTCTTGTGTTTAGGCAAGGAGCCGCTGCAGTGTGTCAAGGCTTGGGGGTCTATTCTGTGTCAGGAAGTGATATTCTGTAGTGTAGTTGTGGGTAATATGAGGCTTATCGGGGTCTGAGTGCAGCACGGGAACCCATTTTGTTGACCCTTGGGTATGTTGAAAGGTAAGCGAAAATGAATATTCGTTTTGATTATCTGAAGTTGATGGCAGTTATTTCAATATACAGATAATCAAGGATTATAATGTGAAAAACAATGAGGCGCCTGCGTGTCAGCGAGTCGGCCATCGTCGTCTGTTTTGCAATTAGCTGCTGTCGTGTGTCGGGAAATGAACCGTCAACCTATGCCATGGCATGAGGGGGCGACGTAGTGTGTCAGAGAGTGAGTAGTAATAATGTTTAAAAGTGAACAGCTTTACTGTTACAGGCAGTGAATCGTTCTTATGTGTCAAGGAATAAGCCGTCGTTTAGCGCCAGAGTGAGCCGTGGTCTTATAGCAGGTAGTGAGACACGTGTGTCAGAGAGCACGCAGCGGTTTATCCGAAAGTGATCCACTCTAGTCTGTAGGGCAGGAGCTCCCCACTGTGTGTCATTGAGTCGCAAGGAGTGAGCTGGCGTCGTGTGTCATGGATTGAGCCACTGACGTTTAACAGGGGGTGAGTTGCCGTCCCTTATCAGAGTCACTCACGTGTAACGGGGCAAGTATCCGTTCTGTGTCAAGGGTTGAGGCATCGACATGTGGCTGGGAGTGAGCTGCCATCTTGATTAAAGGCGTGATCCACCAACGTGTGGTAGGAAGTGAGCTGCCGTCCTACGTCAAGGAGTGAGGTCAGTGAGCTTCCATACTTTGTCTGGGGGTGAGCCATCCACGTGCAGCAAAACATGAGCTGCCGTCTTTCCTCAGAGATTGAGTCACCAATGTGCAGCATCAAGCAAGTTGCCTTAGTGAGTGGTCAAAAAGTGAGAGAGCGACGTGTGGCATGGAGTGAGCTGCCTTCTGGTGTTGGGGAGTAAACCGCTGTTGTGTGTCAAGGGATGAGCAGAAGTTTTGTATTAAGGCTGAGCCGCTGGTGATTGTCATGGAATACCAATATACTGCCATGGAATGAGCCTTCGTCTTGAGTATAGGAGTGAGTCGCCGTTGTTTATCAGGAAGTAACTTGTAGTTGGTCCTCACGGAATTAGTCACTGATGTTTGTGTGGCAGAGTCGTTTTGATTTTCCAGGAAGTGAGCCTTTGTTGTGCGTCAGGGATTAAGACATCGTTTTTCATTGGAGTGAGCTGCTGTTTTTTGAGGAAACAACATTTGTAAGGGACTGCCGCTAACGTTTATCAGGGAGTGAGTCATTTCATCATCATATGGAAAGAGCCATTCTTGTATCTCAGGGAGCAAGACAACATGTGTATGAAAATGCAAGTCGCTTTAGAGTATCAGCGAGTAAGTGTTTCGCTGAGGCTGTTAGGGAGTGAACCATAGTCCAATGGACTGGAGGTTTGGGGAGTGAACCACCGTCAAGAGTCATGGAGTGAACGTTCGTTTGTCAGGGAGTAAGCCAGTAACGTGAGTCCGAGCCAGCTGCAGATGTGTGGTGTGATTTGAAACGAGAACTAATGTAAAGGAAAGAGTCGACGTCGTGTGTTTTGAATCAAGCCGCCATCGCAGGTGAGGGAGTTACCCACCTATGGGTGCCAGGGTTATGGCGTCGACATGTTAAGAGTGAATCATTATAATATCTGTGTGTAAAGTGAAGAAGGTTTTGGGGTAATGAGACGCCGCTTTGTGTCTTCCTTAGTTGTCATATTGTGTCAAGGAGCAGGTCGCTCTCTTGTGTTAGGGAGCAATCTTCAATACTTCCGTTATCAACTCAGCCACTAACGAGTCTGCGAGCGAAACGCCAGTGTGGGTCAGGAAGCTGGCCATCACGTGCATTTTGAAGTGACCTCCAATAATGTATCTGAAAACGGACCGTGTGATCCCCCAACATCTGCTAAGAAATCAGACGACAATTATTGTCAGAGTATGAGTCTTTTTGTGTATGAAGTACGGTAAGTGTCCTATTACAAGGAAAGAACCTTCATTGTTTGTAAAGGAGTGAGTTGCTCTGGTGTGTTAGTGAATGAAGCCGTTAAAGTGCGTTAATGTTCAGAGTGTGTGATGCAGTAGCTCTGTGGCAGGGAGTAAGCTGCCGTGTTGTGTCCGGGATTGAGCCATCCCCACATGGCGGGGAACGCTAACTCTTGTGTCAGGGAGGTATCCACCGTCATTTGGCCGGGAGTGTCTGCCGTCTTGAGTCAGCGTCAGGGAGTTTACCATCAACGAGTGAGACGTAAAGAGCTGCTGACTTGTGTTAGGGAGTGACCCACCGACGTGTGGCACTGAGTTGCCGTCCTGTGTCGGAGGAGAGAGCCGCTGGAGTGTGTCAAATATGATGCTTCGTGTTACGGTGTGAGACATCGTTTTGCATGAAGGAGTGAGGTATCGTTGTGTGTTTGGGTATGATATATAGACCTTCCTCTAGAAGTAAGTCATTGATGCTTCTCAGGGAGTGAGATATTTAGATTTTTCATGACGGAAGCTTTCGTTGTCTAACTGGGAATAAATTGCCATCTTCGGGTAGGGAATGAGCTACTATTATTTGTCTGGACGTGAACCGTTTTTTCATCGTACGGAACGAACCCTTCTTATGATATAGGAAGTGGACAGGGGAACACGTCATTGACTCGCCACAAACTACCGAGTCCGCCATCTCCGGACAGCGGGAACGTGTCACTGACCTTCTTCTCTTTTATGGTACACGGAGAGAACCGTCATTGTTTGTCAGGGAGTGAGCCACTCGTCGTGTCAGGTAATCAGTAGTCACTATGTGCCTAAGGAGTGAGCCGCCGTTCTGTTTCAAAAATGTATTGCAGTAGGGAGTCATGGTATGAGCCACCGAAGAGGGGAAGGGACAGCGAGGTGTGATAGTGAGTCAGCTTCCATCATTTGTCTGTGTGTGAGCCAGTGAATACTGAACACTATCGTTTGTAGAGCGTGAATTGTTTTATCATCTTAGGGATCGAGCCGTTGTTGTGTTTCAGGGAGTCAGCCAGCACGTGTGTCGTGGAGTGAGTTGCTGTAGGATGTCAGAGAGTGAGTATTCCACTGGTGGTTATCAAGTAGTGAACGACATTCCTGCGTACGGGTGCTTTCGGCAGCTAACCAGTTAGGGAGTCAGTATCAGGGACTGAATCGTCACCTTGATGAAATTTGAGCAGGGTGTTTGTTAAACGTAGAGAAACGTTCTTGTTTGTCAGATAGAGACGGTCTCATGTGCCAGGGAATGTGCTGTCAAAGTTTGTCAAGGAGTGTGTCACCGTCATTGCTCAGGAGTCACCGCCGTGTGGCACTGAGTTGCCGTTTGGTGTCGGGGAGAGGCTCTGTTCTTGAAGTGTGTCAATAATCCGGTGTTTCGTGTTATGGAGGGAGTCATCATTGTGCATTAATGAGTGAGACGCCGTGGTATGCCAAGGAAGTGAGCTGTAATTGCCTCTCTAACACTGAGTTGCTTATGTTTACCAGTGAGTGACCAGTTTTTATTTTTCAAGAAGTGAGCCTTTGTTAGGGAGTGACCCATCGTTGTGTAACAGTAATTGAACTGCCTTCATCTGTCACGGAATGAGTTGCTAACATTTGCCAGGAAGTAATAAGTTTTAAATGTCAGGAAATGGAGCGTAGGTGCGCTTCAAGGTATGAGCAGCTGTTCTTTACTAAGGAATGATCCGCTGTCATCTGTCACGGGTGAGCAGTCTTATTATCATAGGGGAGTGAACAATTGCCGTGTTCCAGGAAGTGCGCAAGTATGAGTTCCATAGACTGAGTTGGTGTAGTGTGTTAAGGAGTAAATGTTACGTCTGAGGTTGTCGTAGAGTGAATCACAGTCCCATGTCTGGGTGCTTGAAGGATCGTACAACCGTCAAGAGTTAGTAAGTTGTTGATTATCGTCAGTGAATGAGCTGGTAGTGTAACAAACAATTGTAGACGTGAGACATAGAATGAAACGAAGACGAGTCTCAGAGAGGTAGTCGGCATCATTAGTTCTGAGTGGAAATTCCGTTGTCTGTGATAAGGATACTAGCCAACAGGAACCAAGGAATAAGACTTTTTTTTTGAATATAACACGGTTTTGTGCCAGCCTGAGTCGCCGTTTTATGTCATGGAGAGAGACGCTCTCTTGCTTTGGGGAGCAAACCTCATCACTATGTCGGGAACTGAACCACCAACGAGAGTCTGGGTGTGAGCCGTCAATGTAGGTCAAGAAGTTAGCCATCGTGTCCTATTTACAGTATTCTACTGTCATCTGTCAGGGTGTGAACCGCGTGATCACCTAACATATGCCAGGGGATTGGATACTGACAGCTGTCCTTGTGTTTGGAATTCAGTTGTTCCGTCACAAGAATAGAATCGTACTTGTTTGTTAGGAAGTGAGTCGATTGCTCTCATGTGTCAGGGAATGAACTGTCAGGGTGCGTCAAAGAGTGAGACGCCGTCGATGCTCAGAGCGGGAAATCTAGTGGCAATCGAAAGTTGTCTAGTGTTCGCAAGACGCAACGTTGTGCTGTTACACTCGACGTGAAAGTTGGTGTGATAAAGCACAGCAGAAATGAGGAAGGCAGTCGATACTGAAAGGCATCTTGGCTTACTTCCGAACACGTTGCGAACCATCGGCAAGACCAACAAGTCCGCATCTTCGTTCCATGGCATCCGTCACGTTGAAACAAATTCCTTCGGGAACAGCGTATCAACCACTGTTGATATGTCTGGTGCCAACCCAGGCCAAGAGGGAGTAGCTGAAGATCGTCCCTCCATTTGCCCACATTGTGGGTCTACCTTTGCCAGCTATCTGGGCCTGTAGGGTCCACGAAAGGCAGGCTCACCGTGCTTGCTGACTCCGGGAGGGGAGTCTCCACCAATGTGGGAGAGGAGGCTGTCCTCGATAGGGGAGAGACTTCCGCTCCTGGTGAAGAGTACCCCACGGTTTTATCTGTCCCCGACTCTCCACGGGATCTCCAACCAACCCCAGTTCGTTGCATCTTTTGTCGCCGGAAACTCTCCTAACTCGACACGCTAGGGCCTGGCCACACAACTCTGATGTGGGGCGAGGAGGTGCTAAATGCCGCCTTTGGTCATTTGCACCGGCCTCTCCGCCATCAGGGCGGCCACAGAGCATGCCGAAAAGTTGGTAAGCTCCGATGGTTCACCCTCTGACCACCGAGATCGCGGTAAGGGAAGACCAAGACAACATACCAGCGCAGGCAATGGACACCGGGCGGACGGGGCTCCTTTGCGCGATAACCGTCTCCGCAGGGAGCAATACCCGGCAAAACACAGCGGCTATATAGAACAAATGAGTCGCTGGCTGCTGGACAGGTCCTGAAAGGCGAATGGAATGTACCGCCAACCTCGGTTGAGCTGGAAAGCCTCTACCCCTTTTGGGAAGCTCTCTTCTCGCGGCCCTCCGAGCCTGACAGATGTGTCATCACTGACCAAGACCAATTTGATTAACCACTAGCACACCACCTTAGAGCCATCAAAACATCTGCCCCCGGCCTCGACGGAATGCAGACGAAACTCCTGAATTCCATTCCATCGCGGGTGCTCTGCAAGATGTTCAATCTGTGGATCACCACCTCTACACTGCCTGAGCCACTCAAAGCAAATAAGACGGTACTGATACTTAAAGTAGCAAACCCAACACAGCCGAAGGACTACAGACCGTTCACCATCTCACGTAATGTAGTCCGTCTGCTGCATAAGATCCTTAGTAGCCGCATTTCGAGCCTCGTTCAAATCGATGGAGCTCAAAAGGCATTGGTCCCTGTGGACGGATGCCTCAAGAACCTTACGATTTTGGATGCGATCATTGTTCGTTCGCGGGCATAGTCCCACGCTGTGCACCTGGCATTCCTCGACATGACAAAAGCATTCGATAATGTTAATCATAGCAGTATCAAGGGGGCCATGTCGCGGAAGGAGATTCCAGCCCCGGTCAGAGCATACATTATGTCGATGTATGACCAAGCCTTCACCCAGATCGAAGGCAGCGGGGGAATGTCGTGGAGTCAAGCAAGGCAACCCCCTTTCGCCCATTCTTTTTAACCTTGCGATCAATGATGGGATCGCAAGGGTTGAATAATCGGGGGATGGGGGTTGGATATAGAGACCAAAAGCTCTCAGTGTTCGCGTTTGCCGGTTATCTAGTTCTGGTGGCGCAGACGGCGGCTGTTCTTCGGAAAGTCATTGACGTCATGGAAGAGACTCTTGTGAGGGTGGCCTTCAGGTGAATTCGAAGAAGTGTCGGTCCCTCAGCATGGAGATTGATGGCATGTGTACGACTTGGCATGTCAACAAGAACAGGACATTCCAAGTCTTGGGTAGCGCTATTGGTTCCATGGACGCTGGAGGCAGGCGACGGTCCTACAGTTCCCTGCTAGGAGAGGGGCTGTCCAGTACCACTTGAACCCCAGGTAAAACCTCAGCAGAGGATTACGTTCTTCATAGACCACCTCGTACCGAAGCTCGTGCATCGTCTGATGCTGGGTGAAGTTTATAAGACGCAGTTAGCGCGCACGGACAGGCAGGTGAGAGTGGCGGTTCTCCGTTGGCACCGCCTGCCGCATGACGCGCCCTGAACATACTTCCACTCGGCAGTAGGTGATGGTGGGCTTGGGATCTGTTTCGGCCGTTCGGCTGAGCAAACAATAAAACTGAACGCCATCGCGCATGGAAGTCAAGCATAGTCAGCACCTGTGATGGGATGGGTCTCGCTCCATCTGCAGCCGTACCCCACGTTAGCAGGTGGGTCACCGGTGGGACCCGACTTCTCACTGGCCGTGTCTATGTTAAGGCCGTCCAAGTGAGAACTGGTTCACTACCTACCCCTGCTAGAGCTGCAGGAGACTGACCCGAGATATATGGCCACCGTGACACATATCACAAGCCGGGTATGCTTGGGCATATTGTTCATGTATGCCCCCTTCCCCACGGGGATAAAGAGGTACGATAACATCAGTGCATTTGTGGCTTGCCAGTTGAGACAGGAGGGATAAGATGTGGTCTGTGAGCCTCGTATCTCTATTGCAGGGTCCTCTCAGAAGCCAGACACTGTGGCTTCCAAAGCGACAGAGACTTTCATAATAGATAGTCAAGTCAATGGAGTTTGCTTTGCACTCTCCGTTGCACATGAGCATAAGCGCATTTAATACGGCACCCCGGAAGTCCTTCAGGGCGTACTGGATCTCAAAGGGAAAAAAAAATCCGTGAGCGTTACGTCAGCCACTCCAAACTGGCGAGGCGCATGATGTCAAGAGAGTACAAGTGCTCTCACGGGGTTAGGGCTTTCATACCGGGACCTCGAGCTATGCTCTGTGAAGGCCCTAACTTGAATCCATTCCCTTTACAGGATGTAGTCCATGAGCGCAGCTTAAGGTCGGTCAGCCTGACTGTAACATCTGGTGTCAATCCTCAGGCTGGCATGGGTGGTTCCCCCTTTGTGCGTTTCTAGAGGGCGGGATCTGGTCGTGCCGCTAAGGCTACCATGGCGGGTACCAGTTCCCGATGACGGTTTGACGAGGCGGGGAAGTAAACATCTTGCACAGGGTAACCCTGCTACTCTCGTCTGTCCGGCCGCACTGGATGGTGTGCGGTGCTGGGGGACTCGACTGAGGGTTCAGGGAGTAAGATATATTCGAACACTTTTCCTAATTGCCAATGTTCTCTCCTTACTTCTGTCTTTGCTATCTACAATCTGACCTGTTGCCCTCCTCTTGATGATTTACACATTTATGATTAACAACTTCCTTCACAATCTACACTCAGTAAGTATCCTTTCCCCCTTCACAGTAGTTAGTTTCCTGTCACCTAATGCTAACCACTGGAAAAAAAAAGAAATAAGAATAATGAAACAGTTAACTCTCTTAATTCATTTTACTGCTGTATTTTGCTTATATCCATATTTCATATATACACATATTCTATATATATACATTATACATGACAGCTAGAGACTAGCGACGGGAATGAATAAAGGCAGCAAGTATGAATTATGTACATGTGTATATATGTTTATGTCTGTGTATGTATATATATATATATATATGTATATGTTGAAATGTATAGGTAAGTATATGTGCGTGTGTGGACGTGTATGTATATACATGTGTATGTGAGTGGGTTGGGCCATTCTTTCGTCTGTTTCCTTGCGCTACCTCGCTAACGTGGGAGAGAGCGACAAAGTATATTAAATAGATAAATAGTAATAACATTTGGTATGGGTTTTAGGTACATATATATAAGTTAGGTAGTGCTGGACAGATGTCAAAAACGTATCTCAAGCTAATAACCGTATTCATGACGGGAAATTTTCCCTTTAAACGTTATTTCGCTGTGAGCTGTGTTTTCGGGGACATAATGCTGACGTATATCGAGGTAACCCCACAATATGAATATTGATAACGTTCTGTTCACTGTATTTTCTTACTCGTATTCGTATAGTTGGTAGGTTTCCACATGTATAAGTCTATCACAGATTCCTATACATTTGGCACCTATCAGCACTGCTGTATTTAATAACTCCAATAACTTGGTCAAATGTTTCCTTTCATGAATATTAATTAGATCAACTCATGGACGTACTTTATGAAATTATTTTATGTTCATATTCCTCTTAATAGTCAGTTGTATCCTTTGCCTGACTCACACAATACTAGAAATCTTTTTTTTCTTTTTTCAGTATAAATGAAAATCACTATCATGGATATCAAGGCATCAATGATACAAGAACCTGCAGTGATGGGCTAGGTGCTGTTACTTCTGGGTTACATGCCCGCTAACTGGGTCATGTTCCTATACATCAGACTAGGCTGGCAACATGTTCCCTTCTCTCTGAATAACTGTCGCCACAGACAAAAGTCGACTCACTTACCCACCGCTCCCGGCGTCCCAATTAGACAGTGTACACGACCCCCATTATTTAACAGTCACACACCACACATCTGGCCGAGACAAGATGTAAGCCATTCATTATTCACTCTCCTTCACCTTACCTTTGTAATGGAGGTGGTGCACCGGGTTTAGTCACCTAAGGAAAAAGAAAGGCCTGGCTGAGTGCTTGTACAGTCAACAACCAGCTGGCGGCCCTGTATAACGTCAGGGAGACGTAACATTTGAAGAACCATCGCCTGAAAAGCCACCTCTCGCCGGAGGGCTTCCTTTGTAGTCTGGTCACGGGGTAGGCTTACACAGGAAACCTCCGAACGTCACTAGGAATATTATGTTGACTCCCTCAGATATTCATGATACTATGTATGCTTTAGGGTATACTAGAGGTGATATTACATCATTATTAACTTGTCTTAGTGACTCCTAAAGCATTTGGCGTCATTCTCTGTATGGCTCCTAAATCTCCCGGTTCTTTCCATTTACTCCTAACTTTTTTTTGTGTGTGATAAGGTTTTTTGAGGCATTTTTGTTAACTTTTCTGTATATATATATATATATATATATATATATATATATATATATATATATATATATATATATATATATATTAATTTTTATTTTTTTTTTTGCTTTGTCGCTGTCTCCCGCGTTAGCGAGGTAGCGTTAAGAACAGAGAACTGGGCCTTTGAGGGAATATCCTCACCTGGCCCCCTTCTCCGTTCCTTCTTTTGGAAAATTAAAAAAAACGAGAGGGGAGGATTTCCAGCCCCCCGCTTCCTCCCCTTTTAGTCGCCTTCTACGACACGCAGGGAATACGTGGGAAGTATTCTTTCTCCCCTATCCCCAGGGATAATATATATATATATATATATATATATATATATATATATATATATATATATATATATATATATATATATATATATATATATATATATATATATATAATATTTTCATTTATTGTATCTGTCGCTATCTCCTGCTTTAGTGAGGTAGCGCAAGGATGCAGACGAAAGAATGGCCCAACCCACACATACGCATATGTATATACACGCCCACACACATACTTATACATTTCAACGTATACATATATATACGTACACAGACATATACATATGTACATATTCATATTCGCTGCCTTCATCCATTTCCGTCGCCACCCCGCCACACATAAAATGACACCCCCCTTCCCCTGCACGCAACCGGGGTAGCGCTAAGAAAAGACAACATAGGCCACATTCGTTCACACTCAGCTCTAGCTGTCATGCATAATGCTTTGTATTATACTTTGTCGCTATCTCCCGCGTTTGCGAGGTAGGGCAAGGATGCAGACAAAAGAATTGCAACCCACCCACATACACATGTATATACATACACGTCTCCACACGCACTTATACATGCCTATACATTTCAACGTATACATATATATACATACACACATATATACATTTATACACATGTACATAATTCATACTTGCTGCTTTTATTCATTCCCGTCGCCACCCTGCCACACATAAAATGACAACCCCCTCAACCCGCACACGCGCGAGGTAATGCTAGGAAAAGCCAACAAAGGCCACATTCGTTCACAATCAGTCTCTACCTGTCATGTATAATGCACCGAAACTACAGCTCCCTTTCCACCTCCAGGACCCACAAAACTTTCCATAGTTTACCCCGAGACGCTTCACATGCCCTGGTTATATCCATTGACAGCACGTCGACCCTGGTATACAACATCGTTCCAATTCATTATATTCCTTGCACGCCGTTCACCCTCCTGTATGTTCAGGCCCCGATCGCTCAAAATCTTTTTCACTCCATCTTTCCATCTCCAATTTGGTCTCCTACTTCTCCTCGTTCCTTCCACCTCTGACATATATATCCTCTTTGTTAATCTTTCCTCATTCATTCTCTCCATGTGACCAAACCATTTCAACACACCCTCTTCTGTTCTCTCAACCACACTCTTTTTTATTACCACACCTCTCTCGAACCCTTACACTACTTACTCGATCAAACCACCTCACACCACACATTGTCCTTAAACATCTCATCTCCAAAACATCTACCCTCTTCCGCACAACTCTATGTATGGCCCACGCCTCGCAACCATATAACATGGTTGGAACCATTTTTTCTTCAAACATAACCATTTTTGCTTTCCGAGATAATGTTCTCGACTTCCACACATTTTTCAACGCCCCCAGAGCTTTCGCCCCCTCCCCCACCCTTTGACTCACTTCCGCTTCCATGGTTCCATCCGCTGCCAAATCCACTCCCAGATATCTAAACACTTCACTTCCTCCAGTTTTTCTCCATTCAAGCTTACCTCCCAGTTAACTTGTCCCTCATCCCTACTGTACCTAATAATCTTGCTCTTATTCACATTAAATATCAGCTTTCTTCTTTCACACACTTTACCAAACTCAGTCACCAGCTTCTGCAATTTCTCAATCGAATCAGCCACCAGCGCTGTACCATCAGCGAACAACAACTGACTCACTTCCCAAGCTCTCTCATCCACAACAGACTGCATACTTGCCCCTCTCTCCAAAACTCTTGCATTCACATCCCTAACAGTCGCATCCATAAAAGAATTAAACAACAATGGAGACATCACACCCCTGCCGCAAACCTACATTCACTGAGAGCCAATCACTTTCCTCTCTTCCTATTCGTACACATGCCTTACATCCTCGATAAAAACTTTCCACTGCTTCTAACAACTTGACTCACACAGCATGTATTCTTAATATCTTCGACAGAGCATCTCTAACAGCTCTCTCATATGCCTTCCCCAGATTCATAAATGATACATACAAATTCATTTGCTTTTCTAAGTATTTTTCACATACATTCTTCAAAGCAAACACCTGATCCACACATCCTCTACCACTTCTGAAACCACATTGCTCTTCCCCAACCTAATGCTCTGTACATGCCGTCACCCTCCCAATCAATACCCTCACATATAATTTCTCAGGAACACTCAACAAACTTATACCTCTGTAATTTGAGCACTCACCTCTATCCCCTTCGTCTTTGTACAATGGCACTATGCAAGCATTCTGCCAGTCCTCAGGCACCTCACCATGAGTCATACATACATCAAATATCCTTACCAACCATTCAACAACACAGTCACCCCCTTTTTAATAAATTCCATTGCAAAACCATCCAAACCCGCTGCCTTGCCGGCTTTCATCTTCCACAAAGCTTTTACTACCTCTTCTCTGTTTACCAGATCATTCTCCCTAACCCTATCACTTCGCACACCACCTCGACTAATGCACCCTATATCTGCCACTCTGTCATCAAACACATTTAACAAATCTTTAGAATACTCACTCCATCTCCTTCTCCCATCACCACTACTTGTTATCACCTCCCCATGAGCCCCCTTCACCGATGTTCCCATTTGTTCTCTTATCTTACGCACGTTATTTAACTACTTCCAAAACATCTTATTATTCTCCCTAAAATTTAATGATACTCTCTCACCCTACTCTCATTTGCCATCTTTTTCACCTCTTGAACCTTTCTCTTGACCTCCTGCCTCTTTCTTTTATCCATCTCCCAGTCATTTATATTATTCAGCTGCAAAACTCGTCCAAATGCCTCACTCTAATATTCTTACTTCTTCATCCCACCAATCACTATATATATATATATATATATATATATATATATATATATATATCATACAAAGCTCCAACAGCCAGGATCGAACCTGGGACCCCTTGTGCAAGAGGCAGGCATGCTAACCGCTAGGCTAAGGGACTGTATAATAGGAAACAACTATTCGAAATACTAAGTACTCGAATACCCTTCGTCTCACAATGGTAAGCAACGGGGTCTATCGGTTGTTTCCGAACAGAACACATAGCCAGCAGATAGCGTTTTACCGAACCTGACTGTACAACGCGGAGTTATATGAATACGAATAAAGTGTATATAACGTGCACCTTCATAGAACATAAAAAGCTCCAACAGCCAGGATCGAACCTGGGACCCCTTGTGCAAGAGGCAGGCATGCTAACCGCTAGGCTAAGGGACTGTATAATAGGAATAATATACACTTTATTCGTATTCATATAACTCCGCGTTGTACAGTCAGGTTCGGTAAAACGCTATCTGCTGGCTATGTGTTCTGTTCGGAAACACCCGATAGACCCCGTTGCTCACCATTGTGAGACGAAGGGTATTCGAGTACTTAGTATTTTGAATAGTTGTTTCCTATTATACAGTCCCTCAGCCTAGCGGTTAGATGCCTGCCTCTTGCACAAGGGGTCCCAGGTTCGATCCTGGCTGTTGGAGCTTTGTATGTTCTATGAAGGTGCGCGTTCATATACACTTTATTCGTATATATATATATATATATATATATATATATATATATATATATATATATATATATATATATATATATATATACATAAATATATATTATTTATTTATTTTATTTTGCTTTGTCGCTGTCTCCCGCGCTTGCGAGGTAACGCAAGGAAACAGACGAAAGAAATGGCCCAACCAACCCCCATACACATGTATATGTGTATACATGTCCACACACGCAAATATACATACCTATACATCTCAATGTACACATATATATACACACTCAGACATATACATATATGCACATGTACATAATTCATACTGTCTGCCTTTATCTATTCCCATTGCAACCTCGCCACACATGGAATAACATCCCCCTCCCCCTTCATGTATCCGAGGTAGCGCTAGAAAAAGACAACGAAGGCCCCATTCGTTTACACTCAGTCTCTAGCTGTCATGTAATAATGCCCGAAACCACAGCTCCCTTTCCACATCCAGGCCCTACAGAACTTTCCATGGTTTACCCCAGACGCTTCACATGCCCTGATTCAATCCATTGACAGCACGTCGACCCCGGTATACCACATCGATCCAATTCACTCTATTCCTTGCCCGCCTTTCACCCTCCTGCATGTTCAGGCCCCGATCACACAAAATCTTTTTCACTCCATCTTTCCACCTACAATTTGGTCTCCCACTTCTCCTCGTTCCCTCCATATATATATACCCCTGGGGATGGGGGAGAAAGAATACTTCCCACGTATTCGTCACGTGTCGTAGAAGGCAACTAAAGGGGACGGTAGTGGGGAGCTAGAAACCCTCCCCTCCCTGTATTTTGACTTTTTAAAAGGAGAAAGAGAAGAAGGAGTCACGCGGGGAGTGCCCATCCTCCTCGAAGGCTCAGATTGGGGTATCTAAATGTGTGTGGATGTAACCAAGATGAGAAAAAAGGAGAGATGGGTGGTATGTTTGGGGAAAGGAACTTGGATGTTTTGGCTCTGAGTGAAACGAAGCTCAAGGGTAAAGGGGAAGAGTGGTTTGGGAATGTCTTGGGAGTAAAGTCAGGAGTTAGTGAGAGGACAAGAGCAAAGGAAGGAGTAGCACTACTCCTGAAACAGGAGTGGTGGGAGTATGTGATAGAGTGTAAGAAAGTAAACTCCAGATTGATATAGGGTAAAACTGAAGTTGATGGAGAGAGATGGGTGATTATTGGTGCAGATGTACCTGGACATGAGAAGAAAGATCATGAGAGGCAAGTGTGTTTTTGAGCAGCTGAATGAGTGTGTTAGTAGTTTTGATGCAAGAGACCGGGTTAAAGTGATGGGTGATTTGAATACAAAGGTGAGTAATGTGGCAGTTGAGGGAATAATTGGTATACATGGGGTGTTCAGTGTTCTAAATGGAAATGGTGAAGAGCTTGTAGATTTATGTGCTGAAAAAGGACTGGTGATTGGGAATACCTGGTTTAAAAATAGAGATATACATAAATATACGTGTGTAAGTAGGAGAGATGGCCAGAGAGCGTTATTGGATTACGTGTTAATTGATAGGCGCGCGAAGGAGAGACTTTTGGAGGTTAATGTGCTGAGAGGTGCAACTGGAGGGATGTCTGATCATGATCTTGTGGAGGCGAGGGTGAAGATTTGTAGAGGTTTTCAGAGAAGAAGAGAGAATGTTGGGGTGAAGAGAGTGGTGAGAGTAAGTGAGCTTGGGAAGGAGACTTGTGTGAGGAAGTACCAGGAGAGACTGAGTACAGAATGGAAAAAGGTGAGAACAAAGGAGGTAAGGGGAGTGGGGGAGGAATGGGATGTATTTAGGGGAGCAGTGAATAATTATGGATTCTGATATGAACAAACAGAACACTTGATTCACATCCTGTTCGAACATTGTGTTTATGTGGGCTGATTCTTTTCTGCAAGAGTTTACATTAACTTTATCGTTGGCTTTATCTCATATACAGGTCAAACTGGTATACGTATCTGAGTTGTTATTTGTATCTATCTTAAGTAGACCAAAGAGTCTTTAGCAGCAAGTAGAAAAGTGAACCGTATGTTTAGTTTCACAACTAAAACACTGACTACAAAGGCTCAGAAATAGCTCTGACCTTTTTACTGTTCTTGAATGATCACACCTGAACATACCGTCCAGTTCTGATCTCCGAACTACAAGAAAACTGAGAAAATCTGGAACAAATGATAAAACGTGAGACAAAACTGATTCCGTCTCAGAGAAATCTGGTGTATGAAGTGAGACGAAGATGATGATATATGGATCCGTTAAGAAGTGTAGACTTACCAGTGATCTTATACAAGTCTCATTTTTTTTTCTTTGATAAATTCGAAAACGTAAATAACGGAGATCTTTTTCAAATAGAAGACACAGTTAACGGTAAAAATGGATTTCAACTTGCAGAAAAAAATCCTATGCAAGTCGATGTGTTGAACACTGGTTTAAGTTACCGGCAGACGTTCTTAATATAAAGTATAAATACCTTTAGAAAACTGGTTAGACAAACGTTTCATCTGTTCAGGCATTTACTGAAAGAATAGGAAGGAAAGAAAAATACATACATATTCATTCCTTTTCCTTATTCCATACCATAAAACTATATTGTAGAGCAGCACAAAGTGGTATAACGCAGTGGGCCTTTATACTGGGATCTTTTATTCGCTCTGTCTTCTCGAGCAGAATTCCTTCACCAACATATGACCTTTCTTCTTTTTTTCCTGTATACCATTGTTGCCGGAAGGTGGGTGAAGGTCATTTTCACTGTTCATCCTTACCTCAAGCTCTTTGAATAGGCATAACGGAGACATGGGTCGACGTGCCCTGTGGTGTCTGTCTGTCTCACATACTCCCAGGTACTCCATGTTCACTCCTTCGATCAAGTAGGTAAAATACCGGTAATTCCCACCAGGGTATGGGGAGGATTAGCGATAGTCTCCAAGTGGGTCAATACTTCAGTGGCTGTCAAGTCTCACTCCTGTGGCCCGTATGGCTGTCTTTTCTTCCCCTCTCACCTACTTGCGGGCTGCTAACGTTCAATCCACAAACCTAGGTTTCGCATCTCATTGATGATACATAACTCACATTATTCCTTTGCAGACCCGTGATTTCCTGGCGTACACTATGCGTTAGTCCTGTTGCCTTTGGGCAAAATCTCGTAAAAAGTAACTACTCTCTCCATCTTTATTTACATGCATTCATACAAACGTGTACCCAACAAAAGCCACATTCCCCAAAAAACATGACTCACACCTTTCCGTCGACGCTCTGGACATCACCCATCCACACATCACTACAAACATCGTTGCATCATGTCCCACGATCCATCATGCCCACGACACAGCACACATAACGACGACACCGGGGGATTACTGCTTACCTGCCCTGCACTCTGCACATAGAGACACACACACAACTTCATACTTTGTAACCTGCGGTCCCAACCGATGGACGTGGCCGACTTCCTGAGCAGTGCAGGAGCATCATAAAGACAGACAGGATTCCTGGGGCAGGATATACACTTACTTATATCAGTTTTCTATGTAAACACATTTGGCTGTTATTGTGATCGTTATATCACTGAGACGTAAATGGTTGTATATATGACCTCCGTTACGGGGCAACTTCCTTCGCCAGCTTGTTTTTCGACTCCAGAGTTCGACCCAGAACAATATCTTTTCAAGGTCACTTAACAGGTAGATAGACCACTATTTTTGAGCGTAGCAGCTGACACATGCAGTGAGCTTAAGATGGATCATCCATGCTTAGTTTAAAACAGCACTAAGATTGAGTTGGAACAATTGAGCCAGCACGTACAGGTGTGGCATTCACCAAGTACTATAACCTATGGACGAGTCAAATCGACGTGCTGTGTAACATCCAACGAGTGGCGTGTCCGTGAAATTTGATGGGAAGAGTTCGGCATACACATCGAGATACAATCACATGCAGTGAGCTATAAGGATCTACCTCTACGTACGTGCAGGTTGAGTCGCAGCATCTGACACAGGCAGTAAATCTAGAACAGGACAGTTAGACGTGTACGCTAAGACGTAATATCTCATGCGTGACGTGAATTTGATATGGGATACCTGGATGTGCACACTTAATCTGAACGGTTGGATGATACACACAGCAAACGTGCAGCACTGATCCTGGATATGAGAACTAAGACATGACATATAACTTGTACAGTAAGTGATGAATATGTCAACTGGAAATGTACACTCAGATGTGCCATATGACACCAGCACTTCCTCTTGACACATTTTCAGTAACATCATACACTCACTCATTTTGTCAAATACCGTGTATAAAGTAACACAAAACTTTCGAGGTCCTTAAAAAGCTAAAAGAAACACATCAGAGGTCAAAACTGAAAAAAATTAGAATGAAAAATGGACGAAAATGTAAAGGTAAAAGTGATGAAATCATAGAAACTCAAGACTAAATAAAAAGTAAATAAGAAATTTTTAAGATAGTAAACACTGTCAGTTTTCTTGGACTGACGGAAGGATCAGGAAGTAGGGAAAGAGGTTCAGAATGAACGGTGATCGACAGCATCATGTAATGGCCGTGAGAGTGTGTGAATCCTCCATCTGATGCAGTAGATACAATAGAGACTGATGGTTCCTGGAAAAGGGATCTAAACCCAGGATATGATAAACCACAGAAGACAAGCTAAAAGTAATGTTAAGTGAAAATTCACAAAGGAAATGTCGGTTATCTAGAACGATGAAAAATATTATGTGCTAGACAAGTAGACTAGCTCTGGGAAATGACTTGGCTGCATCATATGTATCTGCCACCGTTTTAGTGAACTCTTTCATCACTAAATATTTCCTGTGTTGATTATGGTGACAGCGACTGATGGCAATATAGTGGTATGTCAGACAGTCGCTGGCATCACCTGTCGTGTGAGGGAACCCTGATGGTCTCCGGTGGAAACATTAAAACTATTGCTAGTCGTGACGCCACACAGGGAACTTTCAATTTGCAGGCAGAGCGATGTAGAAATTATTCATTTGATATCGTACCTTTGGCAAAGTGTGACATATCCAGTTATTGAGTGCATTTACTAAATGCAGTATCTCGAATCATCGCTCAAATAGCCTCATACCAGTATTAGGTAAAACAATGGGAAAAAGTAAAAGCAAAAGTTGAAAAAATTGTGGATTATGAACGAATGTATAACAACCAGGATGGTTTCCACGACAAAAGATCTTGACCAAAAAATCACCTTGAATTTTCCAATGTTATACAAGACAAATGAGGCTCAAAAATACCCTCTAAGGTAAGATACCTGAACTGTCGAAAGGAATTCTATAAAGAACCTTCAAAGAGGCTGCTATGTAAGTCAAATCACATGGAACAGGGGACGAGCTATGCGTGTGGACGAGTGACTGGCTCACCGTCAGAAAGCAGCGTGTATAGTCTTCAGTGGTGAGCCTGGCTGACCGTGAGGAATGGTGCACCACAAGGGTCGGTCGTTGATCCCATACATTAATGACCCAGGATTGGATCTTGTATCTACGATATTCAAATTTCCCGATGATACAAAATCAGAAGAGGGAGCCATGAATAAGCAAGACAATGAAATAATTAAAAGAAGTACCTAAAACTGGCAGAGATGTCAGACAAATGGTTGGTGAAAATTCAACATAGACAACTGTTTTTCAAGGAACAATCTGAAGTGTTCTTCAGTGTCTTGCCGTATGAACATCGACTACAAAATACCAGAAATAATACTGACTTTCTAATTTTGGTCCCAGACTAGAAAAAGGTGAAGGAAAACCTAGACTAAGTATAAGGAAAGCTATCAAAACAAATTTCAGTTCTGAAAAAAAATCTTCTGTACGATGCTTTGGTTAAGAAGATAAACTTTTTTTCTATTCAAGAATGGCAGTATTCATGGTGACTTGAGGCAAGTATTCAAGAATTCTATGACCTTCCATCTTTACTCGAGGTTGTCTACTTTCAATAAACTCAACTGTGAAAGAAGAATGTTAATATACATTTCTTCCACAATTAAATTCAGCATGTCTCTCGAGGGACCTGGGTCGCTGTTGCGGTCGCATTTATGTAAACACTGATATATACTCAGACCCTCCAACCGGTAACGTAGTGAACCAGTGACTGTAAGAATCTCTTCGAGGGTCAGAGACACGACTGCCTGGTGTAAACACCTTGACACACACAGATACCAGCACAGCACCTCGGTCCTCGCCCAGACCACCTCCCTCATCTGCCTCCACTGACCGATGTCCGTCACCACAGTCACATTGTACCAGCCAGTGTTCGTACAAACTGATACAAGAATAGTCTTGTACCTAGTTTTGTGGATGGCATAAACATTCCATAAACAAGTGCACTGCTAATCAAGCTAATGGTTCAGTTTTCCATAGTTATGTGCGTGTCAACTGCTATATTACCGTAACGCAACCAGGGTGAAAATATGCATCGCTTAATGTTAACCACTTAACACAGAGTATATCAACCATAATATCAGTGTAACCCAACCAATATGTACCTTTAGATAACTTAATGTTCAACTAATTACCTCCAAATGCATAGTGTGTAAAACAGAATTTACTCTGTAAAACGTCCTGTATTATGCAGACATAAGTCACTCATGTGGTTATCCAAAGCGTAGATTTGTCCAGCCCACTTTGATCTTAACCTCTTTTGTAATGAACTGCAATTTTTCAGGTGTGTATTTTCAGTCAGCTGGGTGCCTGAATTCAGCAGATCAGTCTTTTTTTCGTTTATCTTTATTGATCTAGATATAAGAGAATGCATTTAATTTGATGAATAATATAAAACTCTACAAGATGCAATACTGTCATGGGAAAAGTCTCCTTGTAAGTAGATGCGTTGACCATTGGAACAATTTACCGTCAGACATTGTAAATACAAAAACTTCAGATACGCTTAAAAACTGGTTGGAAAAATATTTCATCAGTTCGTGTGTTTACTATGAATACAAGGAAAAACAGAGCATCTGTGAAATAATTTCTTTTTTTTTCCCGTTCCCACATGATAAGGATATCCAGCAATGGATCAGAACGTGGAGTCTTGTGATAAGAATTCGAAGTGCGATATCCCCTTCTGTCCAGTCCTTTCAAATTCCAGGTCAGTTTATTTCATGATTATGTGGTGTTTATTTCATTCTTTTTCCTGCCGGCTGATTTTGCTGAAGGGGATAGACAGATGGTAATGAGGGAGCCTTTGTGCTGCTCTATTCTTACTTTATGGACACAGAAATAATAGTAAAACCTAGAAGTAAGACATATACAGATATCCTAGACACGGCCAACCGGGCCTTCTGTTATGTATTCCCCGTGTACTTACGTTTATTCTCTCTCTCTCTCTCTCTCTCTCTCTCTCTCTCTCTCTCTCTCTCTCTCTCTCTCTCTCTCTCTCTCTCTCTCTCTCTCTCTCTCTCTCTCTCTCTCTCTCTCTCTCTCTCCCTCCCACCCTCTCTCTCTCTCTCCCTCCCACCCTCTCTCTCTCTCTCTCTCTCTCTCTCTCTCTCTCTCTCTCTCTCTCTCTCTCTCTCTCTCTCTCTCTCTCTCTCTCTCTCTCTCTCTCTCTCTCTCTCTCCTGTTATTCCTGCATTACTGAATGCCGCCGACATGACAAGAGCCACAGAGCATACCACTCCGTGCATGTGCACCATTCGGCACAGAGGAAGCTGTTGGTGCTGCTAAGATAGGCTGTTTTGGAGCGAAATTTACGTGCTGTTAAGGAGAAAATGGAGTAACCATATATCTTGTCCCAGTGTGAAGAAAAATATGTTCGGTAAAACCCAGCAGTTATCTTAAAAGCCCCTTGAACAACTCAACACATCCTCAACTTACCTGGATCATACACAGTGAGGCTTATTTGAATGTATATTATTCGTTCAGCGCATATATAAAAGTCATTTACAATGGGAAAACCTGATGCTGATTACATGAAGCCCTAGTAAATGGCTACACTATTCTTGTGGAGAATAGCTATTACAATGAGAATTGTATTTAACTTTCTAAAAGGGTGAACACAAGAAGGAGTCATACGTGGGTCCTCATCCTCCTGGAAGGCTCAGATTGGGGTGTCTCAATGTGTGTGGTTGTAACCAAGATGAGAAGAATGGAGAGATAGGTCGTATGTTTGAGGAAAGAAACCTGGATGTTTTGGCTCTGCGTGAAACGAAGCTCAAGGGTAAAGGATAAGGGTGGTGTGAATACAAAGGGTGTGTGCAGAAAAAGGACTGGTGATTGGGAATATCTGGTTTAAAAAGGGAGTTATCCATAAGTATACGTATGTGAGTAGGAGAAATGGCCAGAGGGCGTTATTGGATCACGCGTTAAGTGATAAACGTAAAAGAGAGAATTTTGGAAGTTAATGTGTTGAGAGGGGCAGCTGGAGGGATGTCTGATCACTATCTTGTTGAGGCAGAGGTGAAGATCTGTAGAGGTTTTCAGAAAAGAAGAGAGAATGTTGGAAGAAGAGAATGGTGAGAGTAAGTGAACTTGGAAAGAAGACGTGTGTGAAGAAGTACAAGGAGAGATTGAGTGCAGAATGGCAAAAGGTGAGAGCCAATGACCTAAGGGGAGTGGGGAGGGAATGGGATGTAATCACGGAAGCAGTGATGACTTGCGGAAAATTTGCATGTGGCATGAGAAAGGTGGGAGGTGGGCAGATTAGAAAGGGTAGTGAATGGTGGGATGAAGAAGTAAGATTGTTAGTGAAAGAGAAGAGAGAGGCGTTTGGCCGATTTTTTCAGGGAAGTAGTGCAAATGACTGGTAGATGTATAAAAGAAAGCGGCAGGAGGTCAAGAGAAAGGTGCAAGAGGTGAAAAAGAGGGCGAATGAGAGTTGAGGTGAGTATTATTAATTCTAGGGAGAATAAAAGATGCTTTGGAAGGAGGTAAATTAATTGCGTAAGACAGGAGAACAAGTGGGAACATCGGTGAAGGGGGCAAATGGGGATGCGATAACAAGTAGTGATGAAGTGAGGACATAGAGTGAATATAGGATGTTTTGGTCGAGATGGTGTGCGTAGTGAGAGGGTCAGGGAGAATGGTTTGGTGAATAGAGAACTAGTGAAATCTTTGCGGAAGATGAAAGCCGGCAAAGCGGCGGGTTTGGATGCTATTGAATTGGAATTTGTAGAAAAAAAGAGGATGACTTTGGTAAGGATATTCAGTGTATGTATGGATAATGATGAAGTGCCTGAGGATTGGTGGAATTCATGCATAGTGCCATTGTACAAAGGGAAAGGGGAGAAAGGTCAGTGTTCAAATCACAGAGGCATAAGATTGTTGAGTGTTCCTGGGAAATCGTATGGGAGGGTACTGACTGAGAGGGTGAAGGCATGTGAAGAGCATCAGACTGGAGAAGAGCAGTGTGTTTTCAGAATTGGTCGAGGATGTGTGGATCAGGTGTTTGCTTTGAAGAATATATGTGAATAATACCTAGAAAAACAGGTGGATTTCTATGTGGCATTTATGGATCTGGAGAAGACATATGATAGGGTCGATTGAGATACTCTGTGGAAGGTTTTAAGAGTATATAATGTGGGGGGTAAATTGCTAGAAGCAGTGAAAAGTTCTTACAATGGATGTAAGGCATGTATACGAGTAGGAAGGGAGGAAAGTGATTGGATCCCAGTGAATGTCGGTTTGCGGCAAGGGTGCGTGATGTCACCATGGTTGTTAAATTTGTTTATGGATGGGGTTGTTAGGGAGGTATATGCAAGAGTTTTGGAGAGAGGGGCAAGTATGCTGTCTGTTGTGGATGAGAGGGCTTAGGAAGTGAGTCAGTTTTTGTTCACTAATGATACAGCTTAGGTGGCCGATTCGGGAG
Source organism: Panulirus ornatus (assembly GCF_036320965.1). NCBI lineage: Eukaryota > Metazoa > Arthropoda > Malacostraca > Decapoda > Palinuridae > Panulirus > Panulirus ornatus. Next base: position 31,403,005 of record NC_092243.1, on the reverse strand, counting down.
AAAAACTGCAGAAGTTGGTGACTGAGTTTGGTAAAGTGTGTGTAAAAAGAATGTTGATAATAAATATGAATAAGAACAAGGTCAATAGGGTTGAAGGTCAAGTTGATCGGAAGGTGAGGTAAGTTTAAATGGAGAAAAAATGGCGGAAGTGAAGTGTTTTAGATATCTGGGAGTGGATTTAGCAGCGGATGGAACCATAGAAGCGGAAGTGAGTCACAGGATGGGGGAAAGAGCGAAGGTTCTGGGAGCGTTGAAGAATATGTGGAGGGCGAGAACGTTATCTCGGAGGGCAAAAATGGGTTTGTTTAAAGGAATAGTGGTTCCAACAATGTTATATGATTGCGAGGTATTGGATTTATATATGGTTGTGCGGAGGAGGGTGGATGTGTTGGAAATGAAATGGTTAATGACAATATGTGGTGTGAGGTAGTTTGATTGAGTAGGCGATGAAAGGGTAAGAGAGATGTGTGGAAATAAGAAGAGTGTGGTTGAGAGAGAAGAAGAGGGTATATTGAAATGGTTTGGACACATGGAGAGAATGAGTGAAGAAAAAATTGACATAGGGGATGTGTGTGTCAGAGGTGGAGGGACGAAGAAGTAGGAGACTAAATTGGAGGTGGAAGGTTGGAGTGAAAAAGACTTTGAACGATTGGAGCCTGACGATACAGGAGAGTGAAAGGCGTGCATGGAATAGAGTCAATGGAATGAACCAGGGCATATGAAGCGCCTGGGATAAACCATGGAAAGGTCTGTGGGGTCTGGATGTGGAAAGAGAGCAGCGGTTTCGGTGCATTGCACATGACAGCTAAAGACTTAGCGTGAACGAATGTGGCTTTTTGTCTGTTCATGGCACGGGGGGGGGGGGGAAAATGCTATTTCGTGTGTGGCGGGGTGGCGACGAGAGTGGATGAAGGCAGGAAGTATGGATATGTACATGAGTATATATGTATATAGCTGTTTATGTATATGTATGCATACGTTGCAATGTATATGTATGCATATATGCGTGTGTGGGCGTTTATTTTTCATTCATGTGTATGTGTATGGGTTGGGCCATTCTTCCTCTATTTCCTTGCGCTGCCTCGCGGACGCGGGAGACAGCGATTACGTAGAACAAACACAACAATCTTTGTTTTTGATCTTTTACACTAACTTAAGTTATATTCTAAAGTGTACTCTCCATGTTCTCGCTATTTCGTGTGTGGCGGGGTGGAGACGAGAATGGTTGAAGGCAGCAAGTATGGATATGTATTTATTTATTTTGCTCTGTCACTGTCTCCCGCGTTTGCGAGGTAGCGCAAGGAAACAGACGAAAGAATGGCCCAAGCCACCCACATACACATGTATATACATACACGTCCACACACGCAAATATACATACCTATACATCTCAATACACACATATATACACACACACAGACATATACATATATACACATGTACATGATTTATACTGTCTGCCTTTATTTATTCCCATCGCCACCTCGCCACACATGGAATAACATCCCCCTCCCCCTCATGGGTGCGGGGTAGCGATACGAAAAGACAAAAAAGGCTCCATTCGTTCACACTCAGTCTCTAGCTGTCATGTAACAATGCCCGAAACCACAGCTCCCTTTCCACATCCAGGCCCCACAGAACTTTCCATGGTTTACCCCAGACGCTTCACATGCCCTGGTTCAGTCCACTGACAGCATGTCGACACCGGTATACCACATCGCTCAAATTCACTCTATTCCTTGCACGCCTTTCACCCTCCTGCATGTTTAGGCCGCGATCACTCAAAAGCTTTTTCATTCCATCTTACCACCTCCAATTTGGTCTCCCACTTCTCCTCGTTCCATCCACCTCTGACACATATATCCTCTTGGACAATCTTTCCTCTCATTCTCTCCATGTGACCAAACCACTTCAAAACACCCTCTTCTGCTCTCTCAATCACACTCTTTCTATTTCCACACATCTCTCTTACCCTTACATTACTTACTCGATCAAACCACCTCACACAACATATTGTCCTCAAACATCTCATTTCCAGCACATCCACCCTCCTGCGCACACCTCTATCCATAGCCTACGCCTCGCAACCATACATCATTGTTGGAAACACTATTCCTTCAAACATAGCCACTTTTGCTTTCCCGAGATAAAGTTCTCGACTTCCAAACATTCTTCAAGGCTCCCAGAATTCTCGCCCCACCCTATGATTCACTTCCGCTTCTATGGTTCCATCCACTGCCAGATCCACTCCCAGATACCTAAAACAATTTACTTCCTCCAGTTTTTCTCCATTCAAACTTACCTCCCAATTGACTTGACCCTCAACCCTACTATACCTAATAACCTTACTCTTATTCACATTTACTCTTTACTTTCTTCTTTCACACACTTTACCAGACTCAGACTCCAGCTTCTGCAGTTTCTCACATGAATCAGCCACCAGCGCTGTATCATCAGCGAACAACAACTGACTCACTTCCCAAGCTCTCTCATCCACAACAGATTGCATACTTGCCCCTCTTTCCAAAACTCTTGCATTCACCTCGCTAACAATCCCATCCACAAACAACTTAAACAACCATGGAGACATCACACACCCCTGCCGCAAACCTACATTCACTAAGAACCAATCACTTTCCTCTCTTCCTACACGTACACATGCCTTACATCCTCGATAAAAACTGTTCACTGCTTCTAACAACTCGCCTCCCACTCCATATATTCTTAATACCTTCCACAGAGCATCTCTATCAACTCTATCATATGCCTTCTCCAGATCCATAAATGCTACATACAAATCCATTTGCTTTTCTAAGTATTTCTCACATACATTCTTCAAAGCAAACACATGATCCACACATCCTCTACCACTTCTGAAACCACACTGCTCTTCCCCAATCTGATGCTCTGTACATGCCTTCACCCTCTCAATGAATACCCTCCCATATAATTTACCAGGAATACTCAACAAACTTATACCTCTGTAATTTGAACACTCACTCTTATCCCCTTTGCCTTTGTACAGTGGCACTATGCAAGCATTCCGCCAATCCTCAGGCACCTCACCTTGAGTCATACATACATTAAATAAGCTTACCAATCAGTCAATAATACAGTCACCCCCTTTTTTTAATAAATTCCACTGCAGTACCATCCAAACCTGCTGCCTTGCTGGGTTTCATCTTCCGTAAAGCGTTTACTACCTCTTTTCTGTTTACCAAATCATTTTCCCTAACCCTCTCACTTTGCACACCACCTCGACCAAAACACCCTATATCTGCCACTCTATCATCAAACACATTCAACAAACCTTCAAAATACTCATTCCATCTCCTTCTCACATCACCACTACTTATTATCATCTCCCCATTAGCCCCCTTCACTGAAGTTCCCATTTGCTCCCTTGTCTTACGCATTTTATTTACCTTCTTCCTAAACATCTTTTTATTCTCCCTAAAATTTAATGATACTCTCTCACCCCAACTCTCATTTGCCCTCTTTTGCCTCTTTGCCCTCTTTCACTAATAATCTTACTTCTTCATCCCACCACTCACTACCATTTCTAATCAACCCAACTCCCACGCTTCTCATGCTACAAGCATCCTTTGCGCAAGCCATCAATGCTTCCCTAAATACATCCCATTCCTCCCCCACTCCCCTTACCTCCTTTGATCTCACCTTTTTCCATTCTGTACTCAGTCTCTCCTGGTACTTCCTCACACAAGTTTCCTTCACAAGTTCACTTACTCTCACCACTCTCTTCACCCCAACATTCTCTCTTCTTCTCTGAAAATCCCTACAAATGTTCACCTTCGTCTGCACAAGATAATGATCAGACATCACTTCAGTTGCACCTCTCAGCACATCAACATCCAAAAGTCTCTCTTTCGCTCGCCTATGAATTAACACGTAACCCAATAACGATCTCTGGCCATCTATCTTACTTACATACGTATATTTATGTATATCTCGCTTTTTAAACCAGGTATTCCCAATCACCAGTCCTTTTTCAGCACATAAATCTACAAGCACTTCACCATTTCCATTTACAACAATGAACACCCCATGCATACCAATTATTCCCTCAACTGCCACATTACTCACCTTTGCATTCAAATCACCCATCACTATAACCCGGTCTTGTGCATCAAAACCACTAAAACACTCATTCTGCTGCTCCCAAAACACTTGCCTCTCATGATCTTTCTTCTCATGACCAGGTGCATATACACCAATAATCACCCATCTCTCTCCATCAACTTTCAGTTTTACCCATGTCAATCTAGAATTTACTTTCTTATGCTGTGTCACATACTCCCACAACTCCTGTTTCAGTAGAAGTGCTACTCCTTGCCTTGCTCTTGTCCCCTCACTAACCCCTGACTTTACTCCCAAGACATTCCCAAACCACTCTTCCCCTTTACCCTTGAGCTTCGTTTCACTCAGAGCCAAAACCTCCAGGTTCCTTTCCTCAAACATACTACCTATCTTTACATTTTTCTCATCTTGGTTACATCCACACACATTTAGACACCCCAATCTGAGCCCTCGAGGAGGATGAGCACTCCCCGCGTGACTCCTTCTTCTGTTTCCCCTTTTAGAAAGTTAAAATACAAGGAGGGGAGGGTTTCTGGCCCCCCCGCTCCCGTCCCCTTTAGTTGCCTTCTACGACACGTGAGGAATGCGTGGGAAGTATTCTTTCTTCCCTATCCCCAGGGATATATATATATATATATATATATATATATATATATATATATGATTCATCGTCCAAATGCCTCTCTCTTCTCTTTCTCTAATACTCTTACTTCTTCATCCCACCACTCACTACCCTTTCTAAACAGCCCCACTCCCACTCTTTGCAGGGAAAAAATGCAATTGAGTGGGAGAAGTATAAAAGAAAGAGACAGGAGGTCAAGAGAAAGGTGCAAGAGGTGAAAAAAAGGGCAAATGAGAGTTGGGGTGAGAGACTATCAGTAAATTTTAGGGAGAATAAAAAGATGTTCTGGAAGGAGGTAAATAGGGTGCGTAAGACAAGGGAGCAAATGGGAACTTCAGTGAAGGGCGTAAATGGGGAGGTGATAACAAGTAGTGGTGATGTGAGAAGGAGATGGAATGAGTATTTTGAAGGTTTGTTGAATGTGTCTGATGACAGAGTGGCAGATATAGGGTGTTTTGGTCGAGGTGGTGTGCAAAGTGAGAGGGTTAGGGAAAATGATTTGGTAAACAGAGAAGAGGTAGTAAAAGCTTTGCGGAAGATGAAAGCCGGCAAGGCAGCAGGTTTGGATGGTATTGCAGTGGAATTTATTAAAAAAGGGGGTGACTGTATTGTTGACTGGTTGGTAAGGTTATTTAATGTATGTATGACTCATGGTGAGGTGCCTGAGGATTGGCGGAATGCGTGCATAGTGCCATTGTACAAAGGCAAAGGGGATAAGAGTGAGTGCTCAAATTACAGAGGTATAAGTTTGTTGAGTATTCCTGGTAAATTATATGGGAGGGTATTGATTGAGAGGGTGAAGGCATGTACAGAGCATCAGATTGGGGAAGAGCAGTGCGGTTTCAGAAGTGGTAGAGGATGTGTGGATCAGGTGTTTGCTTTGAAGAATGTATGTGAGAAATACTTAGAAAAGCAAATGGATTTGTATGTAGCATTTATGGATCTGGAGAAGGCATATGATAGAGTTGATAGAGATGCTCTGTGGAAGGTATTAAGAATATATGGTGTGGGAGGCAAGTTGTTAGAAGCAGTGAAAAGTTTTTATCGAGGATGTAAGGCATGTGTACGTGTAGGAAGAGAGGAAAGTGATTGGTTCTCAGTGAATGTAGGTTTGCGGCAGGGGTGTGTGATGTCTCCATGGTTGTTTAATTTGTTTATGGATGGGGTTGTTAGGGAGGTAAATGCAAGAGTCCTGGAAAGAGGGGCAAGTATGAAGTCTGTTGGGGATGAGAGAGCTTGGGAAGTGAGTCAGTTGTTGTTCGCTGATGATACAGCGCTGGTGGCTGATTCATGTGAGAAACTGCAGAAGCTGGTGACTGAGTTTGGTAAAGTGTGTGGAAGAAGAAAGTTAAGAGTAAATGTGAATAAGAGCAAGGTTATTAGGTACAGTAGGGTTGAGGGTCAAGTCAATTGGGAGGTGAGTTTGAATGGAGAAAAACTGGAGGAAGTGAAGTGTTTTAGATATCTGGGAGTGGATCTGTCAGCGGATGGAACCATGGAAGCGGAAGTGGATCATAGGGTGGGGGAGGGGGCGAAAATTTTGGGAGCCTTGAAAAATGTGTGGAAGTCGAGAACAGTATCTCGGAAAGCAAAAATGGGTATGTTTGAAGGAATAGTGGTTCCAACAATGTTGTATGGTTGCGAGGCGTGGGCTATGGATAGAGTTGTGCGCAGGAGGATGGATGTGCTGGAAATGAGATGTTTGAGGACAATGTGTGGTGTGAGGTGGTTTGATCGAGTAAGTAACGTAAGGGTAAGAGAGATGTGTGGAAATAAAAAGAGCGTGGTTGAGAGAGCAGAAGAGGGTGTTTTGAAATGGTTTGGTCACATGGAGAGAATGAGTGAGGAAAGATTGACCAAGAGGATATATGTGTCGGAGGTGGAGGGAACGAGGAGAAGAGGGAGACCAAATTGGAGGTGGAAAGATGGAGTGAAAAAGATTTTGTGTGATCGGGGCCTGAACATGCAGGAGGGTGTAAGGAGGGCAAGGAATAGAGTGAATTGGAGCGATGTGGTATACAGGGGTTGACGTGCTGTCAGTGGAGTGAATCAAGGCATGTGAAGCGTCTGGGGTAAACCATGGAAAGCTGTGTAGGTATGTATATTTGCGTGTGTGGACGTGTGTATGTACATGTGTATGGGGGGGGGGGTTGGGCCATTTCTTTCGTCTGTTTCCTTGCGCTACCTCGCAAACGCGGGAGACAGCGACAAGGTATAAAAAAAAAAAAAAAAAAAAAAAAAAAAAAAATGATTCATATTTGCCGCCCTTATTCTCTCCCGTCGCCACCCAGCCACACGTGGAATGACAAACCCTCCCCCCGCATGCTTGCATGGTAGCGCCAGGAAAAGAAAAGAAAGGCCACATTCATTAACACTTAGTCTCTAGCTGACATGTATAATGCACCGAAGCCACAGCTCCCATACCCCATCCAGGCCCCACAAAACTTTTCATGTTTTACCCCTGACGCTTCACATGCTCAGGTTCAATCCAATGACAGCACGTGGACTCCGGTATACCACATCGTTCCAATTCGCTCTCTTCCTTGCACGCCTTTCACCCTTTTGCATGTTCAGGCCCCGATCGCTAAAATCTCTTTCACTCCATCTTTCCACCTCCAATTTGGTCTTCCATTTCTCCTCGTTCTCTCCGCCTCTGACACATATATCCTCTCTCTCAATGTTTCGTCACTCATTCTTTCTATGTGACCAAACCATTTCAAAACACCCTTTTCTGCTGTCTCGATCGCACTCTTTTTATTACAACACTTCTCTATAATGAATATCTGAATCAGGAATTCACCAGAAAATTCTCTTGGCTGCATCTATAAAGTGCCTTGTGGAAACTGTGATAAATTTTATGTTGATCAGACTGGTAAGGATCTTTCTGTTAGACTTAAGCAACATAAATATAATATAAGAACGGGACACGAATCAAATGCCTTGTTTAATCATGTTAAAAGCTATGATCATTATATTGACTGGAGTAACGCCATCTCAGTTATTAACTCTAACTCTATTACCAAGAGAAATATCATCGAATTTTCTATTATTAAATACACAAAGAATTATAATCTTAATAATAGTGATGGTCTATACAAATTCGATAACTTTATTGTTGATAAGATTTGTAAAATGATAAGTTTATGAACGCTCGTTGTGTGTTTTGGACAATCACATGTTTGCCAAATGGCGTCTAGCTTCGTCTCATCGATGTATATCAACTGACTGTTATATTTTTCTCTTTTGCCTCCCCTGATGATGTGATTATTACACGAAAGTGCACTTGGGAACTTTTCGTGTTTCATTTTCCCCGTGGACTCATAGGAATATCTTGATCACGCGCAAAATTGTGATCCTTTCCAATATATATATATATATATATATATATATATATATATATATATATATATATATATATATATATATATATATATATATATATATTATCTATTTTTATATATTTTGCTTTGTCGCTGTCTCCCGCGTTTGCGAGGTAGCGCAAGGAAACAGACGAAAAAAATGGCCCAACCCACCCCCATACACATGTATATACACACACGTCCACACACGCAAATATACATGCCTATACATCTCAATGTACACATATATATTGCACACACAGACACATACATATATACCCATGAATACAATTCACACTGTCTGCCTTTATTCATTTCCATCGCCACCTCGCCACACATGGAATACCATCCCCCTCCCCCCTCATGCGTGCGGGGTAGCGCTAGGAAAAGACAACGAAGGCCCCATTCGTTCACACTCAGTCCCTAGCTGTCATGCAATAATGCCCGAAACCACAGCTCCCTTTCCACATCCACGCCCCACACAGCTTTCCATGGTTTACCCCAGACGCTTCACATGCCCTGATTCAATCCACTGACAGCCCGTCAACCCCGATATACCACATCGATCCAATTCACTCTATTCCTTGCCCGCCATTTACCCTCCTGCATGTTCAGGCCCCGATTACTCAAAATCTTTTTCACTCCATCTTTCCACCTCCAATTTGGTCTCCCTCTTCTCCTCGTTCCCTCCACCTCCGACACATATATCCTCTTGGTCAATCTTTCCTCGCTCATTCTCTCCATGTGCCCAAACCATTTCAAAACACCCCCTTCTGCTCTCTCAACCACGCTCATTTTATTTCCACACATCTCTCTTACCCTTACATTACTTACTCGATCAAACCAACTCACACCACACATTGTCCTCAAACATCTCATTTCCAGCACATCCACCCTCCTGCGCACAACTCTATCCATATCCCACGCCTCGCAACCATACAACATTGTTGGAACCACTATTCCTTCAAACATACCCATTTTTGCTTTCCGAGATAATGTTCTCGACTTCCACACATTCTTCAAGGCTCTCAGGATTTTCGCCCCCTCCCCCACCCTATGATTCACTTCCGCTTCCATGGTTCCATCCGCTGCCAGATCCACTCCCAGATATCTAAAACACTTTACTTCCTCCAGTTTTTCTCCATTCAAACTTACCTCCCAATTGACTTGACCCTCAACCCTACTGTACCTAATAACCTTGCTCTTATTCACATTTACTCTTAACTTTCTTCTTTCACACACTTTACCAAACTCAGTCACCAGCTTCTGCAGTTTCTCACATGAATCAGCCACCAGCGCTGTATCATCAGCGAACAACAACTGACTCACTTCCCAAGCTCTCTCATCCACAACAGACTTCATTTTTGCCCCTCTTTCCAAAACTCTTGCATTCACCTCCCTAACAACCCCATCCATAAACAAATTAAACAACCATGGAGACATCACACACCTCTACCGCAAACCTACATTCACTGAGAACCAATCCCTTTCCTCTCTTCCTACACGTACACATGCCTTACATCCCCGATAAAAACTTTTCACTGCTTCTAACAACTTGACACCCACACCATATATTCTTAATACCTTCCACAGAGCATCTCTATCAACTCTATCATATGCCTTCTCCAGATCCATAAATGCTACATACAAATCCATTTGCTTTTCTAAGTATTTCTCACATACATTCTTCAAAGCAAACATCTGATCCACACATCCTCTACCACGTCTGAAACCACACTGCTCTTCCCCAGTCTGATGCTCTGTACATGCCTTCGCCCTCTCAATCAATACCCTCCCATATAATTTACCAGGAATACTCAACAAACTTATACCTCTGTAATTTGAGCACTCACTCTTCTTATCCCCTTTGCCTTTGTACAATGGCACTATGCACGCATTCCGCCAATCCTCAGGCACCTTACCATGAGTCATACATACATTAAATAACCTTACCAACCAGTCAATAATACAGTCACCCCCTTTTTTAATAAATTCCACTGCAATACCATCCAAACCTGCTGCCTTGCCGGCTTTCATCTTCCGCAAAGCTTTTACTACCTCTTCTCTGTTTACCAAATCATTTTCCCTAACCCTCTCACTTTGCACACCACCTCGACCAAAACACCCTATATCTGCCACTCTATCATCAAACACATTCAACAAACCTTCAAAATACTCACTCCATCTCCTTCTCACATCACCACTACTTGTTATCACCTCCCCATTTGCGCCCTTCACTGAAGTTCCCATTTGCTCCCTTGTTTTACGCACTTTATTTACCTCCTTCCAGAACATCTTTTTATTCTCCCTAAAATTTAATGATACTCTCTCACCCCAACTCTCATTTGCCCTCTTTTTCACCTCTTGCACCTTTCTCTTGACCTCCTGTCTCTTTCTTTTATACATCTCCCACTCATTTGCATTTTTTCCCTGCAAAAATCGTCCAAATGCCTCTCTCTTCTCCTTCACTAATAATCTTACTTCTTCATCCCACCACTCACTACCCTTTCTAATCAACCCACCTCCCCTCTTCTCATGCCACAAGCATCTTTTGCGCAATCCATCACTGATTCCCTAAATACATCCCATTCCTCCCCCACTCCCCTTACTTCCATTGTTCTCACCTTTTTCCATTCTGTACTCAGTCTCTCCTGGTACTTCCTCACATAAGTCTCCTTCCCAAGCTCACTTACTCTCACCAAGCTCTTCACCCCAACATTCACTCTTCTTTTTTTTCTGAAAACATATATATATATATATATATATATATACATTTTCTTTTTCATACTATTCGCCATTTCCCACATTAGCGAGGCAGCGTTATGAACAGACGACTGGGCCTTTTAGGGAGAATAAAAAGATGTTCTGGAAGAAGGTAAATAAAGTGCGTAAGACAAGGGAGCAAATGGGAACTTCAGTGAAGGGCGCAAATGAGGAGGTGATAACAAGTATTGGTGATGTGAGAAAGAGATGGAGTGAGTATTTTGAAGGTTTGTTGAATGTGTTTGATGATAGAGTGGCAGATATAGGGTGTTTTGGTCGAGGTGGTGTGCAAAGTGAGAGGGTTGGGGAAAATGATTTGGTAAACAGAGAAGAAGTAGTAAAAGCTTTGCGGAAGATGAAAGCCGGCAAGGCAGCAGGTTTGGATGGTATTGCAGTGGAATTTATTAAAAAATAGGGTGACTGTAGTATTAAGTGGTTGGTAGGGTTATTTAATGTGTGTATGACTCAGGTAAGGTGCCTGAGGATTGGCGGAATACGTGCATAGTGCCATTGTACAAAGGCAAAGGGGATAAGAGTGAGTGCTCAGATTTCAGAGGTATAAGTTTGTTGAGTATTCCTGGTAAATTATATGGGAGGGTATTGATTGAAAGGGTGAAGGCATGTACAGAGCATTAGATTGGGGAAGAGCAGTGTGGTTTCAGAAGTGGTAGAGGATGTGTGGATCAGGTGTTTGCTTTGAAGAATGTATGTGAGAAATACTTAGAAAAGCAAATGGATTTGTATGTAGCATTTATGGATCTGGAGAAGGCATATGATAGAGTTGACAGAGATGCTCTATGGAAGGTATTAAGAATATATGGTGTGGGAGGCAAGTTGTTAGAAGCAGTGAAAAGTTTTTATCGAGGATGAAAGGCATGTGTACGTGTAGGAAGAGAGGAAAGTGATTGGTTCTCAGTGAATGTAGGTTTGCGGCAGGTGTGTGTGATGTCTCCATGGTTGTTTAATTTGTTTATGGATGGGGTTGTTAGGGAGGTGAATGCAAGAGTTTTTGAAAGAGGTGCAAGTATGAAGTCTGTTGTAGATGAGAAAGCTTGTGAAGTGAGTCAGTTGTTGTTCGCTGATGATACAGCGCTGGTGGCTGATTCATGTGAGAAACTGCAGAAGCTGGTGACTGAGTTTGGTAAAGTGTGTGAAAGAAGAAAGTTAAGAGTAAATGTGAATAAGAGCAGGGTTATTAGGTACAGTAGGGTTGAGGGTCAAGTCAATTTGGAGGTAAGTTTAAATGGAGAAAAACTGTAGGAAGTAAAGTGTTTTAGATATCTGCAATTGGATCTGGCAGCGGATGGAACCATGGAAGCGGATGTGGATCATAGGGTAGCGTAGGGGGCGAAAATCCTGGGAGCCTTGAAGAATGTGTGGAAGTCGAGAACATTATCTCGGAAAGCAAAAATGGGTATGTTTGAAGGAATAATGGTTCCAACAATGTTGTTTGGTTGCGAGGCGTGGGCTATGGATAGAGTTGTGCGCAGGAGGGTGGATGTGCTGGAAATGAGATGTTTGAGGACAATGTGTGGTGTGAGGTGGTTTGATCGAGTAAGTAACGTAAGGGTAAGAGAGATGTGTGGAAATAAAAAGAGCGTGGTTGAGAGAGCAGAAGAGGGTGTTTTGAAATGGGTTGAGCACATGGAGAGAATGAGTGAGGAAAGATTGACCAAGAGGATATATGTGTCGGAGGTGGAGGGAACGAGGAGAAGTGGGAGACCAAATTGGAGGTGGAAAGATGGAGTGAAAAAGATTTTGTGTGATCGGGGCCTGAACATGCAGAAGGGTGAAAGGAGGGCAAGGAATAGAGTGAATTGGATCGATGTGGTATACCGGGGTTGACGTGCTGTCAGTGGATTGAATCAGGGCATGTGAAGCGTCTGGGGTAAACCATGGAAAGCTGTGTAGGTATGTATATTTGCGTGTGTGGACGTGTATGTATATACATGTGTATGGGGGTTGGTTGGGCCATTTCTTTCGTCTGTTTCCTTGCGCTACCTCGCAAACGCGGGAGACAGCGACAAAGCAAAAAAAAAAAAAAAGAAAAAAAAAATACATATATATATATATATATATATATATATATATATATATATATATATATATATATTTTATATATATATATATATATATATATATATATATATATATATATATATATATATATATATATATATATATATATATATATATATATATATATATATATGTATATATATATAATTGACTTCTACCTCTCAGTCTATACCCTCCCATATAATTTCTCGGGAATACATAACAAACATACACTTCTGTAATTTGAACACTCACCTTTTATCCCCTTTGCCTTTATACAATGGCACCATGCATGCATTCCGCCAATCCTCAGGCACTTCACTATGAGCCATACGTACAAAAATCGTCCAAATGCCTCTCTCTTCTCTTTTATCAATAATCTTACTTCTTCATCCCACCACTCATTACCATTTCTAATCTACCCACCTCCCACGTTTCTGATGCCACAACCCATTCCTCTCCCACTCCCCTTACGTCCTTTCCTCTCACCTTTTTCCATTTTACACTTAGGCTTTCCTGGTACTTTCTCACACAAGTCTCCTTCCCAAGCTCACTTACTCTCACCACTCTCTTCACCCCAACCTTTTCTCTTCTTTTCTGAAAACCTCTACAAATCTTCACCTTCACCTCCACAAGATAATGATCAGACATCACTTCGGTTACACCTCTCAGCACATTAACATGCAAAGGTCTCTTTCACTCGCCTATCAATTAACACGTAGTCCAAGAACGCTCTCCGGCCATCTCTCCTACTTACATACGTATACTTATATATATATATATATATATATATATATATATATATATATATATATATATATATATATATATATATCTTTTTAAACCAGGTATTCCCAATCAACAGTCCTTTTTCAGTACACAAATCTACAAGCTCTTCACCATTTCCATTTACAACACTGAACACCCCATGTACACCAATTACTCCCTCAACTGCCACATTATTCACCTTTGTATTCAAATCACCCATCAGTACATCCCGGTCTCGTGCATCAAAACTGCTAACACACTCACTCAGCTGCTCCCAAAACACTTACTTCTCATGATCTTTTTTCTCATGCCAAGGTGCATAGGCACCAACAATCACCTATGTCTCTCCATCCACTTTCAGTTTTATCCATATCAATCTAGAATTTACTTTCTTACACTCTATCACAAACTCCCACAACTCCTGTTTCAGGAGTACTGCTACTCCTTCCTTTGCTCTTGTCCTCTCACCAACCCCTGACTCTACTTCCAAAACATTCCCAAATCACTCTTCCCCTTTAACCTTGAGCTTCGTTTCACTCAAAGCTAAAACATCCAGGTTTCTTTTCTCAAGCATACTATCTATCTTTCCTCTTATCTCTTCTTGGTTACAACCACACACATTCGGACACTCTAATATGAGCCTTCGAGAAGGATGAGCACTCCCCGCGTGACTCCTTTTGTTTCCTCTTTTATTTATTATACCTAATCGCCGTCTCCCGCGTTAACGAGGTAGGACACCACCACATACACACATGCATATACTAAAACGCCCATAAGGCTGTCTAGAGAAGGCTTGGAGTAGTTACTGTTATTGTTATCAAGATTCGCCAGGTCTTGGTCTTGACATGGGCTATTTTCCTACTGGCCGGCCAACCTCGCAAGACGAAAATAAACCTGACTTCGTGAAAGTTTGGTGAACAGAAGGTTTAAATCTTCCTGGTGAGTTTTAACTTTTGCGCACACATTCCCTGGTGAACTTGTATGTTTATGATATTACTGATCCCCGAGGCTAGGACTTTTATTTCTGGATTTACTGTGAGTACATGTGACGGACGGATAACAGGAGACCTGAAGGCCGGTGACGCGATAATTTGTGTCCATAATCTTACTTGTGGTAGAAACAGCTTGGTAAAGAAGAGAGAGAGAGAGTGTGTGTGTGTGTGTGTGTGTGTGTGTGTGTGTGTGTGTGTGTGTGTGTGTGTGTGTGTGTACGTATGTGTGTGTGTGTGTGTGTGTGTGTGTGTGTGTGTGTGTGTGTGAGTCTGTGCGTGTCTTTGTGTCGGAGCGTGTGGTAGTTGGGGTGATGGAGGATGCGCCACTTTGTATTGGTGTGAGGAATTTCATCAGATGTGAGTATAATTATGGATTTCTGTTTTAGAGGAAGGCCTCGATGTTAATATCGATCATCTCCAGCGAAGTTGGCGACCATCAAGGTAAAGTGGCTGTCAGCCAAGCTGCCAGGACCAAATTAGAACACGACCGTCTGTGTACATAATGACAGACGTTAACAACCACGTGAAAAAGGCGTCCTCCACCTGGCTAGGGTGGGAGCGCTGTGTCCTGCTGTTGAATATTCTTTAGAGAAAACAGATAAAAGTCATGTGTTGATGCGGGCTCGTTCTCTCTCTGTCTTTCTTTCTCTCACTTTCCTGTCACCCCCATCTGTTATTATTATTATCATCATTATTACCATCATTATCATAATAGCCGATACGGCATGGGCAAAGCAAGTACTTACCAATCATGGCCATGTAGGATGAAAGTAAGATATTATGAATAAGACAAAAAATTAATCGGTGTTCCTCAGTTGTTTGCAGTACAACATTTTAAAAGGTGGAATATTTGCATATAGAGGGAGAGGCAAAAGGCGGGGGAGAATTCTACAGCTTTATTCTTAGAGGCAAGAAAAATCATCATAATGCTTAATCCTCATGCAGATGGTCTCCATAAGGAAACTATGGGAAGCAGCACGTGACAAATGACCTGGATTAGACACGTGAAGACAGTCCATTCACGAGAGCACAGAGAGAGAGAGAGAGAGAGAGAGAGAGAGAGAGAGAGAGAGAGAGAGAGAGAGAGAGAGAGAGAGAGAGAGAGAGAGAGAGAGAGAGAGAGAGAGAGAGAGAGAGAGAGAGAGAGAGAGAGAGAGAGAGAGAGAGGTATACTGCCTTGTGGTGGAAAAAAGGGGTGGTTGTAGAGAGGGGATATGAGAAGAACTAGTAAGTTAAGAGCGAAGGATTTGATTCCACTCTGGTTAAAAGAGAGGTGGGAGGAGAGCCAGACTGGATGTGCGAGAGGCACTCCATACTGGAGGTGTTGAAGCCTCAGTATGATGTGGATTAAATACTGGCTAGAAAATTAGCTGAGGGAAGCAGAGTACACGATGTTTATCATGTAATATTTCCAAGACAGGATCGAGGATTAAGCTACACCTAATATGTTTATCTTATTACAGAGTTAACTAAGATGTCTTGGGAATGAATAGTAGGAAATATGTAGGATTTACAGGATGGCAGGGATGAATATTTGCATTCGTTCTTTTAAATCTAACCAGGTTGCTGTTTCCCATGTCTACGGCTTTGCAGAGACCTGAATAAACAAATAGAACTTTTTCAATCGATGGCCGAAGAATGGATGGAGTTTTAGGTGAAGAAATATCATGTATGGAGAATTAGAAAAATAGTGATGTTCAATAGGACATAATCCTAGGAAACATCAATGTTAATAAGTATGGGGGGGGGGGTTGCTTCATCAACGAGTGTCACTGTAGAACAACAAAACGACTGTCACAGTATGAGGACCAGGAAGATAATCATGCATTACAAAATAGAAACAAGGACAGCCAAATTATGATGATGAATAAAAAAATACTTGTGCCACACTCTGGCACATGCTTCACACATGTCATGGCCTACGATATATATCTCTGGTTGTGTCAATAATCTTTGTGTATCCTGACTTGTGTACGCTTCTTGGATCACACTGATACTGATGCCTCCTGCAATAGGTATGGTGCTCTCAGATCAGGACTGAGTTATTACCTACCATTGCTGCCAACGCTCCACCACCATTGTAGTCATGCCGGTCGATCCCATGTGCAAGTCTGTCTCCGTTTTGTTTATTCACATTAATGAATGATATCAAAGGTGAAATGCAGAAAACATCATTTGAATTTCAGTTGGTAATAAGTGTAACACTAGGTGAGAGAAATAGAGAGTGCTTAATTCCTTATGAGTACTCATACTGAGAGTTTACTAGGAAAATATATAATATTACGAATATTGTGAGGTACTTGTTACATGTTACGTATCAGAAGGAGAGATTGTATGGTTATGAACTGAGAGCCAGCAGCCCACGTGTGAGGGAGAGAGAGAGGAAATACAGCTGCCTAAGTTAGAGGACTGACACTTGACAGCCACTGAGGTGCTGGATCAGTTGTATTTCTCTTTCTATGAATTGATAACATCTGTAGAACACGAGAAGAACACAAAAAATAAGAGAGTGACAGCACTTCTCCAGACTTTGAAAAGTACTGTGCCAGTTAGACGTGGCAGGAACAGTTTCTATTAAATTTTCATGTGAGCCAATTAATGCGGTCTTTGCACGCATTACTGACCAACACCTGAGGCACCTCTTTACCTGGAGAGAACAGAAAGCGCTTTTCCTGTGATCTCGTCTGCTCTGCTTCCTTCAAGAGGAAATAAATGTGCTCGTGTCCATCAATGTCTTTGTGTGTGTGTGTGTGTGTGTGTGTGTGTGTATGTATGTGGATAAGCACGTGTCCACACATGTGTACTTAATTATGTGCATTCGTGTAATTACTTATTTGTACAGTATGGGAAGAGAGTTCTACAATCATCTCATGAATTTTCTTTGTCTACGTCGAAATGTTGCCAATAGCCAGGGCTCGCTTATACGCCCATTGGTTCGAAAATCTAAAGAGTGAAGTGTTGTGTGAAATACATGTTGTAGCGTTTCATGTCCAAGACGGACAAACTGTGTGTTTGTTGACTAAATGAGAGCAATGCGCGTGTATGTGAGGAAAAAAAAGAAGACAACAACCTAAGCCAGAAAGAGGATCTTAACAGCCACTTCTGAGTTGGTGACTCACTGCACAGCCGCCCTAATCATGGCTTTCCCTGCTACTACTAACTCTGTATATCTCTGTACGTGTGTGAGAGCTCATTCTTTTTTGCGTGTTCGTGTATGAATTACTGTGCATTTGTCTATGCATTTATCTTTTTGCCTTTCTTCTGGTGTATATGTTTGAGTAAGTGTGCATGATCATGTCTGACTACGTGCTCCTCTGTGCAGGCGGGTGTTGGGTCATGCGGATGTGATACTGAGTGAACGTCTGGATGAGCGCGTATCAGCCACAAGCTTTATCAACCAAGACACGATAGTCTAAATAACTTACATGAGACCTTATCACGGCCTCAGGGAGTGTAGTGTAGTCCTATAGTTACTGCAGACCTGAAGAATTTTGTTCGTAAGATGCGGATTATGATTTCTAAATGATAAAAATAACTATAATGTTAGTTATCCTTTGCAGGAATCATGGGGATACGTACCTCAGGAACTTTCACATTGATTTGGATAATGGCAGGAAGTAGAATACTAAGAAAGATCGGCGATATGTTACAGGTTCCGAAGTCAACAGAGGAAGGAGGGACAGGTGGCGGCCTTGGGTTCAGAATGGCATCAACTTCAGCTGCCATGACTGAGCACAACACCCGACCCCCAGCTGCTCCTGAAACGCTATTACTGGCTTGACTGTGTTATTAAAACTTTTACTGGTCTATATATGCACAATTTACCTATACCAACCTTCACAGATGTTATTTCTTCTGGATATTTCATTATTCGCATTATTATATTATTATTCTCAGTGGCAGCGTATTCGATTTAGCAAGTTATTGCGTCACCAGACTTACGCTACACTGGTCTTATATCCCTTCACTAGCCACTCTAAATCACTGAAGATGTTTTGCGGAAAGACTGACAGAAAGAGACATGCAGAGAGAGAGAGAGAGAGAGAGAGAGAGAGAGAGAGGAGAGAGAGAGAGAGGAGAGAGAGAGAGAGAGAGAGAGAGAGAATATGACTATTTTGTATTAGCAATAGAACTAGTCGTATCTTGTCTTCCGCAGTTTTAGTTTAAACTGTGGGGGGGAGGGTTGGACTTTCTGAATTTCCCTTTCATCCTCCGCATCAGAATCCTGTTAAATGGGCTAAAATCAGTAATACTTCCTTGTTTAAGCTGCATCATCATCTTCATATCTACTTATCTCACTGGAGTGCTGCATCTAACGACTTGGATTTATATCATTACTCTGTGTTTTTAAGGGTCACTGGCTTCCTTAACCTGGTTACAGTAAATCTTCTAGGGATTTTTGGATTTTTTTCCTAGTTACATTGAACCATATAAAGGTTCTCGATCATAAGTAGAAACTGTGGTCGTTTCATAAGAGGAGAGTTTCTTTTCATATAGAACATATGTACATCTATCATTTTTTAAAGTTTGGAGTCGGAAAATATTACCAGTAAAGCAATGTAGACACTTAAATATGTTTAGAATGGAACTGTTTGACTCAGTCATAAGCTACATGTTTCAGCCAACAAGACACTGGGCTGTTGCTACGATAACTACTGTTACGTTGTCAGCTTCATGGTTTCATGATGCGGGTCTGATATATGCTCAGATGATGTTTACCTTCGTACCCACGGAGAATTATTATTAGTGACAATAAGTACGTTGTTTAGGTTGTAGACTGCCGTCAACTAGTTTACAGTTTAACAATGCTTGCTATACCGAGAATATTTCTCGTGTTCATTGCTAAAGTTTACTTCCCTGGACCTGACCTGAAGGAGTAGCTTACTGGTGCGTGATATTTCAACTCTGAAAAAGGTGCTGACTTTTGATGTGCAGTTCGCCACCAGGCAATCATTGACAGGGGATCAGCCAGACTCTTCTCAAGGGGAGGCTTGATGCCCAACGCGCACTTAGGTCAATTGCTTTAGGAAATATTATACACTACCTCCAAATCATAGCGATGACTATCACCCATGAGAAAAAGACTGTCATTTTTGTGGTACTTGGTCATGTATAGGTAATTTGGTAACGAAGATTAAGGAACGAAGCAGTACCATCCAGATCACCGTGTAGAAGCAGGCACGAGGGACGATGGGGTCAATATTACCCCGTCTCCAGTATGGTGAACCTTTGTTACCCCGAGCGAGAGTTAAGAGTAGGATGATGTCCTTCACGAGACGTGTCTGAAGTGTGCGTTCCCTTAGGCAGAGAGTGAGTGTTGCTGGTGTTCAAACACTGAGTCAGGATGCCTCTCATGAAACAGTCCAGAGTGTGTGTGTGTGTGTGTGTGTGTGTGTGTGTGTGTGAGTGTGTGTGTGTGTGTGTGTGTGTGTGCACCTTAGCTGAATATCTGACTAAAGGAGAGACATCTAGGATCTGCACCAGTTATATTATTGACGACTGTAGTGAAGCCACGACAAAACTTAATGTAATCAGTGCCGGCCTGTGTGTGTGTGTGTGTGTGTGTGTGAGTGAGTGTGTGTGTGTGTGTGTGTGTGTGTGTGTGCACCTTAGCTGAATATCTGACTAAAGGAGAGACATCTAAGATCTGCACCAGTTATATTATTGACGACTGTAGTGAAGCCACGACAAAACTTAATATAATCAGTGCCGGTCTGTGTGTGTGTGTGTGTGTGGTCTAACCTACCTCGTCTTGAGGCTAGGCTACTTACAGTGATGTTTACCTAGCCCCGTCATCACGTGGCTCGCAGAGCAAGAAATTGGAGTGGTGTGTGATTCTGAGGTGCCTATGGTGATTATATAAATCGGTTTGCATGAACCATATGTCTTGAAATAGAAATAGAAATCAGCAAGTGTAAAATGTGTTGTTGTGTGCATGTAATGAAGTTTTGCCGTGTGTGTGCAGGAACCGCTAACAACTAGCTGAAAATATTTAGTTTAAGATATAAACATTACTGCAGCCACTGCATAGGTGGTTACAATGATTGTCGAGGTTTATTTGTAAAGGTTCATCGTGAGACATATTACGGTGATGAAATTTGTTCACGGATTAAGGTGTTTGCCAAGCCGTATGGTGTGCATGTGGACAGGAATTTATATGACTAAAAGATGCGAGTGACATTTGTCAGATGAATTATATGGATACAGATATTACAGTTGTTAGTGTACAGTTGGTAAAGTAATTTTGGGGAGGGGGGTGGATATTGATTCTAAAGATTTGCAATAAGTGGTTGCTATGCCTATCGTTACGATACCTGTAGGGGGTTACTGTTATTGTTAAGATAAACTTTGTTATAGGGTATTGCTGCAGTCATCCAATGGTTTTAATGGAAAGTACATTTTAGTGGCTATAAACTTGATATAGGGATTTGTAGCTTATTAAAGGAACGATTTTTTTTTTTTGTTACTCGAAGACGTCTTACATTGATATTAGCATGATTAATAGGCTTTATAGCCTGTATAGTTTTGTCGTTGTACCTCTGTTGCACTGATCATAATAGGCTGTATGGCTATTTCAGGGATTAAAGGCTATAATGACTCAATTTGTAATACTGACTTCGGTAGTATGAGACTGGAAGGCTGTTACAGTAATGTAAATGTAACATTGTTCTTAGCAGTGTTAAATTTATTTACAAGTATGCAGTGAAATGAAGCTTAGAACGATTACCCTGTAACTAACCGACCGTCTTTAACAGTACTATTGACAATGCGCTGGGTTATTTTAGCGATTTTAATTTCTTCTTGATTATATTAGAATAGCTTGTTTGTCATAATGACAGAGAGGGTGCTTACATATGAAGTGAAAAGGAGGTTGTGGTTGAAAGCCTCAGCTCCATTATAAATATCTATATATAAAAATATAGATATATATATATATATATATATATATATATTTATATATATATATATTAATATATTATATATATATATATATATATAAGCTTATTGATACAGTGGTTAAATTGATGAGAACTGCTATTGACGTTTGTGTAAATAAATTATACATTTC
>NC_092243.1:31353871-31381176 GCF_036320965.1 Panulirus ornatus | reverse complement strand
GGATTGGCGGAATGCTTGCATCGTGCCATTCTACAAAGGCAAAGGGGATAAAAGTGAGTGTTCAAATGATAGAGGTATAAGTTTGTTGAGTATTTTTGGGAAATTATATGGGAGGTTATTGATTGAGAGGGTGAAGGTGTGTACAGAGCATTAGATTGGGGAAGAGCAATGTGGTTTCAGAAGTGGTAGAGGATGTGTGGATCAGGTGTTTGCTTTGAAAAATGTATGTGAGAAATACTTAGAAAAGCAAATGGATTTGTATGTAGCATTTATGGATCTGGAGAAGGCATATGATAGAGTAGATAGAGATATTCTGTGGAAGGTATTAAGAGAATATGGTGTGGGAGGCAGGTTGTTAGAAGTAGTGAAGAGTTTTTATCGAGGATGTAAGGCATGGGTACGTGTAGGAAGAGAGGAAAGTGACTGGTTCTCAGTGAATGTAGGTTTGCGGCAGGGGTGTGTGATGTGTCTATGGTTGTTTGATTTGTTTGTGGATGGGGTTGTTAGGGAGGTAAATGCAAGAGTTTTGGAGAGAGGGGCAAATATGCAGTGTGTTGTGGATGAGAGAGCTTGGGAATTGAGTCAGTTGTTGTTCGCTGATGATACAGCGCTGGTGATTGATTCGTGTGAGAAACTGCAGAAGCTGGTGACTGAGTTTGATAAAGTCTGTGAAAGAAGAAAGCTGAGAGTAATATGAGAAAGAGTAAGGTTATTAGGTACAGTAAGGTTGAGGGACAAGTCAATTGGGAGGCAAGTTTGAATGGAGAAAAACTGGAGGAAGTGAAGTGTTTTAGGTATCTGGGAGTGGATTTGGCAGCGGATGGAACCAAGAAAGCGGAAGTGAATCATAGGGTGGGGGAGGTGGCTAAAGTTCTGGGAGCGTTGAAGAATGTGTGGAAGTCGAGAAAATTATCTCGGAAAGCAAAAATGGGTATGTTTGAAGGAAACGTAGTTCCAACAATGTCATATGGTTGCGAGGCGTGGGCTATAGATAGAGTTGTGCAGAGGAGGGTGGATGTGCTGGAAATGAGATGTTTGAGGACAATATGTGGCGTGAGATGGTTTGATCGAGTAAGTAATAATAGGGTAAGAGAGATGTGTGGTAATAAAAAGAGTGTGGTTGAGAGAGCAGAAGAGGGTGTTTTGAAATGGTTTGGTCACATGGAGAGAATGAGTGAGGAAAGATTGACCAAGAGGACATATGTGTCAGAGGTGGAGGGAACGAGGAGAAGTTGGAGACCCAACTGGAGGTGGAAAGATGGAGTGAAAAAGATTTTGAGTGACCGGGGCCTGAACATGCAGGAGGGTGAAAGGCTTGCAAGGAATAGAGTGAATTGGAACGATGTGCTATAATGGATTGAACCAGGGCATGTGAAGCGTCTGGGGTAAACTATGGAAAGTTGTGTAGGGCCTGGATGTGGAAAGGGAGCTGTGGTTTCGGTGCATTATTACATGACAGCTAGACACTGAGTGTGAACGAATGGGGCCTTTGTTGACTTTTCTAGCGCTACCTGGCACACATGAAGGTGGATGGGGTTGTTATTTCATGAGTGGCTAGGTGGCGATGGGAATGAATAAAGGCAGACAGTATGAATTATGTACATGAGTATATATGTATATGTCTGTCTGTGTATATATATATATGTATACTTTGACACGTATAGGTATGTATATTTGCGTGTGTGGACGTGTATGTATATACATGTGTATGTGGTTGGGTTGGGCCGTTCTTTCGTCTGTGTCCTTGCGCTACCTCGCTAACGCGGGAGACAGCGAGAGATCAAAATCAAAATAGATTAAATATATATATATATATATATATATATATATATATATATATATATATATATATATATATATATAGAAGGCGACTAGAGGAGACGGGAGCAGCGGCTAGATCCCTCCGCTTCTTGTATCTTAACTTTATAAAAGGGGAAACAGAAGAAGGAGTCATGCGGGGAGTGCTCATCCTCCTCGAAGGTTCAGATTGGGGTGTCTGAATGTGTGTCGATGTGAAACGAAAAGAAGCTCAAGGGTAAAGAGTAGGAGTGGTTTGTGAATGTCTTGGGAGTAAAGTCAGGGGTTGGTGAGAGGACAAGAGCAAAGGAAGGAGAAGCACTACTCCTGAAGCAGGAATTGTGGGAGTATGTAATAGAGTGTAAGAAAGCAAACTCTAAATTAATATGGGTAAAACTGAAAGTGGATGGAGAGAGATGGGTGATTATTGGTGCCTATTCACCTGGTCATCAGAAGAAAGACCATGAGAGGCAAGGATTTTGGGAGCGGCTGAGTGAGTGTGTTAGTAGCTTTGATGCAAGAGACGAGGTGATAGTGATGGGTGATTTGAATGCAAAGGTGAGTAATGTGGCAGTTGAGGGAATGACAGGTGTACATGGGGTGTTCAGTGTTCATAAATGGAAATGGTGAAGAACCTGTAGATTTGTGCGCTGAAAAAGGACTAATGATCGAGAATACCTGATTTAAAAAGAGAAATATACATACGTATACGTACGAAAGCAGGAGAGATGGCAAGAGAGCATTATTGGTTTACGTGTTAATTGATAGGCGCATGAGAGAGACTTTTCGATGTTTTGTGCTGAGAGAGGCACCTGTAGGAATGTCTGATCATCATCTTGTGGAGGCGAAGGTGAAGATTTGTAGAGGCTTCCAGAAAAGAAGAGAGAATGTTGGGGTGATGAGAGTGGTGAGAGTAAGTGAGCTTGTAAAGGAGACTTGTTTGAGGAAGTACCAGGAGAGATTGATTGCAGAATGGAAAAAGGTGAGAGAAAATGACGTACGGGAAGTAGGGGAGGAATGGGATGTATTTAGGGACGCAGTGATGGCTTGCGCAAAAGAAGCTTGTGGCATGAGAAAGGTGGGAGGGGGGCAGATTAGAATGGGTAGTGAGAGGTTGGACGAAGAAGTAAGATTGTTAGTGAAAGAGAAGAGAGAGGCATTTGGACGATTGTTGCAGGGAAATGGTGCAAATGACTGGGAGAGGTATACAAGAAAGAGGCAGGAGATCAAGAGAAAGCTGCAGGAGGTGAAAAAGAGGGCAAATGAGACTTGGGGTGAGAGAGTATCGTTATATTTCAGAGAGAATGAAAAGATGTTTTGGTAAGAGGTAAATAAAGTGCGTAAGTCAAGAGAACAAATGGGAACATGGGTGAAGAGGGCTAATGGGGAGGTAATAACAAGTGGTGAAGTAAGAAAAAGATGGAATGAGTATTTTGAAGGTTTGTTGAATGTGTTAGATGATAGAGTGGCAGATATAGGGTATTTTGGTCGAGGTGCTGTGCGAAGTGATATATATATATATATATATATATATATATATATATATATATATATATATATATATATATATATATATATATCTGGGAGTGGATCTGGCAGCGGATGGAACCATGGAAGCGGAAGTGGATCATAGGGTGGGGAGGGGGCGAAAATTCTGGGAACCTTGAAGAATGTGTGGAAGTCGAGAACATTATCTCGGAAAGCAAAAATGGGTATGTTTGAAGGAATAGTGGTTCCAACAATGTTGTATGGTTGCGAGACGTGGGCTATGGATAGAGTTGTGCGCAGGAGGATGGATGTGCTGGAAATGAGATGTTTGAGGACAATATGTGGTGTGAGGTGGTTTGATCGAGTAAGTAACGTAAGGGTAAGAGAGATGTGTGGAAATAAAAAGAGCGTGGTTGAGAGAGCAGAAGAAGGTGTTTTGAAATGGTTCGGGCACATGGAGAGAATGAGTGAGGAAAGATTGACCAAGAGAATATATGTGTCGGAGGTGGAGGGAACGAGGAGAAGAGGGAGACCAAATTGGAGGTGGAAAGATGGAGTGAAAAAGATTTTGTGTGATCGGGGCCTGAACATGCAGGAGGGTGAAAGGAGGGCAAGGAATAGAGTGAATTGGAGCGATGTGGTATACCGGGGTTGATGTGCTGTCAGTGGATTGAATCAAGGCATGTGAGGCGTCTGGGGTAAACCATGGAAAGCTGTGTAGGTATGTATATTTGCGTGTGTGGACGTATGTATATACATGTGTATGGGGGTGGGTTGGGCCATTTCTTTCGTCTGTTTCCTTACGCTACCTCGCAAACGCGGGAGACAGCGACAAAGCAGAAAAAAAAAAAAAAAAATATATATATATATATATATATATATATATATATATATATATATATATATATATATATATATATATATATACATATATATATATATATATATATATATATATATACATATATATATATATATATATATATATATATATATATATATATATATATATATATATATATATATTATTTTTTGTCGCTGTCTCCCGCGTTTGCGAGGTAGCGCAAGGAAACAGACGAAAAAAATGACCCAACCCACCCCCATACACACGTATATACATACGTACACACACGCAAATATACATACTTACACAGCTTTCCATGGTTTACCCCAGACGCTTCACATGCCCTGATTCAATCCACTGACAGCACGTCAACCCCGGTATACCACAACGATCCAATTCACTCTATTCCTTGCCCTCCTTTCACCCTCCTGCATGTTCAGGCCCCGATCACACAAAATCTTTTTCACTCCATCTTTCCACCTCCAATTTGGTCTCCCACTTCTCCTCGTTCCCTCCACCTCCGACACATATATCCTCTTGGTCAATCTTTCCTCACTCATTCTCTCCATGTGCCCAAACCATTTCAAAACACCCTCTTCTGCTCTCTCAACCACGCTCTTTTTATTTCCACACATCTCTCTTACCCTTACGTTACTTACTCGATCAAACCACCTCACACCACACATTGTCCTCAAACATCTCATTTCCAGCACATCCATCCTCCTGCGCACAACTCTATCCATAGCCCACGCCTCGCAACCCAGACAACATTGTTGGAACCATTATTCCTTCAAACATACCCATTTTTGCTTTCCGAGATAATGTTCTCG
Source organism: Panulirus ornatus (assembly GCF_036320965.1). Lineage (NCBI taxonomy): Eukaryota > Metazoa > Arthropoda > Malacostraca > Decapoda > Palinuridae > Panulirus > Panulirus ornatus. Next base: position 31,376,217 of record NC_092243.1, on the reverse strand, counting down.
ACTTCCACATATTCTTCAAGGATCCCAGGATTTTCGCCCCCTCCCCCACCCTATGATCCACTTCCGCTTCCATGGTTCCATCCGCTGCCAGATCCACTCCAAGATATCTAAAACACCTTACTTCCTCCAGTTTTTCTCCATTCAAACTTACCTCCCAATTGACTTGACCCTCAACCCTACTGCACCTAATAACCTTGCTCTTATTCACATTTACTCTTAACTTTCTTCTTTCACACACTTTACCAAACTCAGTCACCAGCTTCTGCAGTTTCTCACATGAATCAGCCACCAGCGCTGTATCATCAGCGAACAACAACTGACTCACTTCCCAAGCTCTCTCATCCCCAACAGACTTCATACTTGCCCCTCTTTCCAAAACTCTTGCATTCACCTCCCTAACAACCCCATCCATAAACAAATTAAACAACCATGGAGACATCACACACCCCTGCCGCAAACCTACATTCACTGAGAACCAATCACTTTCCTCTCTTCCTACACGTACACATGCCTTACATCCTCGATAAAAACTTTTCACTGCTTCTAACAACTTGCCTCCCACACCATATATTCTTAATACCTTTCACAGAGCATCTCTATCAACTCTATCATATGCCTTCTCCAGATCCATAAATGCTACATACAAATCCATTTGCTTTTCTAAGTATTTCTCACATACATTCTTCAAAGCAAACACTTGATCCACACATCCTCTACCACTTCTGAAACCACACTGCTCTTCCCCAGTCTGATGCTCTGTACATGCCTTCACCCTCTCAATCAATACCCTCCCATATAATTTACCAGGAATACTCAACAAACTTATACCTCTGTAATTTGAGCACTCACTCTTATCCCCTTTGCCTTTGTACAATGGCACTATGCACGCATTCCGCCAATCCTCAGGCACCTCACCATGAGTCATACATACATTAAATAACCTTACCAACCAGTCAACAATACAGTCACCCCCTTTTTTAATAAATATATATATATATATATATATATATATATATATATATATATATATATATATATATATATATATATAAACCATGGAAAGTTCTGTGGAGCCTGGATGTGGAAAGGGAGCTGTGGTTTCGGTGCATTATTACATGACAGCTAGAGACTGAGTGTGAACGAATGTGGCCTTTGTTGTCTTTTCCTAGCGCTATATCGCACACATGAGAGGGGAGGGGGTTGTTATTTCATGTGTGGTGGGGTGGCGATGGGAATGAATAAAGGCAGACAGTATGAGTTGTGTACATGTGTATATATGTATTTGTCTGTGTGTGTATATATATGTATACGTTGAGATGTATAGGTATGTTTACTTGCGTGTGTGGACGTGTATGTATATACATGTGTATGTGGGTGGGTAGGGCCATTTTTTCGTCTGTTTCCTTGCGCTACCTCGCTAACGCGAGAGACAGCGACAAAGCAAGATAAATAAATAAATAAATAAATATATTATCCCTGGGGATAGGGGAGAAAGAATACTTCCCACGTATTCCCTGCATGTCGTAGAAGGCGACTGAAAGGGGAGGGAGCGGGGGGCTGGAAATCCTCCCCTCTCATTATTTTTTTTTTTTTCCAAAAGAAGGAACAGAGAAGGGGGCCAGGTGAGGGTATTTCCTCAAAGGCCCAGTTCTCTGTTCTAAACGCTACCTCGCTAACTCGGGAAATGGCGAATAGTTTAAAAGAAAAAGAAAGAAAAATAAATATATATATATATATATATATATATATATATATATATATATATATATATATATATATATATATATATATATATATATATTGGCGGAATTGGCGGAATGCGTGCATAGTGCCATTGTACAAAGGCAAAGGGGATAAGAGTGAGTGCTCAAATTACAGAGGTATAAGTTTGTTGAGTATTCCTGGTAAATTATATGGGAGGGTATTGATTGAGAGGGTGAAGGCATGTACAGAGCATCAGATTGGGGAAGAGCAGTGTGGTTTCAGAAGTGGTAGAGGATGTGTGGATCAGGTGTTTGCTTTGAAGAATGTATGTGAGAAATACTTAGAAAAGCAAATGGATTTGTATGTAGCATTTATGGATCTGGAGAAGGCATATGATAAGTTGATAGAGATGCTCTGTGGAAGGTATTAAGAATATATGGTGTGGGAGGAAAGTTGTTAGAAGCAGTGAAAAGTTTTTATCGAGGATGTAAGGCATGTGTACGTGTAGGAAGAGAGGAAAGTGATTGGTTCTCAGTGAATGTAAGTTTGCGGCAGGGGTGTGTGATGTCTCCATGGTTGTTTAGTTTGTTTATGGATGGGGTTGTTAGGGAGGTAAATGCAAGAGTTTTGGAAAGAGGGGCAAGGATGAAGTCTGTTGGGGATGAGAGAGCTTGGGAAGTGAGTCAGTTGTTGTTCGCTGATGATACAGCGCTGGTGGCTGATTCATGTGAGAAACTGCAGAAGCTGGTGACTGAGTTTGGAAAAGTGTGTGGAAGAAGAAAGTTAAGAGTAAATGTGAATAAGAGCAAGGTTATTAGGTACAGTAGGGTTGAGGGTCAAGTCAATTGGGAGGTGAGTTTGAATGGAGAAAAACTGGAGGAAGTGAAGTGTTTTAGATATCTGGGAGTGGATCTGGCAGCGGATGGAACCATGGAAGCGGAAGTGGATCATAGGGTGGGGGAGGGGGCGAAAATCCTGGGGGCCTTGAAGAATGTGTGGAAGTCGAGAACATTATCTCGGAAAGCAAAAATGGGTATGTTTGAAGGAATAGTAGTTCCAACAATGTTGTATGGTTGCGAGGCGTGGGCTATGGATAGAGTTGTGCGCAGGAGGATGGATGTGCTGGAAATGAGATGTTTGAGGACAATGTGTGGTGTGAGGTGGTTTGATCGAGTGAGTAACGTAAGGGTAAGAGAGATGTGTGGAAATAAAAAGAGCGTGGTTGAGAGAGCAGAAGAGGGTGTTTTGAAGTGGTTTGGGCACATGGAGAGGATGAGTGAGGAAAGATTGACCAAGAGGATATATGTGTCGGAGGTGGAGGGAACAAGGAGAAGAGGGAGACCAAATTGGAGGTGGAAAGATGGAGTGAAAAAGATTTTGTGTGATCGGGGCCTGAACATGCAGGAGGGTGAAAGGAGGGCAAGGAATAGAGTGAATTGGAGCGATGTGGTATACCGGGGTTGACGTGCTGTCAGTGGATTGAAGCAGGGCATGTGAAGCGTCTGGGGTAAACCATGGAAAGCTCTGTAGGTATGTATATTTGCGTGTGTGGACGTATGTATATACATGTGTATGGGGGGGGGGGGGTTGGGCCATTTCTTTCGTCTGTTTCCTTGCGCTACCTCGCAAACGCGGGAGACAGCGACAAAGTATAATAAAATAATAATATATACATATATATATATATATATATATATATATATATATATATATATATATATATATATGAATAATTCATTATGACATGTATTTGGTTTGGGACAGTGAATAAACAGAAGAGATAGACTTTGAATTTTGTTCTTGAAACTTTCCGGTTTGCACAAGTCTTATAGAGAGCGAGTGTCGATAACCCAAGGACGCAAAACTGAATATATCTCACAGCTCTTTCTCTGTTTCACGAGACACTGCACCGTGCTCCCTGTTGTATGGATCTCCCACCCTAACAACACTCACCTCCTTCCCTTCTTTATCTGTTACCGTTTTTTTCTTGCTGTCGGTCCGGCTTATAGTACATATCCGTCCTGAGTCATTGCATGGAACATACGATATCCTCCAGACAGTAGGATTCGAACTATTGCCATGTGTGTGGAAGCTTGTAACGCTAACAGTCAGGCTATGGAGGCCATGATATAGACATGAATAGTTGTGTGTGTGTGTGTGTGTGTGTGTGTGTGTGTGTGTGTGTGTGTACGTGTGTTTATATGAGATTGTGGATATACTTTTATAGCAAGAGAAGGATAGACAGCCAACTAGTCTATTAGCCCTGTGATTAGAGATTTGGTGAAGTGCCATTGTAATGTGAAGAACCATGGCCCACGGTACAGCATATGTTGTCTGTAGAAGTCAGCCTAACATGCGCTATTGTTTACCGTGCAAACTCTTCACAATACACCAGGAATATTTCTCACAAGCAGCTGGCTCGCGCAAGCAGCTTGATTAATAACGTAGTTTATATTTAGCCGATGGTTGGCCTTGACCAGATTAATATGCGTGTGTGAAAGTTGGCTTACCTTGCAGATGATCATGTTTTATCTGGTGGTGAAACTCCCGATTTTGTTCTAAGACTGTAAAATAGATCTGTATTTTGTCTTGGTTATGACCTCACAAGTGTATGATTTGGTGTTGTATTGTCTTGTTTTGAAGACATGTTTCTATCTGTTCTAGAATTTGTATTTTCTAGACATTTCGGTGTCTGTTTCTCTGACTTTTGTCTATATCAATATTCCTTTCTGAAATTTGTGTATGTCTGTATATATTTGAGTTTCTGTCAGCATTTCATTTCTAGACATATACGTACTCCCTTTTTATGGTATGACGGTTAGTAATACTTACAACTGTGTGAAATATGCAAGTGTAATTATGTCTACGTCTGTGTCTGTCTGTGTTAAATCTGAATTTATGTCAATGTCAAGGATTTTCAGTCCACTCCTCTGTTTACATCTGTCCTTTTTTGACTCTACTTGAATTGAGCTGTCTCCTTCTAGCTTTGTGACTGTGTTTACATATCTTTTTTGTGTTATGTTCCTATATTCTGTTAATTCATCACTTTTCATCTATTTCATCTTTACGTGGCACGTGATTTTGAATATATTTGGTAGTATCTACATTTGCTTTTGATAATGTGCACTAATATGTGTTCAAGTTCATATGTAGTCCCAAGCAAACATAGGCTGAGACATATTGGAACCAATTATCGACTGAGGATTAACTAAGATACTTCACTGCAAACACCTCTTATTCTACCATTTTTGATGAACACCTCCAGATGAGACATATTTCTTTTAGAAACCACATAAACTGAGTACGAGCAAGCTGGGGACACGTCACAGCTAAGGCACAACAAAGCCGAGGTGAGACACCCCAGGTGAGATACTACTCATTTGAGAGAAAACCCAGCATTCCCGAGACACACGACCGAGGACGGCCGCTGTCTGACCAGGGAGAGGCAATAAACAACAGGAGACACACCAAGCGACAGCACACCAAGCAGGGAGGTCCGCCTGCCTACTCCAGCCAGCCACCAGACTCGCACACAACTCACACCAGCCCCTATCTTATCCTCACCACTGTCAACCTATGACTCAGCACGATGCTACAAGTGAGCTTGGGACAGTCGGCTTGTATATGTAATGTACGACCTTTTACACCTCAGGGTTGGATGGCTTTTGCAGCACTTCCTCAGCCTATACACTACTACTATCCTTCTCCAAACATTCTTCTGTGCCCACTGAGTGCACACATTTCCGCCCTATTTTATGTCTGCTGTGTAAATGATTTGTTTTTAGGAACATCTGAGAATCGTTATCGAGAGAAATCTTTTCAAGAGATATTTCCAATAGTACCTAGTGGTGCTTTGGTGTCCATCGTCATATATCAGACGATCAGCTTTCTTCCTTCGTACTGAAGATGAACAACTATCAGAAATATGATGAGTTATGTCACAACTGTTTCCATCTTATAATATATTGTCTCTTTAACATTTCTCGACTGTATCCTTCTTCTCCTTCGTTCTTTCATTGTTCCCGTTTGTGCACGCTTTCTCGTCCTTACTAAACACGGTTATCTTGTAAGGTGTCACTCTAAAAACACTGTTTACTTGTTTTCCTTATGCCCTCTATTTTACCTTACAAAATCCGGAGCAACAACGCAGCCTCGCTACAAAAGTTCCCAGACCAGCGGCAGACTGTCGGCGTAACTTGTGCCTGTGTTCCTGGTGTTGCCTCACACCTGACGTTACTGTGTTTTATGTTGTCAGAAGAGATGTGAGTATGTCTGATGGTGCCACGTGATATTTCCTCGTGTCCTGTATTACCTCACAATTTGTTACTGAGCTCAATATTTTGTCAGACTTGTCACTGTTTATTGTATATCCCTCATGCATTACCGTTATCATAGTTACCTCGCTAACGTCATACCATTATAAGTTTCTACAGCAGGTTTTCTATGCAGAGACAGATATTCTTGCCTTAAGAACAAGCATGTTTACTTGTCGAGATGGTATATATATATATATATATATATATATATATATATATATATATATATATATATATATATATATATATATATGTATATATATATATATATATATATATATATATATATATATATATATATATATATATATATATATATATATATATATATATAATATACTAAATTTTAGGGAAAATAAAAAAGATGTTTTGGAAGGAGGTAAATAAAGTGCGTAAGACAAGAGAACAAATGGGAACATCGGTGAAGGGAGCTAATGGGGAGGTAATAACAAGTAGTGGTGATGTGAGGAGATGGAGTGAGTATTTTGAAGGTTTGTTGAATGTGTTTGATGATAGAGTGGAAGATATAGGTTGTTTTGGTCGAGGTGGTGTGCGAAGTTAGAGGGTCAGGGAGAATGATTTGGTAAACAAAGAAAAGGTAGTAAAAGCTTTGCGGAAGATGAAAGCCGGCAAGGCGGCGGGTTCGGATGGTATTGCAGTGTAATTTATTGAAAAAAAGGGGTGACTGTGTTGTTGACTGGTTAGTGAGTATATTCAATGTATGTATGGCTCATAGTGTACTGTCTGAGGATTGGCGGAATGCATGTATAGTGACATTGTACAAAGGAAAAGGGGATAAAGGTGAGCATTCAAATCACAGAGATATAAGTTTGTTGAGTATTCCTAGGAAATCATATGGGAGGGTATTGATTGAGAGGGTGAAGGCATGTATAGAACATTAGATTGGGGAAGAGCAGTGTTTTTTCAGAAGTGGTAGAGAATGTGTGGATCAGGTGTGGGCTTTGAAGAATGTATGTGTGAAATATTTAGAAAAGCACATGGATTTGTATGTAGCATTTATGGATCTGGAGAAGGCATTTAATAGAGTTGATGGAGATGCTCTGTGGAAGGTATTAATAGTATATGGTGTCGGAGGCAAGTTGCTAGAAGCAGTGAAAAGTTTTTTATCGAGGATGTAAGGCATGTGTACGAGTAGACATAGAGGAGAGAGATTGGTTCTCTGTGAACATCAGTTTTACAGGCAGGGGTGCATGATGGCTCCATGGTTATTTCATTTGTTTATGGATGGAGTTGTTAGAGAGGTGAATGCAAGAGTTTTGGAGAGAGGGGCAAGTATGTAGTCTGTTGTGGATGAGAGGGCTTGGGAATTGAATCAGTTGTTGTTCGCTGATGATAAAGCGCTGGTGGCCAATTCCGGTGAGAACCTGCAGAAGCTGGTGACTGAGTTTGGTAAAGTGTGTGAAAGAATAAAGCTGAGAGTAAATGTGAATAATAGCAAGGTTATCAGGTACAGTAGGCTTGAAGGACAAGTCAATTGGGAGGTAAGTTTGAATGGAGAAAAACTGGAGGAAGTGAAGTGTTCTAAATATCTGGGAGTGTATTTGGCAGCGGATAGAACCATGGAAGCGGAAGTGAGTCGCAGGGTGGGGGAGGGGGCGAAAGTTCTGGGAGCGCTGAAAAATTTGTGGAAGGCGAGAACATTATCTCGGAAAGCAGAAGTAGGTATGTTTGAAAGAATAATGGTTCTAACAATGTTATACGATTGTGAGGCGTGGGCTATAGATAGGGTTGTGCAGAGGAGGGTATATGTGCTGGAAATGAGATGCTTGAGGACAATATGTGGTGTGAGGTGGTTTGATCGATTAAGTAATGAAAGAGTAAGAGAGATGTGTGGTAATAAAAAGAGTGTGGTTGAGAGAGCGGAAGTGGGTGTATTGAAATGGTTTGGTCACATGGAGAGAATGAATGAGGAAAGATTGACAAAGAGGATATATGTGTCAGAGGTGCATGGAACGAGGAGAAGTGGGAGAAAAAATTGGATGTGGAAAGATGGAGTGAAAAAGACTTTGAGCAATCTGGGCCAGAACATGCAGGAGGGTGAATTGCGTGCAAGGAATAGAGTGAATTGGAACGATGCGGTATACCGGGATCGACGTGCTGTCAATGGATTGAACCAGGGCATGTGAAGCGTCTGGGGTAAACCATGGAAAGTTTTGTTGGGCCTGGATATGGAAAGGGAGCTGTGGTTTCGGTGCGTTATACATGACAGCCAGAGACTGAGTGTATATATATATATATATATATATATATATATATATATATATATATATATATATATATATATATATATATATATCTTTCATGCTATTCGCTATTCCCCGCGTTAGCGAAGTAGCTTTAAGAACAGAGAACTAGGCCTATCCTGGCCTCACCTGGCCTCCTTCTCTGTTCCTTCTTTTGGAAAATTAAAGGAAAACTAGAGGGGAGGATTTCCAGCAAACCTCTCCCTCCCCTATTAGTCGCCTTTTACGACACGCAGGGAATACGTGGGAAGTATTCTTTCTCCCCTATCCCCAGGAATAATATATATATATATATATATATATATATATATATATATATATATATATATATATATATATATATATATATATATATATATATATAAATGTGTGTGTGTGTGTGTGTGTGTGTGTGTGTGTGTGTGTGTGTGTGTGTGTGTGTGTGATAAAGAATAAGAAAGTAAACTTTGGATTGATATGGGTAAAACTGAAAGTAGATGGAGAGAGATGGGTGGTTATTGGTGCCTATGCACCTGGTCATGAGTAGAACGATCATGAGAGGTAAGTGTTATGGGAGCAGCTGAGTAAGTGTGTTAGCAGCTATGATGCATGAGACCGGGTTTCAGAGATTGGTAATCTGAAAGTGTGTGTGTATGTGTGTGTGTGTTTGTGTGTGTGTGTGTGTGTGTGTGTGTGTGTGTGTGTGTGTGTGTGTGTGTGTGTGTGTGTGTGTGATAGAGTAGAAGAAAGTAAAGTCTAGATTGATATGGGTAGTGAGTGGTGGGATGAAGATATAAGATTGTTAGTGAGAGATAAGAGAGGCGTTTGGACGATTTTTGCAGGGAAATAATACAAATGACTGGGAGATGTATAAAAGAAAGAGGCAGTAAGTCAAGAGAAAGGTGCAAGAGGTGAAAAAGAGAGCAAATGAGAGTTGGGGTGAGAGAGTATCATTAAATTTTAAGGAGGATGAGAAGATGTTCTGGAAGGAGGTAAATATAGTACGTAAGACAAGAGAACAAATGGAAACATCGGTGAAGGCGGCTAATGGGGAGGTAATAACAAGTAGTGGTGATGTGAGAAGAAGGTGGAGTGAGCAGTTTAGAGGCTTGTTCAATGTGTTTGATGATAGAGTGGCAGGTATAGGGTGTTTTGGTTGGGGTGGTGTGCGAAGTGAGAGGGTCAGGGAGAATGGTTTGGTAAACAGAAAAGAGGTAGTGAATGCTTTGCGGAAGATGAAAGCTGGCAAGGCGGCGGGTTTGGATGGTATTGCAATGGAATTCATCAAAAAAGGGAGTGACTGTGATATTCAATGTATGTATGATTCATGGTGAAGTACATGAGGTTTGGCGGAATGCGTGCATAGAGTCATTGTATAAAGGGAAAGGGGATAAAGGTGGGTGTTCAAATTACAGAGGCATAAGTTTTTTAAGTATTCCTGAGAAATTATATAGGAGGGTATTGATTGAGAGGGTAAAGGCATGTACAGAGCGTCATATTGGGGAAGAGCAGTGCGGTTTCAGAAGGGATAGAGGATGTGTGGATCAGGTGCTTGCTTTGAAGAATGTATGTGACCAAAACATAGAAAAACAGACGGATTTGTATGTAGCGTTTATGGATCTGGAAAAGGTATATGATAGAGTTGAAAGGGATGCTTTGTGGAAAGTTTTAAGAGTATATGGTGTGAGAGGTAAGTTGCTAGACGTCGTGAAAAGTTTTTACCAAGGATGTAAGGCATCTGTGCGAGTAGGAAGAGGGGAAAGTGACTGGTTCCCAGTGAAAGTTGGTTTCCGGCAGGGGTGCGTGATGTTTTCATGGTTGTTTTGGAGGGAGGGGCAACTATGTAGTTTGCTCTAAATGAGAGGGCTTGAGAAGCGAATCAGATGTTGTTCGCTGGTGACTGATTCGGGTGAGAAACTGACGGAGTTTGGTAAAGTGTGTGAAAGAAGAAAGTTGAGAGTAAACGTGAATAAGAGCAAAATTAAAAGTTTCAGTAGGGATGATGAGCAAGTTAAGTGGGAGTCAAGTTTCACTAAAGAAAACTGGAGGAAGTGAAGTGTTTTAGATATCTGGGAGCGGACCTAGCAGCTGATGAAACCATGGGAGCGGAAGTGAGTCACAGGGTTGAGAAGGGGAAGGAGGTTCTGCGAGCGTTAAAGAATGTGTGGAAGACGAGAACGTTATCTCACAGAGCAAAAATGGGTATGCTTGAAGGAATAGTGGTTCCAACAATGTTATATGGTTGCGAGGCATGGGCTATATATAGGATATGCGGAGGGGGGTGGATGTGTTGGAAATGAAATGTATGAGGACAGTATGTGGTTTGAGGTGGTTTGAGCGAATAGATAATGAAAGGGCAAAAGGAATGTGTGGTAATAAAAAAAGGGTGGTAGAGAGAGCAGAAGAGGGAGTGTTGAAATTGTTTGGACACATGGAGAGAATGCATGGGGAAAAATTGACAAAGAAGATATGTGCCACAGGTGGAGGAAAGAAGGAGAATCGGGAGACCAAGTTGGAGATGGAAGGATGGAGTGAAAAAGATTTTGAGCGATCGAGGTCTGAACATACAGGAGGGTATGTGTGTGGGGCCTAAGTGTGGAAAGGGCGCTGTTGTTTCGGTGCATTACACACGACAGCTAGAGGCTGAATTTGAACGAATGTTGGCTTTATGTCTTTTTCTGGCACTACCTCTTTCGAGGGTTAGGTGGGAATGCTGTTTCCTGTGTGGCGGGGTGGCGACGGAAATGGATGAAGGCAGCAGGTATGAATATGTACTTGTGTATATATGTATATGTCTGTGTATATATATATATATATGTATATATATATATATATATATATATATATATATATATATATATATATATATATATATATATATATATACATATATATATATATATATATATATATAATATATATATATATATATATATATATATATATATATATATATATATATATATATATATATATATAATATATATATATATATATATATATATATATATATATATATATATATATATATATATATATATATATATATATATATATATGTATATATATATACATATATATATATATATATATGTATATGTATATATATATATATATATATATATATATATATATATATATATATATATATATATATATATATGACTGTATTATTGACTGGTTGGTAAGGTTATTTAATGTATGTATGACTCATGGTGAGGTGCCTGAGGATTGGCGGAATGCGTGCATAGTGCCATTGTACAAAGACAAAGGGGATAAGAGTGAGTGCTCAAATTACAGAGGTATAAGTTTGTTGAGTATTCCTGGTAAATTATATGGGAGGGTATTGATTGAGAGGGTGAAGGCATGTACAGAGCATCAGATTGGGGAAGAGCAGTGTGGTTTCAGAAGTGGTAGAGGATGTGTGGATCAGGTGTTTGCTTTGAAGAATGTATGTGAGAAATACTTAGAAAAGCAAATGGATTTGTATGTAGCATTTATGGATCTGGAGAAGGCATATGATAGAGTTGATAGAGATGCTCTGTGGAAGGTATTAAGAATATATGGTGTGGGTGGAAAGTTGTTAGAAGCAGTGAAAAGTTTTTATCGAGGATGTAAGGCATGTGTACGTGTAGGAAGAGAGGAAAGTGATTGGTTCTCAGTGAATGTAGGTTTGCGGCAGGGGTGTGTGATGTCTCCATGGTTGTTTAATTTGTTTATGGATGGGGTTGTTAGGGAGGTAAATGCAAGAGTTTTGGAAAGAGGGGCAAGTATGAAGTCTGTTGGGGATGGGAGAGCTTGGGAAGTGAGTCAGTTGTTGTTCGCTGATGATACAGCGCTGGTGGCTGATTCATGTGAGAAACTGCAGAAGCTGGTGACTGAGTTTGGTAAAGTGTGTGGAAGAAGAAAGTTAAGAGTAAATGTGAATAAGAGCAAGGTTATTAGGTACAGTAGGGTTGAGGGTCAAGTCAATTGGGAGGTGAGTTTGAATGGAGAAAAACTGGAGGAAGTGAATTGTTTTAGATATCTGGGAGTGGATCTGGCAGCGGATGGAACCATGGAAGCGGAAGTGGATCATAGGGTGGGGGAGGGGGCGAAAATTCTGGGGGCCTTGAAGAATGTGTGGAAGTCGAGAACATTATCTCGGAAAGCAAAAATGGGTATGTTTGAAGGAATAGTGGTTCCAACAATGTTGTATGGTTGCGAGGCGTGGGCTATGGATAGAGTTGTGCGCAGGAGGATGGATGTGCTGGAAATGAGATGTTTGAGGACAATGTGTGGTGTGAAGTGGTTTGATCGAGTGAGTAACGTAAGGGTAAGAGAGATGTGTGGAAATAAAAAGAGCGTGGTTGAGAGAGCAGAAGAGGGTGTTTTGAAGTGGTTTGGGCACATGGAGAGAATGAGTGAGGAAAGATTGACCAAGAGGATATATGTGTCGGAGGTGGAGGGAACGAGAAGAGGGAGACCAAATTGGAGGTGGAAAGATGGAGTGAAAAAGATTTTGTGTGATCGGGGCCTGAACATGCAGGAGGGTGAAAGGAGGGCAAGGAATAGAGTGAATTGGAGCGATGTGGTATACCGGGGTTGACGTGCTGTCAGTGGATTGAATCAAGGCATGTGAAGCGTCTGGGGTAAACCATGGAAAGCTGTGTAGATATGTATATTTGCGTGTGTGGACGTATGTATATACATGTGTATGGGGGGGGGGGGGCCATTTCTTTTCGTCTCTTTCCTTGCGCTACCTCGCAAACGCGGGAGACAGCGACAAAGTATAATAAAAATAAAAAATAATATATATACATATATATATATATATATATATATATATATATATATATATATATATATATATATATATATGTATATATATATATATATATATATATATATATATATATATATATATATATATATATATATATATATATATATATATATATATGTATATATATATATATATATATATATATATATATATATATATATATATATATATATATATATATATATATATATATATACATATATATATATATATATATATGATTTATACATAAGTGGGTCATACAAGATGATAACTTGTGGTTTTGGTTCACATGATACTTTAGAATTCTGTTTTTGTCAATGTATGTGTATGTAAATGATACCCACAACCAGCATTCATTTGTAAATCCATAAAATATACAACATAACACATCATTCAGCATTACAGCTATATGTAATAATATAAATAAGAGATTGTCGGAAACAAGGAAACGAAAGTACGCTGCAACAATACACATTAGACAAGATATCATTGTGAGACAGCTGCTGGTTGTCGTCCTGCATCAGGAGACAAACAAACGAAAGCTAAGCAAAGTATAATGGTGAAGGTGCGAAGGCAATGTTGATAGGAACAAACCAAGAATAAGAGAAGGGTAGAGGGAATACTGAATCAGCCTGCACAGGAGAAACTAAGGTAGAGTTTAAAAGGTGCTCCCAGTTTTTCTTTATTAACAACAGACGAATAAGTGAAAAAGAAACAAGTACATAGTAAGGCACACAAGGCTAGACCTGCTGGGCAACCACAGCACCGTGGACTAGTGGCCGCGCATCACAATCACAATCACCTTGGGACGCGGTGGACACAACTTGCAGCACTGATAGCGCTCAGGGTACCGCCGTCGCTGCTTTGATAGAGGCTGGAAGCTGGGGGTCTTCTCCCACTCCTCACCTCTCGACAACCCGGCCCGGTAGTCGCCTCGCTCATCCCCCAGCCCCAGCAGCTGACGTCACTTCGGCCTCTGTGGCTCGAGCAGCTGACGTCATTCCGGCCTACGTGGCTCAGGGTGCCAGGGAATGAATAGCGCCATCTGTTGTTCGGCTTCCCAATGAAAAACCTTCGCCAACTACATTCCTACCTTGATATCCTATTCAAAGAAGTCACAAAGCCGGGGCCTCCCCGACCTCGACCAAACCGCATCTCCAGTTTGATAAGGACCGTTCACACATCTGGTTCGTCCTCCTCGTAGGGGTCCACTCCGTAAATTCTGACGGAGTACCTGTACGGCATGTTCGCCGGGGCAGTTTTCGACGAGCAGTCACCCCGTGGCAACAGATTGTACATGTACATCGCCTCCGCTGTTATACAGTCCATCCTTGCAGCTACAATGGCCCTTTCAGCTATGCCATTCTCCGAAGGAACATGTGCACATCGAAAACGGAGGCGTATACACCACTGCGAGACGAACTGAGCAAACAACTTGCTGCGAAAAGCTGCGTCGTTGTCTGTTAGCATCTCCTCTGGCAAGCCACGTTCAGAGAACACTGCCTCCAACTGCTCAGTGATGCATGCACCGGTCTGAAACCTCAGCTAGTGCCAGACAGCAAATCGCGATGGTCCACAGTGAATGGGTCAGGTATGGCCGCGCCCTGCAGTAACTAATGTCCGTGCCAATTCTATGCCACACTCCGTCCACGTCCAAACTTCCTTTCTGCCACTTAACGGGTGCTGGGTCGATTGACTGGCACACATGACATCTAGCGACGACTGAGCGCACCTCCCGCCTCCTGACCGCTGGGTTGACTCGCCTCACCAAGTAGAGTGTACGCCTCACGCCTGGATGTCCTGCAGAGTGATCAACTTCTTCAATATTCTCACTGGTCGCATCTACTCCGGACGCACACACGGGCTGTGTAGCCGGGAAGCTGGCTGCAGGTACCTCCAACCATCGTTGCGGTAAGCGTGTTAGACCATCCGGTTCGTTATCAGCGGAAGTCACGAGAGTAACAAACAACTGAAGACCGTACTCTCTAACCAGCGATAGCACTGTTCCCACTCTCCTCCAGTTGAGCATTTCACTTGCCGCTTTAGTCTTCAGCTTACTTCTTCCCGAGCGGGCGTCTGAAGTCCAGCGGTACACTGTCGAATAGTCAGGCAACAATTCAACCTTCCTCATCCACTAGGCCAATGCGAGGTTCAACCCTTTGAATACTGCATCGAGTTCAGCTGATGTGACCAGAGGAAACTTTGAGCAACAAGCTGGCGTCTTCTGTGATGTGCACATCGATTTCAACCGCGACACCAAACGCTAAAGGACTGCCGTCTACCCAGTCTTTAGCTTCGTCACTCGTGGCGTCCCACCGTCCTCGCATAGCGTTGTTCCTTTCCACTTCATCCATAGTCTCTCGGAGAAACCCTCTCAGCTCGTCATCGGCGACAATTTCGGCCCACCTCTCCGTGACCTGATTAGCTTTCGTCTTGATGAAGGCCGTTGCCACTCGCACCCATCTGCACACAGGATGGTGGCCTACCAACTTGCCACAGTAAGAGAACACCGACCAACGCGTCAGCTCACCTGGCACGTATCCTACCTCGTTATCCCTCTTCCAGACAAGGGTTCTCTGCTCCCCCAGACTCTCAGACCGAACGCTCTCGCTGCGTCAGTAACCCAGCATCAGCCAGTGACGTCACTCCAGCCTACGTGGCTCGTAGCGCCAGGGAATGAACAGTCCCATCTATTATTTGGCTCCCCAATTGAAAACTATCGCCAGTAAGAGAAACATAAGATATTGGTAGTGCTCTGTGTCGCCTGGTAATGTAAAGTGGAAGTGACCTCCCCCAGATATGGTCGGAGAGACTTTAGCTGTGGGCATACACGTGCCAGGCAACATGACCATCTTCACAGGTGAGGGTAGCACTGGTCTGATCTAGGAAGATCAGAGATCATTCATAAAAGTTTAAACTGATTTATAACATAAATGCATTATTGTTATTATACCGTCAAAAGTGTGTGTGACACATTATATATATATATATATATATATATATATATATATATATATATATATATATATATATATATATATATACATATATATATATATATATATATATATATATATATGTATATATATATATATATATATATATATATATATATATATATATATATATATATATATATATATACATATATATATATATATATATATATATATATGTATATATATATATATATATATATATATATATATATATATATATATATATATATATGTATATATTTTTTTTTTTTTTTTGCTTTGTCGCTGTCTCCCGCTTTTGCGAGGTAGCGCAAGGAAGCAGACGAAAGAAATGGCCCAACCCACCCCCGTACACATGTATACACACACACGTCCACACACGCAAAAATACATACCTACACAGCTTTCCATGGTTTACCCCAGACGCTTCACATGCCCTGATTCAATCCACTGACAGCACGTCAACCTCGGTATACCACATCGATCCAATTCACTCTATTCCTTGCCCTCCTTTCACCCTCCTGCATGTTCAGGCCCCGATCACACAAAATCTTTTTCACTCCATCTTTCCACCTCCAATTTGGTCTCCCACTTCTCCTCGTTCCCTCCACCTCCGACACATATATCCTCTTGGTCAATCTTTCCTCACTCATTCTCTCCATGTGCCCAAACCATTTCAAAACACCCTCTTCTGCTCTCTCAACCACGCTCTTTTTAATTCCACACATCTCTCTTACCCTTACGTTACTTACTCGATCAAACCACCTCACACCACACATTGTCCTCAAACATCTCATTTCCAGCACATCCACCCTCCTGCGCACAACTCTATCCATAGCCCACGCCTCGCAACCATACAAAATTGTTGGAACCACTATTCCGACAAACGTATCCATTTTTGCTTTCCGAGATAATGTTCTCGACTTCCACACATTCTTGAAGGCTCCCAGGATTTTCGCCCCCTCCCCCACCCTATGATCCACTTCCGCTTCCATGGTTCCATCCGTTGCCAGATCCACTCCCAGATATCTAAAACACTTTACCTCCTCCAGTTTTTCTCCATTCAAACTTACCTCCCAATTGACTTGACCCTCAACCCTACTGTACCTAATAACC
The DNA here is from genome assembly GCF_036320965.1 of Panulirus ornatus. Taxonomy (NCBI): domain Eukaryota; kingdom Metazoa; phylum Arthropoda; class Malacostraca; order Decapoda; family Palinuridae; genus Panulirus; species Panulirus ornatus. The sequence continues at coordinate 31,359,053 of NC_092243.1, read as the reverse complement.
TTGCTCTTATTTACATTTACTCTTAACTTTCTTCATTCACACACTTTACCAAACTCAGTCACCAGCTTCTGCAGTTTCTCACATGAATCAGCCACCAGCAGTGTATCATCAGCGAACAACAACTGACTCACTTCCCATGCTCTCTCATCCACAACAGACTTCATACTTGCCCCTCTTTCCAAAACTCTTGCATTCACCTCCCTAACAACCCCATCCATAAACAAATTAAACAACCATGGAGACATCACACACCCCTGCCGCAAACCAACATTCACTGAGAACCAATCACTTTCCTCTCTTCCTACACGTACACAAGCCTTACATCCTCGATAAAAACTTTTCACTGCTTCTAACAACTTGCCTCCCACACTATATATTCTTACTACCTTCCACAGAGCATCTCTATCAACTCTATCATATGCCATCTCCAGATCCATAAATGCTACATACAAATCCATTTGCTTTTCTAAGTATTTCTCACATACATTCTTCAAAGCAAATACCTGATCCATACATCCTCTACCACTTCTGAAACCACACTGCTCTTCCACAATCTGATGCTCTGTACATGCCTTCACCCTCTCAATCAACACCCTCCCATATAATTTACCAGGAATACTCAACAGACTTATACCTCTGTAATTTGAGCACTCACTCTTATCCGCTTTGCCTTTGTACAATGGCACTATGCACGCATTCCGCCAATCCTCAGGCACCTCACCATGAGTCATACATACATTAAATAACCTTACCAACCAGTCAATAATACAGTCACCCCCTCTTTTAATAAATTCCACTGCAATACCATCCAAACCTGCTGTCTTGTCGGCTTTCATCTTCCGCAAAGCTTTTACTACCTCTTCTCTGTTTACCAAATCATTTTCCCTAATCCTCTCACTTTGCACACCACCTCGACCAAAACACCCTATATATGCTACTCTGTCATCAAACACATTCAACAAAACTTCAAAATACTCACTCACTCTTTCTCACATCACCACTACTTGTTATCACCTCCCCATTTGCGCCCTTCACTGAAGTTCCCATTTGCTCCCTTGTCTTACGCACTTTATCTACCTCCTGATAGAACATCTTTTTATTCTCCATAAAATTTAATGATACCCTCTCACCCTAACTCTCATTTGCCCTCTTTTTCACCTCTTGCACCTTTCTCTTGACCTCATGTCTCTTTCTTTTATACATCTCCCACTCAATTGCATTTTTTCCCTGCAAAAATCGTCCAAATGCCTCTCTCTTCTCTTTCACTAATAATCTTACTTCTTCATCCCACCACTCACTACCCTTTCTAATCAACCCACCTCCCACTCTTCTCATGCCACAAGCATCTTTTGTGCAATCCATCACTGATTCCCTAAATACATCCCATTCCTCCCCCACTCCCCTTACTTCCATTGTTCTTACCTTTTTCCATTCTGTACTCAGTCTCTCCTGGTACTTCCTCACACAAGTCTCCTTCCCAAGCTCACTTACTCTCACCACCCTCTTCACCCCAACATTCACTCTTCTGAAAACGACTACAAATCTTCACCTTAACCTCCACAAGATAATGATCAGACATCCCTCCAGTTGCACCTCTCAGCACATTAACATACAAAAGTCTCTCTTTCGCGCGCCTGTCAATTAACACGTAATCCAATAACGCTCTGGCCATCTCTCCTACTTACATACGTATACTTATGTATATCTCGCTTTTTAAACCAGGTAATCCCAATCACCAGTCCTTTTTCAGCACATAAATCTACAAGCTCCTCACCATTTCCATTTACAAAACTGAACACCCCATGTATACCAATTATTCCCTCAACTGCCACATTACTCACCTTTGCATTCAAATCACCCAACACTATAACCCGGTCTCGTGCATCAAAACCACTAACACACTCATTCAGCTGTTCCCAAAACACTTGCCTCTCATGATCTTTCTTCTCATGCCCAGGTGCATATGCACCAATAATATATATATATATATATATATATATATATATATATATATATATATATATATATATATATATATATATATATATATTTTTTTTTTTTTTTTTTTTTTTTTTTTTGCTTTGTCGCTGTCTCCCGCGTTTGCGAGGTAGCGCAAGGAAACAGACGAAAGAAATGGCCCAACCCACCCCCATACACATGTATATACATACGTCCACACACGCAAATATACATACCTACACAGCTTTCCATGGTTTACCACAGACGCTTCACATGCCTTGATTCAATCCACTGCCAGCACGTCAACCCCGGTATACCACATCGCTCCAAATCACTCTATTCCTTGCCCTCCTTTCACCCTCCTGCATGTTCAGGCCCCGATCACTCAAAATCTTTTTCACTCCATCTTTCCACCTCCAATTTGGTCTCCCTCTTCTCCTCGTTCCCTCCACCTCCGACACATATATCCTCTTGGTCAATCTTTCCTCACTCATTCTCTCCATGTGCCCGAACCATTCCAAAACACCCTCTTCTGCTCTCTCAACCACTCTCTTTTTATTTCTACACATCTCTCTTACCCTTACGTTACTTACTCGATCAAACCACCTCACACCACATATTGTCCTCAAACATCTCATTTCCAGCACATCCATCCTCCTGCGCACAACTCTATACATAGCCCACGCCTCGCAACCATTCAACATTGTTGGAACCACTATTCCTTCAAACATACCCATTTTTGCTTTCCGAGATAATGTTCTCGACTTCCACACATTCTTCAAGGCTCCCAGAGTTTTCGCCCCCTCCCCCACCCTATGATCCACTTCCGCTTCCATGGTTCCATCCGCTGCCAGATCCACTCCCAGATATCTAAAACACTTCACTTCCTCCAGTTTTTCTCCATTCAAACTCACCTCCCAATTGACTTGACCCTCAACCCTAGTGTACCTAATAACCTTGCTCTTATTCACATTTACTCTTAACTTTCTTCTTTCACACACTTTACCAAACTCAGTCACCAGCTTCTGCAGTTTCTCACATGAATCAGCCACCAGCGCTGTATCATCAGCGAACAACAACTGACTCACTTCCCAAACTCTCTCATCCACAACAGACTTCATACTTGCCTCTCTTTCCAAAACTCTTGCATTCACCTCCCTAACAACCCCATCCATAAACAAATTAAACAACCATGGAGACATCACACACCCCTGCCGCAAACCTACATTCACTGAGAACCAATCACTTTCCTCTCTTCCTACACGTACACATGCCTTACATCCTCGATAAAAACTTTTCACTGCTTCTAACAACTTGCCTCCCACACCATATATTCTTAATACCTTCCACAGAGTATCTCTATCAACTCTATCATATGCCTTCTCCAGATCCATAAATGCTACATACAAATCCATTTGCTTTTCTAAGTATTTCTCACATACATTCTTCACATACATACATACATATATATATATATATATATATATATATATATATATATATATATATATATATATATATATATATATATTTACATTTTATTTATTTTGTTTTGTCGCTGTCTCCCGCGCTAGCGAGGTAGCGCAAGGACACAGACGAAAGAATGGCCCAACCCACCCACATACACATGTATATACATATACGTCCACACACGCAAAAACAACTAAGGCCACATTCGTTCACACTCAGTCTTTAGCTGTCATGTAATAATGCACCGAAACCACAGCTCCCTCTCCACATTCAGGCCGCACAAAACTTTCCATGGTTTACCCCAGACGCTTCACATGCCCTGGTTCGATCCATTGACAGAACGTCGACCCCGGTATACCACATCGTTACAATTCACACTATTCCTTGCACGCCTTTCACCCTCCTGCATGTTCAGGCTCCGATCACTCAAATCTTTTTCATTCCATCTTTCCACCTCCAATTTCATCTACCAATTCTCCTCGTTCCCTCCACTTCTGACACATATATCCTCTTTATATTCATTTATCTATTTATTTTGCTTTGTCGCTGTCTCCCGCGTTAGCGAGGTAGCGCAAGGAAAAGAGACGAAAGAACGGCCCAACCCACCCACATACACATGTATATAAATACACGTCCACACACGCAAATATACATACCTATACATCTCACGTTATACATATATATTCACACACAGACATATACATATATACACATGTACATAATTTATACTGTCTGCCTTTATTCATTCCCATCGCCACCGAGCCACACATGAAATAACAACCCCCTCCCCCCTCATATGTGCGAGGTAGCGCTAGGAAAAGACAACAAAGGCCCCATTCGTTCACACTCAGTCTCTAGCTGTCATGTAATAATGCAGCGAAACCACAGCACCCTTTCCACATCCACGTCCACAGAACTTTTAATTTGCCAAAAGAAGGAACAGAGAAGGGGGCCAGGTGAGGATATTCCCTCAAAGGGCCCAGTCCCTCTGTTCTTAACGCTACCTCGCTATTGCGGGAAATAGCGAATAGTATGAAAGAAATATATATATATATATAATATATATATATAATATATATATATATATATATATATAATATTATAATATTCTTTCTTTTCTTTCAAACTATTTGCCATTTGCCGCGTTAGCGAGGTAGAGTTAAGAACAGAGGACTGGGCCTTTTTTGAATATCAACACTGGCCCCTGTGTTCCTTCTTTTGGAAAATTAAAAAAAAAAAAAACGAGAGAGGAGGATTTCCAGCCCCCCGCTCCCTCCCCTTTTAGTCGCCTTTCTACGACACGCAGGGAATACGTGGGAACTATTCTTAATTCCCTATCCCCAGGGATAATATATATTATATATATATATATATATTATATATATATATATATAAAATATATAATATATATATATATATATAAATGTTTTTCTTTCTTTTAAACTATTCGACCATTATCCCGCGTTAGCGAGGTAGCGTTAGGAACAGAGGACAGGGCCTTTTTTGGAATATCCTCACCTGGCCCCCTTGTTACTTCTTTTAAAATCAAAAAAAAAAAAAAAGAGAGAGGAGGATTTCCAGCCCCCGCTCCCTCCCCTTTTAGTCGCCTTCAACGACACGCAGGGGAAAACGTGGGAAGTATTCTTAATCCCCTATCCCCAGGGATAATATATATATATATATATAATATATATATATATATATATAATATATATATATATATATATTAATATATATAATGTATATATATATA